>NC_066873.1:33546335-34146335 GCF_022985175.1 Labeo rohita | reverse complement strand
GATTAAAAATTCTCAATGGTTTTGTAAAACACCCTTTTTACCCTGTCAAAATGAGCTCTGCAAAAATCATCTCATTCTAAGGGGTTGTTCCTTTAAATGCAAATGAGCTCTGCTCACCACGCCCCTCCCTTCTCTCTGTGGAATGATGAGCCTGTTTACTTTAGCCGCTAAACTTCCTAACTACCACGTTATAAGGAAAGGCAATCGTAAAGATTCATAAAAAAAACCCTTATACACACTTCTGCTGTAAGTGAAGCTGCATCACAAATGATTCGCACGAACATAGACGGATATATGTAGATCGGGAGGCGCATTCAATTCACAAACAAACTTAATCTACTGCATCTTCAGCGGCTCAGATGTCGGGAGTAAATGACGACCACTATGTTCATTATTACATCCAGCAACACAACACCTCAATCGCTCAATCTAACTTACATCCCTGCTCCGGCATCGAAACAAGGAAGGTTTACTGGACTGTGACAGCTGGTCTGAGGTAAGAGCTCATGTCAATCAACTATCGTGGGAGCGGCCTCTGTCGGTGTGACACCACAACGACAGGCATTTGAAGGGGATATTATTTTTACAGATTAATTAAAAACCACGGCATGGATTTTTATCATTACAGGGTAGATTTGTACATACACTGCCAACACACATTAATGTTCAAACAACATGAAAAAGTGAACTTTGCATCCGATGAACCCCTTAAAGATTAACTTTAGATGAGATTTAGATTGCGATCAAGGTCATCTAAATGTAAAAATAAGGGGAAATGAGCATACACAATATACTGAATAAACAATACAGTATTGTAGTATTGTACATCCTTATTAAAAGGCAGAAAACGTGACATTAAATATGCAGAAACATCCAAATAAATAAATAAATAAATAAACTCACTGCATATGAAGGGATAAAGCTTTGTCTGGTGAAACTCCTCTCAGAGGGTTTTCTCACGCAGACAAACAAGTTAATAAAGTCATCCAATCACTCTAAATGAGCTGTAAGCAAAGGACCTTAAAACAGCTTCACCTCTCAACCTATTTAATTGTGTTAAGTATAGGCTTTAGAAACGCCGGTTTATCTGAATAGATCTCTGTGACAACTGGCATTTCACTCACAAAGACAATCACATATACAAATGCAAGGGTAAACGTGTTCTCTGAACAACATGTCTTCCTCTCCATCAGTTGAAAACCCCTACTGCTTAGCCTAAGGGTGTGTCTTTATCCTCTGGAAACAAGCATGCAAGCACACACAGATACACAAAAAAGCAACTGTTTGATTTCATCCCTTTTGAGGGAAATGGCAAAAAGCCGCTTTGCTGAGTGGGGGCTTGTGGGTTCTAGAGGGTTTTTTCTTCAATTGATCTAGTGTTTTGATCATAAAAAGACACATTATGATCCATAAACATGCATTAATTTTCAACTGCTTTTGAAGCTATGAAATCCTTTTCACAATTTCTAATTAGTACAATTGCAAAAAATCATTAGCGAGTGTATATGTGTGTGTGTGTGTGTGTGTGAAAACTAGGACAGTCAACTAATTAATCAAATTATTTGTATATATCTATATTTGGTGTGAAAATTCCCCAAAGGATGACTAAAAGACATTATGAAAAACGAAAGCACTGAATAGCACTGAAGCATTCAATTGAGACTGACAGCTCTAGTACCAACATGTATGTCTATATGTGTGTGCACATATAGATCATATATGTGCCTGCTGTTTTATGCATGTGTCAGGTAGATGGAAACATCAAGAACAGCATGTGTGTATAAAGTGAAAATGAATAATACAGTAGCAGATGCCAGATTCACCAGAAGGAAAACGACTCCTACGCTCACGTCTTTATTTTGCTTTTAATGTTGTATGTCCTGCACCGCCTGTTCATATAATGCCACGCGCAGTCTAAGCTTGCCATGCCCACCAAAATCCTCATTTTGTATTGCCATGTCATGCAGTGGTCCATCTACTCCAGTCCTGCATTAAACATCATTAACCAGTGGATTCGGTAAATCCACGTCCATTAAAAAGAATTTCTGGAATAAATGAGGTTGTCCAGTTCATCTCTAAAGCCAGTCGTTTAGTCACATAAGCCAGGGGGTTTGCAAAGTTTGATGCCAAGGACCCTTTATATTCCTCTAGCCAATCACAGCTCAACAGAGCCTGTGGAGAATCAGTGGAGGAGAATTCACTTTATTTCTCTCTATTTTTTATTTGGCGAAGTAGGTTTAAAGGAATCATATCAAGAGAGATCGAATTTGATCTTTTGAAATAAGAGTTCAATGTACTAAGACAAAACAATAAAGAAACTTCTAGAACTCAAAACCTTCGCAGTTCAAAAATACCATATACTGTGAATCATCTGTAAAAACAGCTCACCCTGAAATCCTTGGATGTGATGGCAGAAACGCTGAAGGATTAGTTCACTTCCAGAATGAAAATGTCCTGATTATTTACTCACCCCTATGTCATCAAAGATGTTCATGCATTTCTTTATTCAGTCGAAAAGGTATTAAGGTTTTTGAGGAAAACATTCCAGGATTTTTTTTTCAAATAGTAGACTTCAATGGCTGCCAGTAGGTTGAAGGTCCAAATTGCAGTTTCAATCTAGATTCAAAGGGCTCTATACAATCCCAGCCAAGGAATAAGGGTCTTATCTAGTGAAACGATTGTTTTTTTTCCTAAAATAAAAAAAAAAACAAAACAAAAAAATTATATACTTTTTAACCTGAACAATGCTTGTCTTGCACTAGCTTGAACTCACGCATTAAAGGAGAAGTCCACTTCCAGAACAACAATTTTCAAATAATTTGCGTAGCCCCTTGTCATCCAAGATGTTCATGTCTTTCTGTCTTCAGTCGTAAAGAAATTATGTTTTTTGAGGAAAGCATTTCAGGATTTTTCTTCATATAATGGACTTCAATTGTGCCCCCGATGAACTTCCAAAATGTAGTTTAAATGCAGCTTCAAAGGGCTCTAAACGATGCCAGCCGAGGAAGAAGGGTCTTATCTAGCAAAACAATTGGTCATTTTTTTCGAAAAATAATAATGTGTATACTTTTTAAGCACAAAAGCTTGTGTAGCACAGGGTCTGGGATGCGCGTCCATGGGTCGTTCTTGAATGATTCGTTCATTTTGAATGTGACTCAGGAATAACGAGTCATCTCTGGGAGTGATTTGTTCAGTCGCGCATGCGCAACATCCTATTAGGTTCTGTACTGGAATTAGTTCACCTGTTTCAAGTCTTCGGGTTTTTCGAGTAGTTCGTTCATCTTATGGAGCTATCACTTAATGCTGATTTTGTTAAAATGAACGAAATGACTCGAAAAAAGATTCGTTTTCATTTTGCAGAGTCGCTAAAATGATTGGAACTTCCCATCACTACTATGAATCACATCTTAGAATCACCACAAGTTCATCGTCTGTGTACTCCGGCTCAGAAAGGTACAGTATGTCGAAAAACTCCATGTTATTTTCTCCTACAACTTCAGAATCGTCCGACATCGTTGAACTTTTTTGTTTGTAAACAGTGTTTGACCTACTTGCACTTTCTTAGTCTTTGCCCATTCACTTTGTAAACACTGGGTCTGTGGGTCCATCTACGTTCCACATGACCTTTCGATGTTATTCAATAGTACGTGAACGCGCATCGCAGAGCCTGTGCTACACAAGCTTTTGTGCTTAAAAAGTATACAAATTTTTATTTTCCGAAAAAAAATGACCGATCGTTTCGCTAGATAAGACCCTTCTTCTTCGGCTGGGATCATTTAGAGCCCTTTGAAGCTGCATTTAAACTACAATTTGGAAGTTCAAAATCGGGGCACCAATTAAATCCATTATATGGAGAAAAATCCTGAAATGTTTTCCTCAAAAAACAATTTCTTCACGACTGAAGATAGAAAGACACAAACATCTTGGATGACAAGGGGGTGAGTAAATTATTTGTGAATTGTTGTTCTGGAAGTGGACTTCTCCTTTAAGTAATCACGCTGGAAAGGTCACACGTGACTTAGAAGTACCGACCTAGTGTTTACAACTGAACGCTCAAAAAAAGTCAATTGCCCTTTACAAAAAAAGGTGAAACAACAATTTTGGACGATTTTGAAGTTGGAAGAGAAAATGAGATGGCGTTTTTTACCCTACCCGACCTTTTTGAACCGGAGTACACAGATGAAGAACTAACGTTGTGTGACCTTTCTAACGTGATTACGCAATGTCTGAAGAGCTAATGCAAGATGAGCATTTGTGGTTAAAATGTATATAAATGTATATTGTTATTTTTTAACAAAACAACGGATCATTTCTCTAGACAAGACCTTTACTTCTCGGCTGGGGCCGTGTAGAGCTCTTTGAAGCTGCATTGAAACTACAATTTGGACCTTCAACCCACTCAACCACATTGAAATCCACTATATGGAGAAAAATCCTGGAATGTTTTCCTCAAAAACATTTCAATTGAAAAAAAAAAACATAAAACATCTTGGATGACATCTTGGATTATCAGGAAATTTTTATTCTGAAAGTGAACTGATCCTTTAACATATAACCACCCAACTTTAGTCAGCAATTCCTATTTGTGTATAAATCATCATTATAACAACAAGATCTGCTCATATCATTCTGCCGTGTCGCAGTTTAATGTAGGCTCTGCTAAAAGCCTGCTTAAAATGGTTCCTTATAATTAAAACTTAATTATGACTCACACACACACTAATTTGACTAACATTGTCAACTTCAATATTATCTTTGATTTCTGAGACCTCTTCAGACAGATTTTGAAGCCACTTTAGCACAATAATTCAGGATAATTAAAACCTGGCTGATGTGGCTGTACGTTTTACCTTTTGTGCCCGACAGTCTTAGTTTGGATAGATGAAGGTTCTTCTCACTGAAACCATCTTACTTAGTCTCCTGGATACTATCAGCTATCTGGGTCACTGCACTCACACAAAAACATCTCCCATTTATCCCTCCAAAGCGAGTAACGCACACCCATAGACACCTACCTTTGACACACACCTAAGAAACTCACACACGTAATAACATTTTTTGTGTGCCAGCCACACTGTTATTATGGGGCAACTCATCATGACGTTCAGAAAATAAGTATAATGTCTAAAAGTCTAAACGCCACACACGCGGAGAGAGAGAGATTCACTCAATGCCTTTGATACATTTTCATCAACAATTATTGATTGCCTCTCTCTCTCTGTCCCTGCAGGTCCTTGACTCAATTAGGGCATAACAAAAACACACACACACATTCACACCCTACTTAATGTCTTCATAAGAGCGTGCAGGTCTGGTAGCTAACGTGAGCTTGTTAAAGTAAAAATTGTGGTGGGGCCAGACGATACAGCCTCATTAAATTCGTTCAATTAAATATACACACAGACCAATTAAAAGCCTTCTCTTAGGATAAACACTCTATTAAAACATCTGACCTTAATCTAAACGGTGAACTCGATACTGTCCCTTATTCTTTCCTGAATGATAATTATATACCTGAACAGAATCACACAGACAGAATTCAGCCAAAAGCTATTATGATTTAACTCCATTAAACTTCCTCTAAAGTCCATAATCTATAAAATTAGACACATCACACCCCCGTGTGCGTGTGTGTTTTTTTTATATATATATTTTGACTAATTTGATGATGCTTTGAGTTGTATAAGACTCACCTCCAATTAACAATCTATACTGTATTTAAAGGAATATTGTGGGTTAAATACAAACACTACCACAAAAAATAGATTTTTAGTTTTTGTTTGTTTTTTTTTGTTTTTTTGCTCCAATACCATTTACATCAATGCTGTAGTGGGTGCCTACTTATTACCCGAAGATTTAGTGGAGAATTATATTGCCTTGATGCTAACCTTAACCCAACCCTAACATCAACCTAAACGACAATAGGATGTCTCAGATAGGATATTTACGATATGTCTATTGGTCAATTAAATTAGACTTCAGCACCGGCACACAACACAGTCACATTTTCAGTTACCATGTTTTATGGATCCTTTTCTTCTCATTGGTGATGCTTTTACTCGACAGGACAAAAGTTTTTGTTCAGTATGTGTAGATAATGCAGATTCATTCATTCTTTATGTTCCTCTTTATCTTTATTCCCTTTATCCCTTTGCTCTCCTTCATTTGCCCAGAAAATGAACTGGGAACACATTTAGATTGGTAGATAAGAATGAAAGCCAAGAGACAAAGCAGACGGATTGCATCTGTTTAGACAGGGTGCCACTAACGATGGGGTGAAAGACGACCATACGATCATTAACGGCACATCTCCAGAGCGCACACACAAGTGCGCAAGCACACACGCACTCAAGTCTACCAGACCATTTCTCCAGCATAATTAATGGAATAGTTCACCCAAATATTAAAATGTGTCATTGTGAAGTTGTCACGACAGAAAAAAATATTTAAAAAGCTGTGAATAACATATGACTTGTGTTATTATTCACAAAAAATAAATCACATTTTAAAAAATGTACATTATCTGGAGAATGTAGACAATATAAATATTTCTAAAATATTTTAACGCAGTTAACGCCCTGGCCCCACCCCTAGACCTGTAACTCATCTTATATTTCATATAGTCGACTGTTGGCAAAAAAATGCCCCTGTATGTGTTTTGTCTCATATATTTACATATATCACACAGGCAGCAAGAACAATATGACATGAGTGCTGATTTTGTCCCTGTCATGAGCTTAAATGTGATTTGATACAAAAGCACAGATTTTAAAATATTGTTTTATATTTTAAACACAATATCTGTTTTTGCGCAGTTTTGCAGAGAACATATTACCTTTGAAGCCATAGCAGAATTGTTGCGTGTCTCCGAACAACACAGCGGTGTTTAGTTTCTGAAGTAGTCTGCATTTTGAACAAATGGTGTGAATCAATGATTCAAAGACCTATTCATAAAGAGAGCCATTTACTTAATTCCTGAATGAATCAGCCGTCTGAACAAATCAAATGAATCAATGAATGACTCATAAAGACATTTACCGCCACCTGCTGGCAGATTTAGTTTCTTATTTAGAGCAACATTTCATTAAAAAAAGTAATAATAATAAAAATAAAAATTAATGGGATAGTTTATCCAAAAAATGTACATTCTGTTATCACGTACTCACCCTCATGTAGTTTCAAACCATTCTTTTGTGGAACTTTGAAGGAATTTTGAAAACTGTTGGTAACAACGCCATTTTGGTTACCAATGACTTTCATTATATGAACCAAAACTATTGAGATGTTTCTTAAATGATCATCTATTATGTTTCATAGTTTACTTTAGACCGTTGCAGCCTAAATGTTAATGTGTAATACATTTTGTGTTGACTCAAATATTTTTAAAGCTACAATTTGTAATGTCTACTTGATACTTTCTCAACACAAATATCGCTTTAAATAATCTTTTGTGGGTATTTTCAATGCAGTCAAATTAATTTTGTGATTAATTAGATTTATTAAATATTTTTATTCAACTGACAGCCCTAAATAATAATATACACCATTCAATTTTCGATATCGTGATATTATATATATATACATATTATATATATATTGTCTCGATATTATTGTGGTCACATGACGATATGAAAGATAAGTCTCCCGGGCAAAAAGTGTAGTTTTTTTTAATATATCTAAACTTCTTATTAAAAAATAAAAGGTCTTTAAATGTATGTTTTAGGCCATTATGCTTTTTCACGCCTCAGAATGTCTCCATTCACAGTGAATGAATGCAGTGAGCTCATTTATTGCATGTATCGTGAGTTTAGCGCACATTTGGGAATGCAACGGCCACCTGTTATGCTTTGTTTTCGCAGCAGATGATTATAGCATTACACTTGATTTGTAGTGATACATGTTTATGTAAGCCTGTTTTCACTGAAGCCGGAGGTTTCCTTCAAAATAAAAGCTCTACTGCCATTTCCAGTATGAACTGCTGACAGCTAGCAGTTTAAACGGGTAACGCTACTGCAGTCCAAATTCAAAATACATCTTTCAAGTGTAGAAATTAGGAAAGAAGTATTGTAATTTCCCTAATGTAGTGTAAAACTAATGAAATATTCATTTTCATTTATTTTGCAGTGCAATTGTTTTACAATATATGGCTATCCTACTGTCATTGTTGTTCTTCTTCTTATATTTTCTCATTTGTTTGGCTTCCTAAAACATCACTGTGAATGTAATTTAGAATGAGACAATATATCATATAAGCTATAAGGTACAAGTCAATTCTCTGACTTTTTTCTGACTTAAGTGCATTAGATAGAATAATTTTACTTTAAAATGTTCATTTGTCTTTGTAAAACCCTATCGCAATAAATACTGTATCATAGACTTCATATTGTGATATTATTGTATTGTGAGATTTTGATATTGTTACATCCCTCATTATAATGCTACAAAATATTTGTATTTTACATAAATGCATTTTTTTTTTTTCAAATTACTATTTATCAAGGAATCCTGAAAAAAAGCATCATGGTTTTCACAAAAATATTAGGCAGTACAACTGTTTTCAGCATTGATAATAACAATAATAATTCCACTTGCGCTCTGTTATTGTATATAAAAAAACGAGTTGTTCGGTGGAAAGCCATAATTCCAAATGGAATGTGTTATACACAGAAAACAGATATACACATTGTAGAACAGAAATGAACATCACAAATGTCAGATTCTCAAGAAATCATTATAACGTGTTTGGGAATTGCAGAGGTCCTCGTTTCATTAGCGGGAAACACACTCCCAGACACATGATTAGTGTTTAAGAGGCTGCCGTGTGAACTTCTGACCAGAAACTTTATTAACTGCAGCCTTTCAAGCGTTAATGGATGAAACCTTTTACCCTAATGTTTTTCTGTAAAACACACATCATTTTTTTAGTGAGATTTTTCAGAGAAATGCCTGTGAGAGGGGTGAAAACCAGAGAAAATTAAGTCAGTACACTAAGGTGCATAAGCACCTCTCTCTCTCTCTCTCTCTCCCACACACACACACACACACAGACATACGGTGACTTGGCTAAACAAAACTTTAACACCATTAACCTCTGAACGGCCTTGTGGGATATTTACACTTTCATCTCTCGTTCTCCCTCATCCCTCGTTCATAAATATTCATCTCTCTAATAGAGTTTTTCACAGTGTGAGTTCTGCTAATTCCATACGACCCCAACGAGCATGACAGCAGCCATGGACACAGATAGGGGGAGAGAGAGAGAGACATAGAGGCAGAGAGATAAGACACTCACCGATGATGTACGTAAGCAGAAGAGCGAGAGTCAGCGTAATTGCGCTGGCACTCAAAGCAGTACATTTCCAGTTACAGCAGCGGTAGGGTTTGCTGAATGAGAAGAGCGGTCTGGAGAGGGTGGTTCTGGGTAGAGGCCTCGGAGGCGGCGAATACACCGTGCTGGACGTCAGAGGGTAATTCTGATTGGCTGCGTTGAAAATGGCAGACGAACCTGAACTATGCTTGAACAGGAAGTGCCTGTAAAGAAAAAGAAATCGCTATTTGACGTCAATTATGAAAAAAAAACAAATCCAAAAACAAATCACACCTGGAAGACGGAGTCAAAGAGAGACAGAGAGAGTAAGACGGTGTGAATAAAAAAAGAGAGGTGCAGTCAGAGTGTGTGATCACTCTCACTTGCTTTGGTTACTAATTGGAGTCATTTGCTCTCACGTGCATTTAATTACAGATATTTAGCACCAGAGATTAATGAGCCATTATTAATAGATAACATCCTTTAGATTAATTATGATATTAATTACACAGAGGAGTCCATTCTTAGAGTAATTAAAAAGGTGCCTACTTAAAAACAATTTACTCAGAGATGCACAATCCTGGTGTTGTCCTGCATGTTACAATAATAATAATAAAAAAAATATATATATATATTAGGATTTATGGTTAAAATGTATATAAATGTATATAGGCAATATTTTTATATTTTAGGTGTACACTGTAATTTCTTTCTATCATTTTAGCTTTTTTGAAATTCACTGAAACAATCGTTTAGTGTGTGTAAAAATAGAATTAAAGGAGAAGTTCACTTCCAGAACAAAAATGTACAGGTAATGTTCTCACCCCACTGTCATCCAAGATGTTCATGTCTTTCTTTTTTTCAGTCGTAAAGAAATTATGTTTTTTGAGGAAAACATTTCAGTAATTATCTCAGTATAGTGGACTTCTATGGTGCCCATGAGTTTGAACTTTAAAAATGCAGTTTCGGTGCAGCTTCAAAGGGCTCTAAATGATCCCAGCCAAGGAATAAGTATCTTTTCTAGCAAAACGACTGGTTATTTTCTGAAAAAAAAAAAAAAAAAAAAAAAAAAATTATATACGTTAATGCTCATCTTGTATAGCTCTACGTGCACTCCGATTTAATACAGTTAGGGTGCGTGGAAAAACTCCCATCTCATTGTCTCCTACAACTTCAAAATCATCCTACATTGCTGCAGAAGTACCAACCCAGTGTTCACAAAGTGAACATCCATAGAAGACCAAACGCCCTTTACAAAAAAAAAGTAAAACAGCGATGTAGGACGATTTTGAAGTTGGAGGAGAAAATGAGACAGGAGTCTCAATGGTCTGGCAGAGCTAGACCAGAGCATTTGAGGTTTAAAAGTATATCAAATTTACATTTTTTTAGAAAATGACCAATCGTTTAGCTAGATAAGACCCTTATTCCTTGACTGGGATTGTTTAGAGCCCTCTGAAGCTGCATTGAAACTGCATTTTGGAAGCTCAAACTCACAGACACCATAGGAATCTGCTATATGGAGAACATTCCTGAAATGTTTTCCTCAAAAACATGATTTCTTTACGACTGAAAAAAGAAAGACATGAACATCTTGGATGACAATGGGGTGATTTTTGTTCTGGAAGTGAACTACTCATTTAAGTACATTTAGAAATTTTAAAAATGCAGTCTCTTTAAAACTCATAAAAACTGCATGCACAACAATTTTAGAAGAATTAGAAAATAAAACAGCTTAAAGAAGTATTAGATGAAGTATATCATGTCACAATACAGGACACTGCTGTCACTGCTTGGCGTGTCATGTCAGCTTCGTGACTTCTTAAAGCCCTTGTAGTTATTCTTTCATTTTAAAATCAAAAGTTCCCTTTTTTATCCTGACATGCGGCTAGATCGGTTAGTCAGTGAGGCACATGGGCGCAGAAACATGGCAGTTTAGTCGTGTCATCGCGGTGACAGACAGATTGACAGATAGCCATGGGGAAATTGGTTACAGCTTTTAGGTTAAAAGCCCAAAGGCAACAGAAGACAGATCTTCAAATTCCCAAGATACACATGGATCTTCAACAGCAATTGATCTCTTTGCAACATCAGCTAGAGCTGGACCAGGGGTAAACGTGTGCAACTCTTTCAAAGACACAAAGGGTCAATCAATAAAAAGGACCAAAATCATTGAAAGGTAGATCAGTCTAAACACATTTACAAGTTCATATGCTGATGAGACAGAAAAAGGTGTGATGACATTGATACAGATTGAAGATGATGGTGAAAAACTGAACACACACACACACACGTCTCTGTTTATATTACAGTGGAGACTACCCATCTGTTGTTCTTTAAATTAAGCTAATTACTACACCCAAAACAAAACCGTACCCCAAACACAGCTTTTGGCATTTTCTGATTTTTATTGAAACGCTGTTTAGTCCATTTATGGTGTTGTTTTCATTGTTGTGTCTTCCCAAAGGTCCCCACAAAATAGGTCGTTTCAGGTTTTACTATATTTCCGGGGACATTTGGGCCCTACAAAGTTAGCAAAACCTGACCACGCTTACATGAGGAGACTCACAAAACCACTGCACATAAAAATGCAATTATGGCTGAAACTGATGAACAATTTTAATCAAATTTATTACATTATGTGCAGATGGGATAATTAATTAGATACATAATAAAAATTAGATATATCAATTAAATGGATATATTATAATGCAAAAGTGCCATTAGATGCCAATATATTTTATTATCAAGAAATTTTGTTTAGCAAAATCCAGTTTCTCATTATCCAACTGGTGTAATTTTTAAACACATTATTTTATATAAATAACTGTATGAAATGAATTCATTAAATTTGCAGTCCTAATAAAAATCTTTTCTGCCAAAGTGGCTAAATGACCACAGCAGTCAGCTACACGATACACATGTCGAAATGTTGAGAAAAATGCAAAGCGCAGATACTGTTTCAGGGTCAAATACAAGTCAAGTACTGAAGGCGAGTTGAGTCAATGAGAACACACCCAGAAACACACAAGCAAGTTTTGGTTATTTGTTTACAGTGTCTTACAGGGATGCCGTATAAAGCCCTGAAAGGAGCGTTTAAATGAGCATGCAATGGTAAAATGAGGCTTGAGACCGAGAGAAAAATTACAGTTTACCTCAGCCATTAAAAAGAGAAAGTTAATTTCACACTTAGACACGCAGAACTAATCCTGTCTTTATTTACTGTAGAATAAATAAATAACAATTAACACTTAGAAAACAAAGAGAAAGAGTGAGACGAAGGTAAAAAGACAAAAAGAGAGAAAGAAAAGAGCAGGTGTGAACATAGGGGGGATCACAGTTTTACAAATCAGATTTCTACAGTCTCAAAATAAATATTCTGTTCCGCTGCTTCTCTCTCTGAAATTTCAGAGCCTCGATATTTACATGGCCAGTATGGGGCTCGTTTTTTAAACCAAACACTTCTGAAAAACTGTGAAACAAGGAATCAAGAAAACAATCTCAGATTGAAATAACTCTGTGATGACTAAGTGGCTAATGCAAGATGAGAAATAAAAAAGCACTTTTTCAACCAACCAGTGATTACCATGCAACTCCAACTTTACCTAATAAACATAAAAATGTGATTTTTGTTTTATATTATATATTAAATTATTCAATATTTTAATACATAATATGTTAAACATATTTATATGGTAAATATAAATACATTTTAATATATATTTTTATGTGAGAAAAAAAGGTGAAAAAAGGTGTGCACATTCAGAACCAAATTGGGTAAAGGTTTAGGACTTGCATACAGTACCAGTCAAAAGTTTCTGAACAGTAAAAGTACAGCAAAACCCGTAACATTTTGAAATATTTTTACTATTTAAAATAACTGTTTTCTGTTTAAATATATTTTTTAAAATGCAATTTATTCCTGTGATCACAGCTAAATTTTCAGCATCATTACTCCAGTCTTCAGTGTCGCATGATCCTTTAGAAATCATTCTAATATACGGATTTGATTCAAGAAACATTTTTTTTAATATATTTTATATTTTATAATATTACAAAAGATTTCTATTTCAGATAAATGCAGTTCTTCTGAACTTTCTATTAATCAAAGAAACCTGAAAAAATTCTACTCAGCTGTTTCCAACAATAATAATGATAAATGCAAATCAGAATATTAGAATGATTTCTGAAGTATCATGTGACTGGAGTAATGATACTAAAAATTCAGCTTTGAAATCACAGGAGTACACTGCATTTTAAAATATATTCAGTTATTTTAAGTAGAAAAGACTTCTTTAAGAAACATTACAAATCAAAACTTTTGACTGGTCATGTATATAAAAATACTTTTTTAATTTATTTTTTATGTTCTTTGGGAGTTGCATTTAAAAAACAATTGGGCACATTTGCATGGGAATGATGATTCTGATTGTTAAAAAAAAAAATAATAATACATACAATACATATACAGTGTATGGCGACTGAATCAGCAAGTGTTCGGAATAATATGCTGATGGGAGTGATTCTCCTCTGTGCATTAATGTTGGTCTATTGATCCAGATTTAATTGAGAAAGTTCATTTGGGAGAGAGCAACATGTCAGCAGGTATAGCCATCACCATGACGATGACACGTTCTCGATACAACGCCAATGTCATCGGGCGCTCGGCTCGAGCTGCTGTTTAAACCGGCCAGAATCTCTCAGGCAGCCCTTTAACCTGAGGACTTTCCTGCGGCAGTTGGCAGGATTTTTCGAACCACTCTACAAAATTGGTAAATCTGCTTTTCTTTAACCTCCAAATCTCAAAGAAAACATCTGAATGGGCGACATTCGCTCCGTGCCCTGTTTCAAGCCAAAGTCTGTGGCCATGTACACTCTGTAAGCAAGTGAGGTTACATTTCTATACTCCTACTGCTGGCTTCTTTCAGACGCTTCATTCTCCTTTCAACAGCATTAAGTGAGGTTTGAAAAACAGGACCGGAGCTGCTGGAGAAATACATAAGGGCTAAATTACCCAGCATTCCTCTAATAGCCACAAGCATAAACATTCCATTGCTGCCTGCTGCTTGTGGAGAGTTTAGAAAAGGTGCTGCAGTGCTTAGCGCAGTTCAGAATACTTGAAATCTGTTATTAGGTATTGTTTGGATCGGACACAGCTGGATTTGTATAACGGTGGCTTTATTTAATCACAACATGACAAAGAACCCTACACGCTTGACCAACGTGGCAAATCTTCATAAAACAATAAACATCTCTCCAGGTACATAACAGCTTTCAGCATCAGAGCGGATATGTGACTCAGCTACGGTTGTTTGTTCAACTTCTCAGTCAAAATAAGTTTGACCGCTACCGCCAAACTCACCTTGCTGGAAATCTAGAAAAGCCGACATAGACGCGCTCATATGTATGCACGCGCACGCGGCTTTCATTTTCATCAATATCTTTGGGGTTTGTGCGCGTGTAAGACAATCACCCCAGGAAGACAGCTTCATTTCCTCCCTCAAAGCAGACACGTCTATCCTTCATCATTTATTTACTCTCCTATTTCTCTCTTTTAGAAGAGTAGGTCAACCCTCAATCTTCATCTTCATCATCATCACCACCATCATATCTCTCCATCTGTCGTTCACAGACAAACACATATACTCATGCATATTCTCTTTCTCTTGAAGATTTAGGCATTCCTTTGTCTGTTTTATTATCCAGGCTTAACTTTAAAAAATTAATTGGCTTTTTCTTTTGAAAGTTGCCTAACTTGAGATTGAAAAAATAACGTCTGTGCATGGGACAATTTTTGCTTACAAAGTGTACACTGCTGTTCAAAACTTTGGGATCAGTAAGATTTTTAATGTCTTTTTTAAAGAAGTTTCTTATGCTCATCGAGGCTACGCTTATTTGATCAAAAATACAGAAAAAAGGTAATGCTGTGAAAAATTTAATATTATGTACTGTTTTCTATTTTAATATGCATTAAAATATAATTTATTACTGTGATGCAAAGCAGAATTTTCATCAGTCATTACTCCAGTCTTCAGTGTCACATGACCCTTCAGAAATCATTCTCATATGCTGATTTATAATCAATTTTGGAGACAGCTGCTCTGCTTAATATTTAGCTGAACCTGTTATACGTTTTTCAGGATTCTTTAATGAATAGAAAGTTAAAAGAACAGCATTTATCTAAAACAGAATACACTACTGTTCAAAAGCCTGGGGTCAGTAAAATTTATTTTTTTATTTTTTTATTTTTTAAATGAATACTTTTATTCAGCAAGGATGTGTTAAATTGATAGAAAGTGATAGTAAAGACCAACATTGTTACAAAAGATTTATATATTGAATAAATTATGTTCTTTTCACCTTTTTATTTATCCAAGAATCCTGAAAAAAGTATAAAATGTTCCAAAAAAAATATTTAGCAGCACAACTGTTCCCAACACTGATAATGATAATAATAATAATAATAATTCAGCATATTAGAATGATTTCTAAAGGATCATGTGACACTAAAGACTGGAGTAATAGCTGATGAAAATTCTGTTTTGCATCACAGGAATAAATTCTATTTTAAAGTATATTAAAATAGAAAACCATTATTTTAAATTGTAATAATATTTCACAATATTGCAGTTTTTTTCTGTATTTTTAACCAAATAAATGCAGCCCTGATGAGCCGAAAAGACTTCTTTAAAAACATGTAAGATCTTACTGATCCCAAAATTTTGAATAGCAGTGTATGTCTATAAGAATGGAGAAAAATGGCTTTACAAAACACTAAATGTTTTAATGAAAATGTTAAAATGCAGAAAGGTGAAGTTTAGATGTAGTTTTATGGGTTAGAAAACATAATTACCTCAGTATAAAACAATAAAAGTCAAATGGAAAGGCCCCACTATTATAGAAAAACAAGTGTGTGTGTGTGTTTGCATTTCACCTGGTCTCTAGTGGTATGTTGCTGTTCAGTGCCCAGGTATTGTGTGTCTGCCCGTTGTCATCCTGTCCAGCTTTGTTCCCGGAATCCAGCGGCTGGCATCGGGCAGGAAGCGTGCTCCTCTGCACCACCTCTGGAAGGGGAGCCGGTGCCGGACGGGCGCAGGTGCACGCGTGGGGTGGGGGAGGAGGAGGGGGCAGTGGTCGAAAGGTGAACTGAGCCACGGGGCTGGAAGGCAAATCTTAAAAGGGAAAGATAAGAGAAAGAGAGGAAGAGCAAGAGAAGAAAAGATGTAATTATAATATTTAATGATAGTCTTCAAAGTGCCCATTTCCTGAGAGAGAAATGGATCCTTTTAAAAATCTTTCCCCTCCGTTTTTTGTACAGACTCTATTTTCTTGTCAAACTCAAAAAACCTTTTGTAACACTTCACTTTGCAGCATGTATGTATAATGAATTATAAAGCTAGTCTTTATGCATTTTAATGTCCTACAGCTTGCATTCATTTGTATGGCTTCATTTATAATATATAAAAGTATAATGCATTAAAATACATAATCAGCATCCAATTTCCCAGGTTATTTAATGTGCTATCATGTGCATTATACTGCATTATACTCTTTGAAGATGCAGCCATGAATAGGTACTGAAAGCGCCAATGAATATGGTACAAATTGGTGTTTTTTTCTTTTACCTTTTCTTATATATGTTAGAAAAACTATTATCTAACAAAAAGACAGATTAACGATTACCAAAGCTTGAAAAGAGGTTAGTTTTATACATATAAAATTGTAAATAAGCTACCACGACCTACAACCTGTGATTTTTAAGTCTGTCCAACAATAAAAATCATACACCAACTTCAGAGTTTGACATAATCTGTTAAATTGATATTCAATTTATTGTTTAATCATTCCATAAAATTGTCACAGCAAGAAAGTTACATAATTTGGACCCAACAGGAAAACAAATAAAGACTCTCATTTAATTTTCTCAATTTCAAGAGAAATATTAGCGCGTTGAGCACATTTGTTGAGCTCAATCATTGAAGCCTCTAACTAAATATGATTAAAATTACTCAAGCAAATACTTAAATATAACCTCATCAACGACTTAAAAACAACATCAACTAGCATTGTCAGAAACACAACTTTATTTAGCCTTAACCTGCAACTTTGTTACTTGAAAACCTATTTCCCATTTTGGCATGTTTTAATATTATTACAACCTTATATGTGACCCTGGACCACAAAACCAGTCTTAAGTCACTGGGGTTTATTTGTAGCAATAGCCAAAAATACATTGTATGGCTCAAAATTATAGATTTTTCTTTCAAAAATCATTAGGAAATTAAGTAACGATCATGTTCCATGAAGATATTTTGTAAAATTCCTACTGTAAATGTATGAAAACTTAATTTTTGATTAGTCATATACATTGTTAAGAATATTATTTGAAGAACTTTAAAGGCAATTTTCTCAATATTTTGGTTTTTTTGCACCCTCAGATTCCAGATTTTTAAATAGTTGTATCTCGGCCAAAGATTGTCCTATCCTAACAAACCATAGATCAATGGATAAGCTTATTTATTCAGCTTTCATATGATGTATAAAGCGCAATTTTGAAAAAATGACTGGTTTAGTCATCCAGGGTCACATATAGCATTAAAAAACAAGTACTAAATAACATAAATCATGGTTTTCAAACATTTTAAGCTTTGGAAGCAGGACTGCAAAAATCAATATTGCAAAACAATAAAATCACAAGTTGTGTTTGTTAACATTAGTTAATGCACCGTGAACTAACATGAACAATGATCGACTATTTTATTAACTAACATTAACACATATTAATAGTGAAATAAATGTATTGTTCATTGTTCATTCATGTTATTTGATACATTAACTAAGGTTAACAAATTAAATCTTATTGTAAAGTGTTACCGCCTTTTCTATCTCATAAATAAAAATGTCTCATTCAGAAAAAAAAATGTTATTCCGAGAAACCTTGCTAGCTTTTTTTTTTTTACTCTTTTTGTAAAACAACATTCTGTTAAGGTAAAAATCCTGATACTTTCTAGCAACGCAAGATTTGTTACTGAAAGTAGAATTTATTATTGGTAATTGCTGAAAGTAGCAAGTGCAACAGTATACAGTGTATACCACAAGAACTACATTATAGCTATAATTTAGACAAATATATTAAGATGTAGAATTCAGACATGTAAAAGATACAATTATGTAGCTTACCTTTCTAACAAGTATAAAACGCATAATACGCATAGGCTTCAAGTGAAGTGTTACTAAACCTCTTTTTCAGTGGTCTCTTTATCTTTGCAAAACAACACATTCAGCTTCAAGATACTTAAGCTTAAAGCTTCTACTTGAATTACAACAAGCTGAATGGTCTGTAAAAGCATCACAATAAGCGTCCACAAGTGTCTGCATCCGTCTCCGCCGAGACAGTGCGAGATCACAGAAACTCTATCTGATGTTGCAGCACCTGCACACATGCTGAGTTTTTCCATCATTTTCTCTTCTCTTTCATTTAAAATGAAGCTTAGGGTCTTACACCTACTGCTAAACTCACCCTGCTGGAAAAAAGGATAATACACACACACACAGGCACAAAAGCGTCTGATCCTTCCCTTCTAATTCCATTAGGCTCTGATCGGGGTTATCTATCTGTTTTAGTGAACTAGAGATTCTCTCTTTATTATTTTTGTCCTTCTCTTTCTGTCCCTTCACTTCATGCCTTTCACCTAATCTCTTCTGAGAGCCAAAATGACTTCCTAATCTGAGAAGAACACTTTCTATTTGGAGATTTGGCGAAGACGCACATACAAAAACACACACATGTCCACACAAAGCTCTAAATTTCAATCTCAATGAATGGACCCAGACACAAAGAGAGCAGCCGAACAAATTCAATTAAGGAAACCTCACTCTTAAAGCCCTGGGATTGCATTACATAAGAGCTCTTTTACGCTCTCCATCACCTCAGAAACTAGATCAAATCCACTCAAATTAACACTCTTTAAAAACTATTTTGCACTTTCCAATGCAAAGCCACAATGGCAATACAAGCTGATGTGATTTGTGGGGGCGAAAGCCACAAGAAGGTGGGAACTCGCATACACGTACGCGCACGCACACACAAAAACTTCCCAAAAGTGTGCACTGGATTTAAGATCACCCTGCACACGCTTCTCTCTTCCTGAAATCACTTCTCCATTATCTAATGCACTTAGAAATACATTGTATTTCACTTGGCTGTGGAGTTGAGAGCGAACAGCATTGATTTAGATTGGATTTGCTGATTAAATTAGGCTGTCTCTGATCTATGAGAATATATGATGTTTTAGACAGTGTAAATGCACAACCGTTTGAATGGGAATAGACCTCTGAAGATAATGTAATCAAAGCACCATCCTTCATCGATCCAGCGACGAATAAAACACAGAGACATTTCCCGCTGATACACCAGCACATATACGCACATCCGTCTATCTACTGTCTACTCATCTATCTATCTAGAGACAATATACATTCTGATTACAATAAAGTAATTTCAGAAGTTTTATAAATGCGACAAGTGAATTTAGGCATTTAAAGTATAAAAGCTGAATGGCTATTAATTTACAAAAAAGTATACAGTTTAATTAAATAAGTCCATAATAGATATTGAATGTTGGGTTAGATAATCCTTGAAAATAAAAACATTCCAATTCCACTGGCTATTATACAAAAATCAGAGTCTGTGTACGTGATTTTAAAGAGTCTGAGAAGGATTACAGTATTTTGTATGAATACTGTGAACATATGTGACCCTGGACCACAGAACCAGTTATGATGGTCAGTATTTAAAATTGAGATTCATCATGAATAAAAAAGCTTTCCATTGATGTATGGTTTGTTAGAATAGGTCAATATTTGTCCGAGATACAGCTATAAATCTGTAATCTGAGGTGCAAAAAAAAACTAAATACTGAGAAAATCGCCTTTAAAGTTGTTCAAATGAAATTCTTAGCAATGCATATTACTAATCAGAAATTAACTTTTGATATATTTATGGTAGGAAATTTCCAAAATATCTTAATGGAACATCATCTTTACGTAATATCCTAATGATTTTTGGCATCAAGTAAAAATCGTTCATTTTGACCCATACAATGTATTTTTGGCTATTGCTACAAATATACCCGTGCTACTTATGACTGGTTTTGTGATCCTGAGTCACATATAGCTTAGAGATTAAAGCAGGAGTAACATTTTACAAGTAGATCTAAACTAAAATGAACTATTTAAGACAGAATATGAAAATTAACCCCTATGGCTAATCATTTATCGATTATGCATTTCAGAGTATCGTTAGTCAAGATTAAGTAAACTCACCCCATCCAAAATAATTCGATTAAACTGCTCATTTTTATGCATGAATGCATACATCTGGCTCTGCTATCATTACAGCCATACAGTCGCCGTATGTTAGTCAATCCGACATGCACTACTGAAAGGAAAGTGCTTTTAAAGAGTAACATTTCTATTGTGATTTTTAACTTACCAACTGATGCATTTTTTAAAAAGTGGGTAACAATATATTGTGTATTCCTTATTACAACATCAAAGATTGCACAATCGTAATTAAGAAACATAAAAGAATGAGAAACACTGAGACAAAACTATAATCAGTCTGGCAGAGGTGCAGCGGTTAATGTGAAGTGTGTTTTTCAGTGTCACGATTGTTTCCTCAACCCAGTGTTTTTGAATAGCAGTGTCACGTACAGAGCAACAGTAAAGCTGCTGCAAACATACACATGCACATAAACAGAGAAAACCCAGCTTTCACATGCAACAAACACATATCAGCCCTAACACATGAGATCAAACACACACACGCTCTTATGAACGCACACAGCAAAGGACCATTAACCTGGCTGGTCTCCATGGCAACAGAGCTTGGCCCTCATAATCCAGTGCAGAAACCTTTGACTGAAAGAGGCAAGCATGAAAACACACACACACATACACACATATATTTAAATGTGCGTATGACACTGATTGCGCTGAAGACGGCTGAATATGTAGCTATATAATTCACCCTCACCCTATAAGCGCTGTGCACCTTTCTCTCGACCTATCTAATCCTTTCTCTCTCGCTCTTATTATGCAGCGCTCTCTCCGTACAGATACAAAAACCAAGCGAGGATCAACTTATCAAAAAATAATGCGCGGTAATGTGTGTGCGCGCGAGAGAGACGGTGGAAACCTTATAGCCATAAAACCGTTATTAAATATCCCTCTTACTACAAAATTACTTTAAGAAAATCAATCTGTTTCACTTATGGAAATTTACAGTTCCATCTCGCCCACAGCCGTCTCCTCGGATACATGACACCCCCCACCACCACCACCTTCACATCCTCAAATCTTCATCTGTCAGAGAAGACACCTTATTATGACACATGCTCGATAGATCCAAGGCAAATTCTGACAAACATCCCTCGTTTCACTTTACACGCCACAAGACGGATTGTGCGCTTGAAATTATACCCCCATTTAAAACTCGAATCGATGGCTTATTCCCAGGACTCAGCCGTATATTTTTAAGGAATATGTTACAAGACTTTCACATAGAAATTCCGCATTTTTTCACTATAACTCAGCCACAGTCGGCTTTTAAAAGCAGAGCTTTAATTTCGTTTGTGTACTATGAAAATGCAATGCAAATATCTCATCTGTGAAACGCAGATTGCATACAATGACTTTTAGTGGGGTCAACCTTTTTAAAGGAATTACTATGTAATTTTCAAATATTAAGGTTCTTCTCAAGCAGTTTAAATTGCATTTTGGGGTACTTGCACAGTACACCAAACAGCAAGTACTTAAGTGACATACTTGGATTTAATTATATAGAGGAGCACTAAATAATTGCAGTGCATACATTTTGTAGTTTTAATGTCTGAGAAGGAGGATAAATTGAAAACGCTCAAGCAGGCTACTGTTGTTATTACATTCTCAGCTGATTTTGAGAATTTTAAGAATCTTTCTGGTGTCAGGTCAAAATATTGGGCCTCATTCATGAAACACAAACAGAACAAATTTTTGTGTAAATTATTCAGAAAGTCAGAAAGTTGGTACGAAAGAAATGTACATCTGTTCACGTGTAAATGGTGCCTATAATATATGGTTCCGCTGGTTAAAAAAAGCTTGCTGGTGGACACATGTTAACTAAATATTTATTGTTAGGCATGTGGCCTAGGAGTCTTTTCTGCACTTATGAAATTTTCTGGAGCCAAACCTGAGAAGGGAGTCCAGAAAATTCCACTGCATTCCTGGACATCTAACTTACGTGGTAGTAATTCATATGCGTGGATTTACAAATGATTGGTATTCATTAACGTACACGTTAACTATCAGATCTGAAGTTTAGGAAGCGTTTTTGGAAAGGTCTGTTTTACACGCTAATTACTCCGAATTTACTTATATATTTACTTAAGTTTCATGAACTTGAGGCCCAATGCCTCTGATTTTAACAATTTAATAAAAATGCCTCTGATTTTAATATAATTGTTTGGGTTATAAAAGCTTTTGAAAACATAGTTCGCAAACTTCTGACATAATATGCTAAATTAAAATTGTGTTTTATTCTGTTTTGACTTGTTTTTGTGGTGTTTAGAAGTTAAAAGAACTAGGGCTGGTAAACGATTAATCACGATTAATCGCATACAAAATAAAAGTTTGAGTTTGCCTAATATATGTGTGTGCACTGTGTGTAATTATTATGTATATATAAATACACACAATTTAATGTATTTATTTAAGAGAAATATGTTATTTTTTGTACAAAATATTTTTATTTATATTTAATATAAATTCTATAAAAATTATAATAAATACATATACTTGTAAATATTTCTTAAATACATGCATGAATGTGTTTGTATTTATATATACATAATAATTACACACAGTACACACACATATATTAGGCAAACTCAAATTTTTATTTTGTATGCGATTAATCATTTACCAGCCCTAAAAAGAACAGTTTATTCAAAAATTAAAATTCTGTCACCATTTTCACATTGTTTTAAACCCATATACTTTTTTTTTATATCAAACACTTCTACACTTTATAGGATGCAAAAGCGAAAATGCTAAAAAAAATAATAAAAAATGAGTAACACTTTATTTTAGGGTCCAATTTTTGCTATTAGGCAAAACCAGCATTATGGATGTGACATATAAATGCTTAGAGAATGTAAGTGTTGCCAATATACTGAACCATCTGTTTGTATTTTAATAAATCCTTGTTGATAGAGTCTAAACATTAGAAAAATACCAGTCTATGCCCAAGTTTTCTATATTAAAAAGGGAAATAATCATGCATTTTTGAGAGACTACATACTTTGTAGGATTTCTGCGAATTAAAATGCACAAACCAAATAATACCCAACAAACAGAGAAGCGATGGCTCTTCACAGAACATATAATTGTTACTTTATTTTAATTGTGATGTGTCTATTTATTAAGGAGTGTTATGGATGTGACAAGCCTGAAAATAGCACTTACCAGACTATGGAAAATAATGCACTAAAAATAAAAAAATGCTTTAAAAAACTTTAAGAGACCTTACATGGGTATTTGAACCACCAAATGTTGTAGAATTTGTTTATGCAGACTATGCGTATTATAAGTGCGAAAAAATAGCCAATATGTTAATAATAAGCATGCTAATAAGCAACTAGTTAATAGTGAAAATTGTTCCCTATACTATAGTGTTACTAAAAAATGTATTACAGTCATCCGTATGGCTTGTCCATATGACTATACTGTAAGTTTTAAATGTACAATAGCTTTGTGTGACAAACAGAACAACCTTTGGTAAATGGCTGAATAGAGAAGTGCAACCAGCTGTTGTTTAAGAATTTATTTAAAATTTAAAATAACACGAGAGTGAGTAAATGAACAGATTTTTTGTTATCTCTTTAATTAACTTGAGCTGTTATACATCATTACTAGTATTTGACGGTCCAAGAAAGAATAGTAAATAAAAACACAACAAGAAGATAAATTATTTTGCACTATTATCGCAAAGTTTCATGAAGTGTAACATTCAATTCACTCTCTTCCTCTCAGTCAGGCTCAACAGGGACACATTTCAAGGGCGCACCGCTGGCTTTAACTGAGCTTTCATCTTTGTTTACCCTTGCCAGCTGGTCTTGTTCACACATCATAAAACACACACACATACAAACACACGCCACACCCTCCAAATATAGCACCTTGTGGGAAAATTTTCGTAATTTGATGTAAATTTGCTCGCAATGATTTTTTTGTCTTTAATTATTTTCGGATTGATTGACACCACTGATCTGCGCACGACAGAAAATTTTTCACACTCGCAGCTCTGGCATATTAACAACTCGAGGAAAACTGCTAAACAAAGAAACATCTGCTGTGAATCCCAGTGCAGGGTCTCCGCGATGGGTTTCGGCGGCACATCTGCTGCCGCTGTGACTCATGCGCCGATGCCTCCGCGATAGTCTTTGACTCTACCTTCGCCGCCGTGACTCACGCCGTGAAACCTTACGGATGTTCTCCCGCTGCCGCCACGGTACCTCGGAGATAAGGTCTGCCTCGGTTTAATACGCGCTGATGTGTCACCTACCCACCTGCCTGTTGCATCATACTTGCTCGGCTTCGCTCTTCCTTTGTGCTTTAGTCGCATCTGCTTTCATACGCCTCTGCCGTCTAACAAGCGGCCCCTGGAGCGGAAGGCCCCTAGAGGGCCCTAAGCTGTCCAAACTCTCCCACAATAAAACTTTACAACTGGACATCCCTCCTGTTTTATGTACATCAGCCTTGTGTTTTATTTTCACACCTTGTATCTGTCAATCCTTCTGTGCTTTTCTCGATTTTCCCTTCTTTACTGTTGCACTTGTTTGTCCTTATCAAAAATCCACGTCTGCTCCAATTATAGGCAGATCCCTCATTGAAAAACGATCCTGAGCCCAAGAGAGTAAATAAAGTAAAAAAAGAATGAAAGAAGGACAATATGTGTGTGTGTGCGTGCATCTATAAATTTCTGGCTAGATTCATTGCTCTGTTTTATAGCCCTCTATTCATTGAGCTTATCAGATACGACACAGTCTATTTACAACAGACTTTATCACACGCGCGCACACGTGCGCACACAGCCCGTACAGTAAATCTTCTGCCAGTTATTCGCTTCCCTGCCATATGTAGAACTCTAAATGTCTACGGAAAAGAAATCTTGAGCTTGTTATACCCGCCACCCCTTCTCGTCCTTTCCTCTCTCATTAAATTCAGCATTCTTTAACAGCATTTCTCTCATCTTTGTATATGCGCGCATGTGTGTATACACCAGTCCAGCCTTCAGTCCACAAGCTAATCCATTAATTAGTTGCATGACTAACTCACCAACCTCGGGAGGCATCAATCAAATACAAACACACAAGCACATGTGGACAGACACAAACACCCAGAGGGATGAAAAATGAGAGGTGAAAAATGTATGTGGGAACACGCAGATCAATTCGCAAGCTATTTACACATCTGCTTGAAAGAGACAGCGTGTGTGTGTGTGAGTGAGTGAGTGTGTGTTTGCGCATTGTCCCGCAGTCATATTAAGTATTCCAAACAAACCATTTCAACCTCCTCCACTCCCCCACCCCCCCTCGAGTTTCCCATAATGCTTCAGGGCAGGTGACGCCCCCCCTCGCTGAAGGACAGAATGTTGAGTGTGTGCGGATGAAGGGGGAAGAATGGATGAGGTGATTAATTTTTCTCTCTCTCTCTCTTGTCTCACCCTTCGAGAGAGCCTAACAGATGTGAACGTACCTAGCAAGGATGCCCGCACTTGTTGCGCATGGTAGCGCACCGATTCCTAACATATGCACAGTTACCCCGCTGACCTACATCTCGTTACCGAGGTAACATATTTTTCTGGGTTAGCGTAGCTCATCCTAGATGTTGTTTATATCACGCCGCTTATAAAACAGCTCCTCGTTGGCGACTCGCAAACGTGACCTCAAAGAAAGCTCAGTGCGAGCGATTCCCTATAAGCACCGGGAAACGAAGCCAACGGTGGTTACCGACTCCGAGCTGTCACTTGTGCGACATACATATGCATCAGGTCTACTGCGGTGTCAAAACACCTTATCACAATGACATCCAACAGGGTGACCTGGAGGAGTTCTGGGAGAAATCCACGCTCGTGTGTGTGTGGGGTAACGGCAGGTAAAGTGACACACTTTGATGACAGGACATTTAATGAGGTGACAGGAAAATGACATGCATTATAAAGACCCCGCTCTAACAGAGATGGGACGGGCGCTGACACACACGTACCCACCCACGCTTGCACGCAAATGCGCACGGAGGAGTTTTTCTGAACCTCGGGAGAGAATAAAATAATCAAGGTTTGTCAAATAACCTTTTTACTCCACTTTTTTTAACCTTTTCACTCAAATTGACAGATGATACAGTGCGCGTGAAAGCGCTGGTCTGGTTATTTTGTGTGATTTTTCTGTGACAATAATGACCTTTAATGATTTAAAAGGAACGCATCATGTAAATGGCAAAAAAGCACTTTAAAAAAAAGGGAAATAACACAAAATCGCTTTGTAATTACTCCCGAAAGCACATCTGCATCTTCAGTGACTGACTAAAATGACTTTGATGGAAACCGGAGTCTGCAAAGATTTCTTTCTTGTGGGCGAGTTATAAAAGCGAGAAATAAAGCGAATAATTTGTGTGTTTATGTCTGAGTGCGTCTCGCATATTTAAAACATTACGATGCAAATAAGTTCATAAGCTACCAGGATGAGTCACTTGAGCTTGTTGAGCGCCGGCAAAGATTCTAATAGCGTGTTGTTTAAAAGGAAAGTACGAAGGGAGTATTTTTAGCTAATCCAAGCACCATCCTTCAAATCGGCTCTTTAAAACCCAAGCTACACCGTTCCCTTTCACATTACCTTCAAAGTACCTCTCCGACAACACTGCCAAAACACACACATACACACTGCATAAATGTAGTGAAATTATGACATTTAGTCCTCACTGATTAACCAACAGGAGAGAGAGAGGGATGCAGAGGTAAAGAAACACACACAGTCATGTCTGAGAGCGTTAAACCTTATTAATAGCTGTGTAGTTTGAGCTAAATAATGCACTTGGCCTTTTACAGTCACTTCATTTAAGATATGAAGTCCAACCCCCTACCTGCCATATTTCAGTCTTTACACATACACAAAATCACTCACTCATTCATTAAGTCAATGAACATTTAAAAAACCCCTAAATAACGGATAATTAATAATGATTTATTTTGGCACACACTCATAATCTACACAAATAAACTGTCTGTAATGTGATTTTATTTACTCATTAAATTCTGATTTTGCTAATATTATTATTACAACAATAAATGTAATAAGTAATAAAGTTAATCAAATTTATGCTGTGATGTGCAACTGTCAGAAAAAAATAATTAAGAAATTAAATATGAATACTGTCTCGCTTTGTTAATTCTCAAGAAACTGTTTTTGCAGGCTGACGCAGCTCATTCAAGGATATACACTAACATGCCCATCATCAGTGACACAAAATATAAATATGTAATGTCCATATTTTATATTTTCTCTCTCACACACACACTACATAGATAGATTGATAGACAGACAGACAGATAGTAGTGGAGGGTGATATACGGATAAACACAATAAACCAGTAGAAATTTGTCAGCCGGTAGAGATTTTGGACTATTGTGTCTATCGTGGTTACATGCTCACGTGATGTTGCTGTGAATTTTTGCCACAATTTTTCACAACCCCCACATGTAACAGTATATTGGATCCAGGTAGCTCTTAAAGTGACAGCAGTCATTCATGTTAATCAAACAACAAAAGACAAAAAATCTCTAAACCACTCTTGTAACTTTAATAAGAAGAAATATGTATTTTTCAAAATGTCGTGTGTGGAAATATTACAAACTCTTTAAACATTTGTTAACAGAGGCCAGAGACGCTGAAGATGAATGCAAAGAGGAAAAGATATTCTAGCAGGTAGAGCAAGATCACTGTTCAGAATGCGCAAAATATTGGAAACATTATCCTAAATAATGAAACGGGGTTTATATTAATGTATCTCTGAGGGGAAATGAATGTTTTAAGAAATATTTACAAGGCATTTTCTTTTCATTTGCCTCTGTATAATGCATTTGTTTACAGTGGTAACCGGAGAAACGCTGTATCATTATTTCATAAGCGTCTGCAGTTTTTTCCCTAAAGCATAGTTTCATTTGTAATAAAACAATAATAATTTTTGAACAAACAAATAATGTTTGAACTTCATATTTGTTAGGCTTATAGGTTTTGCTGTGATATCGAAATTGGAATCTGGAATTCTACAATTTGATTGGTATGTAAAATTTTGATGTCATATAAGCTTATTTATTAAAATAAAAGATAACATGGGTCAAAAACAATGACTATAGTACAAAAAAATTCTTAGCGTTGAGCCCTGTTGAGTTTTTTTTTTTTTTTTAATTTAGGCTAGTATTAGTTTTTTGTGATATTGACATTGGTGACAGGAATTATGAAATGCCAATGATATCAAAAATAACTATACCATGATATATGTTGCTAACATGAAATAAAATTACTCATATCATGATATAAGATTTCATATCGCACACCCCTTATAGATAAATAGATATATAGATATATAGATATATAGATAGATAGATAGATAAATAGATAGATGGATATAGATGGATAGATAGATAGATAGATAGATAGATAGATAGATAGATAGATAGACAGACAGATAGATAGATAATTTATCTAAAATGTTTATTAAAGGGGTCATCAGATGCCAATTTTCCACAAGTTCATGTGATTCTTTAGGGTCTTAATGAAAAACCTGTAATATACTTTGGTTAAAAATTCTCAAAGGTTGTGTAAAACAACACCCTTTTTACCTTGTCAAAATGAGCTCTGCAAAAATCATCCCATTCTGAGGGATTGTTCCTTTAAACGCAAATGAGCTCTGCTCACCCCGCGCCTCTCTTCTCTCTGTGGAGTGACGAGCTGCTCTGAGAGATTGTTTACTTTAGCCACATTTAGCGCGTTCAGCAGCAAAACTTGCTAACTAGCACGTTATTAGGAGAGATTTATAAAAAAAAACCTTACACTCACTTCTGCTGTAGGTGAAGCTGGATCACGAATGATTCGCGTGAACATAGACGGATATGTGTAGATGGGGAGGCGCATTCCCTTCACAAACAAATGTAATCCAGTGCATCTTCAGCGGCTCAGATGTCGGGAGTAAATGACGATCGGTATGTTCATTATTACATCCAGCAGCAACAACACCTCAATCGCTCAATCGGAGATATTCTTGTCTAACTTAAATCCCTGCTCCGGCATTGAAACAACGGAGGTCGGACTGTTACAGCTAATATGAAGTAAGCCGCTCATGTCAATCAACTATTGTGGGAGCGGCCTCTGTGGGTGTGACACCACACCGACAGGCATCTGAGAACGGCTCGATTTGAAAAAGGGGATATTATTTTTACAGATAAATTAAAAACCATTGGATGGATTTTTATCATTATAGGGTAGATGTGTACATACACTGCCAACACACATTAATGTTCAAACAACATGTAAAAGTGAAACAAATAAACAAACAAATTACACACATACATATAACAACTACCTGACACACTGTGTAAGGTCGTTTCTCTCTCTACCAAAACACGTCAGCCAAATACTTACCCCTGACATTAATTAATCAAACCATCAATCAATTAACACAATAGGATTAACAAGCCTTGGGAAGGGATTTACACATGAATATATAATGACTCTCTCTCCCTTGTGCTGTCTTTCTTTTGCATGCTGGGAGTGGGTGTGTTCAAGTTTGGCATGTGTGGGAAAGCAGTACACTGGGCTTTCTGAGTTCCCTTTTATGCTACTGCATGGTTTTTCTTATTTCTTCTTCCTTCTACTCATCATTTGCTAAATATTCATAGTTTTTTTTTTTCAGTTGAGTGGCACGTTGAGCCCTGCCAAGTGCCTGAGAGGTTTTATGCGTGGCATCTGTCCCCGTGAGGGGGTGCCACCTCTCCCCCCTAGTAACAGTTCACGTTTGTGCTGCAGGCAAGTTCCACAGGAGGACGTGCCCTCAGCTGTCTGTTATCAGAACATGAATTTGGCATCAATTGTGGAAAAAAAAAATCTATTTTTGAAAAATGAATCGCTGGATAACCCACACAACATGCCCATCACAATATCCAACCAGCAGCTTCTTATTAGGAACAAGCTGTAGTGAGAGCAGTATGATTTTAGAAAGAAAGACCAGTCAAAATAATTCCAGGAGACTGTGAAAATGCAGCACCGCTGGCAGTTTCTTTTTGGAGAACGATTCTATATTTATTAGGACTGTCAGTGCTAACGCGCTAATGCATGTGATTTAATTAAATACGTTTAAAACTCTTAATTCTTTTTAATGCCATTAACACATTTATTCAATTTGATGTTATAATTGTTTCATTCAGTTCTGTGTGATTTCTAAAGACTGATCAGAACCTGCAGGGCTGATTGAAACTGATGGGAGTTTGCACACTAACAAACATCCCTAGCGAAGCACCCGTTTATCTGTAAATGATGGAAAACCATTTTATGAGTAATTTATTTATAAATCAAACCCAGACGGGACATTTAACAAAAGTAAAGTAATTGTCCCCCTTTGTATGGTGGAATTTAATCATCATCGAAGCTGTGAAATGTGAAATATTATTTCATCAGTGAACTACTGCCATTTGTGGTACAGGCTTAATTATTTTGTGTTCTTGAAATTGAAAATGTTAACTACAAAAATGATGAGATCAATTAACATTGTAATAGACTGACAGCCCTAGTGTTTATGTTTTGGACTATGAGGAATAAAAAAAAATATTTTTAAAAGAAGGTATTAGTTATAAACAAAAAAGTTTGAAAAAAATTTACTTTTCTACTAAGGGGAAAATGGAATTGATTTAGGCATTTTTTTTTTTTTTTTACATTTGTAAGGGTAATTTTATAATCACCCTTATTATTATTATTATTATCATTATTATTATTATAATACAAACCATACTGTGTTGTCTTTAATGCCAAATACTTAAATTACTTTAATCAATATTTTAAACTGTTGTCAATAACAACAGACTGTTTAAAACTATAATTAAGTTTCACCATGCAAAAATGAGGTTGCTACAATTTTTACAAATATTACTGATTTTGATAATGAACATAAATCTACATCTGCATCCTAACTCAAGCTGCAATCAAATGTGTATTTCTAAGAAACAAAAAAAAAAAAACATTATTATTATTAATATTATCACGTAACACAAACCTGTTTCTTGATTTAAAACAATATTACTCATTAAAACATGCAAAACTAAGAAATAATTTTTTCTATTAAGATATTTGGTGGTTTTAACTGTGATTATCATGATCTATGGATGATACTATAGAAGAGCAATGGTTATTAAAAAACAAACACTCAGCAGTGTTTCCCCTGGGGGGGGGAAGGGGATGGATGGGATACTTTTTTGGTTCTTTACTCTCTGTATAATAACAAAAAAATGTATTTCAATGAAAAAAAGTCCAACACTCACAATTTCAACATTTTGAACAATAGGGCCCTACAATCTTTTTCTTTCTTTTTTGTGTGTGTTTTAATTTTTCTGATAATCAAATGAAGGCATTAAACATTTATTTATTTTTAATCAGTTGAAAATTAAACCCTCTTATTTTTTGGCAAACAGAGGTTTACTGTTAAAATTAATACTTGGAAGAAAACTTGTGTGAATATTCTGTTAAAAAAGTTTTAATTATAATGGTAGAATTTTTTCTACAGTCAAGTGTAATCTGGTTGTTTTATTTAAACTGGCCAGAAATAGAAATATATAGACATACATTATACTGTACAAAAGTAATACAAGAGTAATATATTTCTGTTACACATTAATCCGTACTTTTATTTTGACAGGTTGCCGTGAAGTTTCTGTGTGTATACAGTATGATATGACTCTAGGTTTCTCAAATGAAACAATAAAATTCACATGAAGTGACTCTCACAGCAGCTCTGGAGATTAAATTCATGAGTTACTGTTAACGTCGTCATATAGTGAGACGCAGAAGCTAAAAATCACAGCGAGCCTTGTGTGCTTCAGTATTTGTGTAGTAAACAAAACAATGTTTTCGCCATTCATTCATACAGAGCCAAGCGGAACATGCAGGATTCATATCTAAACCGTCTTTTTGCCTTTTAATATTTACAGACATTAGTCCATAACGTTACTCAAATTAAGTGACAGACCCAATTTTGATTTGTTCATCCAAATATGGACGAATTCCATGGCATTCCGTGCTACAGAGCAAATTCCGTTTTTATAAATGGACTTCTGTCCACGTTTTCACAGAGGAGAAATTGTAGACACGCATCCATGTAGAGACAGAAATGACATGCCGTCGTGTAAATAAGATAAATAACATAGGACCATTTAGTTTGTTTAATAAAAGAACAAGATATAGACCTGTTCTATAGGAAAGGTAATCTTTTGTTGTGATCTGGCGCTATATAGAAAATAAAATGAAATAAAATTAACTTGACATTCAAGGGGGGTGGGCATAATATAATGGCAGGGGAAACACTGCTCAGAATAAATAATTTCAGCATACAAAAAATGAGGTTGCTACATTTTTTACAGATATTACTGATTTTGATAATGAACATAAATCTGCATCCTAACTCAAGCTACTATCAAATGTGTATTTCTAACAGATAAAAAATGTCATATCATTATTATTAATATTATCATGTAACAAATTCAAAAAAGTGTTTGTCATCTTCTGACCATAAAGAATATTTTAAAGCCACATTTAACCATTTGGTTTTTACAACTTTTTCATTGTAGCAAAAATCTGCCTTTAAACTTGAAAGAAATACAAATTTGACATTTATCGTGATAATTATCGATATCGACTGATATGAAAAAAATTAAAATACAATTTTCCCAGCCCTACTCAACACTGCACAAAACAGCACGTAAAAGCAATCTGATGCAATGTGAGTGGATCTAAATCTAATTCCACTTTTCATTCTTTTTCACATTTCATTTTAATCGTTAGCATTTTTGCCACAAGCCCTCATTAATTTCCGACCCTGAGACAGACAGATAAAAAAAAATACAGATAATTTCACAGTGGACAAAAACTGGAAATAGGTTACATGAAAATCTAAAAATTTAAAATCCGATTTAATAAAAAAAAAACTGGTTTCTATCATTCATTTTAATGTCAGAGCTCAAGTTCACTCTTGGTGAGCCAGTTGTGTACGTGTTAGGACTGTCTACCACACTGGCAGCATAAATAGGGAACGTCTACCACATTGGCAGCAAGTTACACACTTAATGTGTCACATCCTGGAAGTATTGGTACATCCCTACCATAGCAATGTCTGATGTAACTAAGCCTCCTCATGCATGTGCACACACTCACTGCCAATAATGACCTGAAGTCATGTCGAGTCATGTTTATTTATAAGGCACTTTGGGTCAGAAGTTGAACTCTGACAAAACCCAGAAGCAAATTTAAATCAAGTGTGATTTAAAACAAAGGAAGTGTGATCATGCTCACTGGCTCTTTTTCCAGTGCTGGGGCCACTAGAATGCATCTCCTGTTGCATCATTAAAAATGGTAAGAAAGGCAAAAAGAGGAAAGAAGGAGCCGTGATCATGCTGATATTTAGAATAACAGCTCCATTAGGAGATGCTCCGTTACATGCCGCATAACACCCTCTGGCCACATGTGCTAATGTTTCATGCTGATTATCCTCCAGACCACAGTGCCATGATATTAACGCACACTTAAATGACATAAAATAGCCTTTAGGAAAGTGTTGCTGGAGTTGGACTGACACACACACACACACACGGGTGGGTGTGCCTGTGTGTGGGTTCCAGAATGGACCACCTTGCCAAGCATCTGCTATGGAAGGAAGCCAGAGTAAAATCTGGGCCATGGTGCATCTCTCTCTCTCTCTCTCTCGCTCTTTCACTCTCCCTTCTTCAAGTGTCAGCTGTACGGAGCAGACACCGAGCGTGTTTTCTGTGATCAAAACAATGGGAACACGTGTTCTGTCTCTCTCTCTGTGAAAGGAAAGATTTTCTCCATCAAATGTCCTTCCAAATACGGTGACAGACAGAGCAAAAAGTGAAGGCTAAAGGAGGGAGGAAAGATGTTCTGATAAGGAGGGAGAGAAATGAGAAAAGACGGACGGATCTGGAATGGCTAAAGTGACGACTTCAGAATGTTAAAACAACGACTCGCCAGTGACGTGTCTTTAAAGGGACAGTGCATCCAAAAATTAAGATGTTTTATTCATCATTTACTCACCCTGGCTCGTCTATGTAACAAAAAATGAAATATTTAGAACAGACCGAGCTGTCCAAGCTGCTGTTTTCTATACTATGAAAGTGAATGATGACCATGTCTGTCAAACAAGAGAATAAAATTTTAACATTAAATTTCAGTCTGTTCATCCCACAAAGCTATCATATGGTCTCATAAAACTTGAAATATAGTGCAAATATAATAAATTGTAGTATAGAATACTTTAACGATGCTTTCGTTGTGGTTTTTTGTCCTTGGTGGCAGCTTCTAGTCCCCATCCACTTTCATTGGACATTCTGACTGGTTTGTGTTTCTCAACCAGGAGGTATGATGACTTTATTTATTTACAATATTTACTTTCACCACAGCATAAAATATTCCAAGCTCTAAAATACTGTGTAGAACCTGAGTTCCCTAGTAGAAAAATAAATATACTAAAATTTATTTGAAATACATTTATTTTATGCTAAGATTACCATGAATACACTACCTGTCAAAAGTTTTTGAACAGAATTATTTATTTTATTTATTTATTTATTTTTTTTTTAATTCTCTTCTGCTCACCAGGCCTGCATTTATTTGATCCAAAATACAAAAAACAGTGATAATGTGAAATATCTTTACTATTTAAAATAACAGCTTTCTATTTGAATATATTTTAACATGTAATTTATTCTTGTGATCAAAGCAGAATTTTCAGCATCATTACTCCAGTCTTCAGAGCCACATGATCCTTTGGAAATCATTCTAATATGCTGATTTGCTGTTCAAGAAACGTTTTTTTATTATTATCATCATTAATATTTAAAACAGTTGAGTACATTTTTTTTCAGGATTCTTTGATGAATAGAAAGATCCAACGATCAGCATTTATCTGAAATAAAAAGCTTTTGTAACATATTATACACTATACCATTCAAAAGCTTGGAGTCCGGAGAAATTACAGAAATTACTACTTTTATTTAGCAAGAATGCTTTATATTGATCAAAAGTGATGATAAAGACATGTATAATGTTACAAAAGATTTCTATTTCAGATAAATGCTGTTCTTCTGAACTTCCCATTCATCAAGGAAACCGGAAAAAAATTCTGAATATTAAAATGATTTTTGGAGGATCATGTGAGAGGAATAATGATGCTAAAAATTCAGCTTTGAAATCACAGGAATAAATTACATTTTTAAAATATATTCAAATAAAATTGTGCTGTTTTGCTGTACTTTGGATCAAATAAATGCAGGCTTGGTGAGCAGAAGAGACTTTAAAAAAAAAAACATTAAAAATCTTACTGTTCAAAAACTGTGACTGCTAGTGTGCATTCACATATTTATGTGCTTAATAAAAATACTCTACAAATGTACTTTTCATATACTAAACTGGCATACCTAAAGTCTGCTAAATTGGAGCAAATCATTTTGTACTTAATGCATTTAATTATGTGAAAGTAGTGCTGAAGTCCAACAAAAGCTATACTAAAGTGTATTTGATTGTACTAAAGTGGAGCTTTTGCAAGTATACTTCAAGAAAACATAAAATATCTTGTGATTAAAGGCCATTATTATTCAAAGATCATAAAATAGTGACATTAAAATACATTATAGGCTTAACTTTAAGAAATGTGCATTTTGCACAAGTAGTACTCCAGACAAAATTTAATTATAATTTTTATATCAATAAGACTCGAATAATATGTCAGTAAATATACAGTTAATAGATCTAAACTGTATTGAATTTAAACTGAAATGTATTTTAAATATATTTTTTACTAGATTTTTTTTAAGATAAAACTTCCGGAATACTGAAATTGATTTATGTTAATTTTAATAAGAATTATTTTGGTTGCATTTATAAATCACAGAAATTAGAAGTGGCCATAAATTAAAGTAAGATAAGAAAACAAAACTAGTGCCATTTTGTAATGTAAAACGGGGCCTTTGAGTTAAAAAGGTTGAGAACCACTATACTAAAGTACTTCATGGAAATAAGAATTCTTCATGGAATCTTGAGTTTAGAACAACATGAGTGTAAGTATATTATGACAGAGACTTTATTTTTCTGTGAAATGTCTTTTTAAGAGTGAAATGCGATAAAAGTGAGGGAAAAAAGAAAAAGAAAGTGATGCTGTGAAGTACCTAAAGGAACCCAGTGAAAATGAAGGAAATGCAAGCGTGTTTGAAGAGAGATGAGCAGAGAGAAGCAAAGAGGATGAACTTCTGTCTTTCAAGAGTTTTCTGAAGGGAATTGTGACACAGACCATTACACAGGAGAGATGCATTACGCTGTGGAAAACAAATACGCATGCAAACGCAGAGAATGAACCGGGACTAAAAACAGCTCTCATGCTGGTCTTTCACAAATCTGAGTGTATAATCTCCCACAATACTGTACATCACATATGAATTGTTTGCTGTATATCTAAATTATATCTAATGATTTTCACTGCACTTAGTATTTATAAGTCTTTAATGGATAGTTCACCCATAAATGAAAATTCTGTCATTAATTACTTACGCTCATGTCGTTCCAAACCTGCAAGACCTTCATTCATCTTTGGAACACAAATTAAGATATTTTTGATGAAATCCGATAGCTTTCTGATCCTGCATAGACAGCAAAGCAACTGACATGTTCAAGGCCCAGAAAGCTAGTAAGGGCATCGCTAAAATAGTCCACGTGACATCAGTGGTTCATCCTTAATTAAGCTATGAGAACAGTTTATTAAAAACGACTTTATTTAACAATTTCTTCTCTTCCGTGTCAGTTTTTGACATGCGTTCAAGAGAGAAACTTGACACATGCTACTGATGCATCCATCTCACTTTTTTCATCGTCGGGCATATTCTGGTTCAAATAAGTATGAGGTAGGTCCGTTGCTATCAAAAAGCTCTTGGATTTATCAAAAAATATCTTAATTTGTGTTCCAAAGATGAACGAAGGTCTTACGCACATGAGGGCGAGTAATTAATAACAGAATTTTCATTTTTGGCTGAGCTATGCTTTTAAACAGGTGAAACTAAACAGCACAAAATGTTTAGGTTGTTTGAAGGTAGGATTCTCTCTATGACATCATAGTTTAAATCCCAGATTATAACACATCTATGCCTTCCAATACACTAAGCAGCAGGGGGCATATGATTAGATTTATTTTTATTATTGTACAGACCTGATTAACTAGACCTGTACTGTATGGAGCTATATATAACATCCAACTCCCACATGTTTGGTTTAGCAGGTGTGGAGACTCACAGGCAGCAGAAGTGGGATGGCACAGCCAGCAACGGGGAGGTAAGTATAACATAGGGAGCTGCTCTTTGAAATGCTGTCTACCACCTGCAAATGGCAGGATTTGCGGCTTTAATGATGGCAAAACTTTTCTTCCTTTAAATCAAAGAACTGCATAATTAATCCAGAAAGAGACTGCAATTAAGGCTGCTTAAGACTTTCATGAAAGTGTCAACTGCAGCGCTCCATTTAAGTCTACTCCTGTTATGTCAAAATGTTTCATTTAAGTGATTTTTTGCAGTTCAACATTGTAGCCAATTATAGACGTTGTGCTTTTGAATGCAACTGTGAATCAGAGGTGTTTAAATTACTCTAAAGCCCCATGACACACCAAAACGACATCAAAGACAACTGTGTTGACACTTTGTGTCGCCTACGTCCAGGCAAAAAAGTTGTGCTTGAACACATTGCAAAGACTATAGTCAATTGCCAAATATTAAAGTTCTGTGTTTTATGTGGGAGGAACTGTCTATACCAGCAGGCGGCAGTAGCCTACATTCATTATGTGCGCTATTCAAGTGTCTGTGCGGAGTGTGGAAGAGTAATACATCTTTCGAATCTGTGAAGACTTTATTTGTGTGCACTCAAAATAACCAGGCAACATTGTGCTTTTGTAAAATAACGAACACTCTCTGTGAAACTTTGAAACTCTGTGTATATTTGCCTTGCAGACATGAAAAATATATCTATAGAAAGTAAAATGTCTACTTTTAAATGAACCAATTTAAATAGAAAACAAATATTCTTAGATTATGTAATGTAAGTACTGTAATCTGTATGAAACATGCATACAGGCACATCAATACTGCAGAGATGACGAGTCAGTGTCGCCGACTTCATCTCTTAAGCCAAAAAACAAAGAAAACATTACTTTATCAATAAATTGTTAAAACGGTGATGCACTCTCCTTGCTGTTTTTCCCAGACACATTCGGGGTGTTTTTTTGCATTGTGGCAAGCTTTTTCTGTGTGTGCTTGAACGCTTTTTAGGCTTTGTAGGCAATTAAAGGCTCATTATAATAATTTCTATGGTTTATTAATAAACGTGCAACTAATAGTCGACTAATGCTTAAAATGAACGACTACTAGTCGACCAGAAAAATCTTTAGTCGAGGATGGCCCTACAAAAAAAACACACAAATAAAGCAGGTCTTGCTTACCATTTTAAATATAAATAATGTTTATCCATTGGTCTTTACTTTCTTTGTTCCAGGCAGGTGGCTGTTGTAATGAAAATATTCGCATGCTGGAATATTCAGGTAAGATGTAATATTAAAAGAGCCATCGTTCTTTGCGCGCTTCGTCACTTTTGCTTTTTTCTGGTGTTTTCTGTTTCGCTAAGATGATCTCTCTCACTGACTCCCCAACATGGTTCAAAATGCTCAATCGGCCAAAAAGCCGCCAACTGGGTCTGTCGACGGTGCAGAACACACTGAGAAAAACTGGACTGAGAGATGCTCAATGGTGGCCTTACTTTGGTCGACAGACATTCATTGGCTGCATTAGGGCTATCAATAACAAAAACTGGCCCTAATGAGTGATGTTTAAACAGTCCTGTCCACAGATGCATGTTGAAAGTGTCAGTTATGTGAAGGCACATGAAAACGAGCACTAAATAAACACCATTAAAAACTCCCGTTTTATTCAAAAAGAAGCTTTAGAACTTTACAATTATTTTTTGTATTAGTATTAGTATTCAAATTGGTATTTGAATTGGACTTTTGAATTCATATTTTTCTAACTTTCAGTCTAGGCACACTAATATATACAGCGTACCACAAGCCAGAAATGCATCAAAATGCTCCCATTATAATCAGCAAGGTATAGACAGAGTAAATTAGAGGTTTAATGTGGAGCACATAGCGGGAGTCCAAAACTCAGTGCATGGATAGTCAGTGAGTGCACACTGACCAGCAGGACTCAAACTGCCTGTGTAATGTGGATCTGTGTAAATCTGCAGTGAGTGACAGCCTCAGTGATTATAATGGAAGAGCACTAGAATTTTATATCGCTTGCTCGCTGTGTATAATTTATCTAAAATTTGATTCACAACTTTATTTTCATGCCGCAAAGTAGCCTAGTAGTCGAAGTAGTCAAGCGTTCAGGCAATCTTGATTTACTGATGTATAAAAAATCATTCAGTCAATCCACAACACACTTCTCATTTAGTTTTGTACACGTTGCCTTAAAAACAATATAGCATGTAGAGAATGCAGTCCTCTCTATTAACTGAAATTGATAACTGTAATATTATAGCTATATGCATACAGTATAATGTTACACGCATACATCCCTGCACGATGGACAAAAGCATGCATATAGAGCAGATAGAGCACATAGTGTATGCGTCACACGCGTTAAAAGAAAAAGAGAAGAGGGGTCTCAAGAGCTGACAACTTGCCTAACAATGAAAGACTCCCACCTACCAGTGCTCTGCTTTCTGCCTGTCAGGGTCTATGGTGAATAATCTGCCTCTTACTTTATCTTGATTCATATTCACTCTAATGCATAACCCGCATTTACTACTGTTGTTATTTTTGTTATATTAATATTATGCATGTTTATTCATATCCACACATATGCATCACATTTATTTATTTGTTACTGTTATCACTCCCCTAGTAATTCCTTTTGCATTGTTCTTTATTGTAACTAGTGCTGTGGAAAAACAAATATGCCATTATTTGTCACACCAATAAAACACATCGTAACACTGAAAGGAAGGCGGAGAGAGAAAGAAAAGCAAAAAGACAGAAAAAAGGAGCCTCGGGGAAAGTAAAAAATGCTAATGTAAAAAGTACAAACTGTACCAGTGGCAGATGCTGAGAGGGAAAGGATAGAATAAGAGAAAGAGAGGGAGAGATAACTAAGCAGCGTCTGAATGGAAATGGACAGAATGCAGAGCAGAGGGACGATGCGGAGAGAAACACAGATAAACAGATTGTGTGAGCGAATAAAGAGAGCATTTTTAAAACCGATGTCTTAAAACACACACACACGTACACATATGTGTGACAGAGGGGGAGAGAGAGAAAAAGAGAGATCGAAAATCTCATCCCTTTTCTCTTCTCGATTTATTACATTTCCTCCTTCTGAAATGACAGGAGTAATTTTAAAATGTCTCATCGTGCCACCCTTCAGCACACAGACACCTACACGCATGTGGAAGAGAAGAGTTCAAAAGGGATTGTTTCAGAGATTGTACTCGAGATTAAAACTGCGAAAAACCTCATTAAAACCGACACTAAATGAGACTTCAAGTAGAAGCGTCGGCCGTGTAAACATCACCCAAATTACACAGGTACCAAAACCCTATTTCTAAAATAGTTCACAGCTGCGTATCTCCTCTATAATAACGACGCTCCTCTCCTCAGCAAATACGCTCGGCGTAAAAAAGTTTGAGCGGCGAACGCGTTCAAAAAGATCATTACGGGTGCCGGATGATTAAAGGCGGCGTCATTAGGAAAGATATCATTAAAACAGAGAGGATGAGCTGCTAGAAACCACATGTGTTCAATTATTGGGCTGAAGAGGTGCAGTGCTACAAACACACTCGCTGAAGGTTCAACTCAATCTTCTGTTTTTAATCATTAAAGCTTCGCTGCAGCTCAGACAGCCCTCTAGGCTGGAAAAACACCTATCAAACTTTCACAATTCCACTTTTTTTCTGAAGAAGGTAATAAAGCCTTGATGTATATGTGAAGGAAACTGCATTAACTGTGGCATGGCAAATAAATGCACGAGTATAACATGTTTGGACAGCTCGAACGGCATCCGATTAGGCACTTTTGGTGTCGCAACTAAGAGCCGCCGTTTCGCCGTCCTCCTCCTCCTCCTTCATGTATAAATAAGCTTTCCTAAAGTGCTAGTCTCTGTAAACAAGAAAACTACTTAGCGCCTTCATTACAGTACACTAAACTGCCTATTCTGTGTTTTTGCTTTATTAAATTGAGAGCAGTCTATAAAACTAAGTGAGGCGAAACAAAAATCGACCTAATGTCAGAATTGGAAAGAGCCGGGTAATCTGCTCGTATACGGTGTAACTTTTGTAAGGAACAAAGATGCTACTTGCAAATTTGATTTGAAACAATTTTCATTTTTAAATCATTTTGTTCTCCCTCCTTTTTTTTTTTTATTAAACTCACTGGTAATTGTGTTACAAGCCCAGATGCTTAACTGTAAGTACGCCGCCATCCGTTCTATTCGAAAATCCTTTTAATGGTTCTCAGGCTTTAGCCCTCTCATAAATCTCTGTGTGCCCAAGAGATTATTCTCCAGACTGGAGCGTTAGATTGTCTGCTGCAGGCCTCATCATCGCTTGGAGTTAAATACAAAAAAAAAAAAAACACACACACTAAGGAAGATTTCAATCCGTTATTAATCACCTACAAGCCTGAACTATGAGCAATACGGCTATTAACGCATTTTATTAGTATTTTATTAATGTGCCTTTGACTTTAGCCAGCGCGCACAAAGAGCTCTAACAGATTTCATTCCGTCGTGGTCACCTTGTAACCCACATCATCTCATCTGTTGCGTTTATGAGTGGTTCTGGGGCAAGTGACCCAGAATGTTCAGAAAGAAAAAAAATGATCCATTTCCTGCTCCTCTGAAGGGCATATAGATTAATAATGTCAGCCGCGTCAGATGGGGCCACTCAGACCATCTTCTCAGTTATAGAGAATAAATTCTCTGTTTTCATGTTGACACACATTTCCGCCACCACATAAAGAGCTACAGATGTTTCAAAAGCATCTAATAATGCGTTCATAATAACACAGCAACTGTTACCTCTTAAATACACGCACGTAGTGCGAATCAAAAGAGTTTTATCGTCCATCTCTCAGAGGAGCAGGAAACATCACATCTTCGCAACCGTAAACTCTAGCTCCTCGTACACCGATCTCTCTCCTTCTCTCTCCTCCCGATGGTACGACAGCCTCTGATGGCTGAACTTTAAATGACAGAGATGAAATTAATTCATAGGTGAAAATCCATCATTTCAGATCCGGAATCTGTGCCACCTACAAGCATAAAGAATTAATAGAGTAATCTTACTGCGAGGCAAGAGAGAGAGAGAGAGAGAGGATGAGAGAGAGGGAGGATGGGAGAGAGGTCATTTTATTCTAATTTGTACCTCTGACAATTTCCTGTCAGAGGATAAAGCAACACAAAAAAATAAATAATCGAATATATAAAGAAATAAATAAATGAAAGAACGGAACAAATAAAAGCATATTTCTGTCTGAATATGAAACGAAGGCCTGTTCCACTGCTATTAAATGAGAAGATGAAAAGCAACAGAGTGATTTTTTTCTATCTCCGTGTTTTCTGTATTCATATGCGTTAGTGGGCGTCATAATTCAATACAGAGGGGAGGTGTGACTGTGGTGTGGGGGGCATGGCTACGTGGGCAGCATATAGACATACATTCACTTCGCTGAGGTGTGTGCGTTTGTGTGTATGTGTGTTGCTGTACGTAAAGCCACTATGGCAGAACAACTGTTTAGTTAGTGTAGTATAGTGAAAAATAATTACTGTTAAAGTTGCATATAACACACAGACACACTCTGTGAGTGCTTTAGTGGTTCAATAACTTGACATACAGAGACAGACACACACACACAAATGTTGTGGAATGTCTGTGTTGGTAAGACACTAGAGTGCCTGCTTTGAGACGTGAAAGCCCAATGCATTTACACACTGGCGTCTTGAGGATTGACTGTTACATGAGCTAATCTCTCACAAGAAACACACGCCCTCAAAAAAAAAAAAAGAAGTGTGGTGAACGGCTGTTCCCTCACGCTCAATTTGTACTGCAGATGTATAGTTTTTCAATTCCTCCAGACATTCATTGGATTAATTGTATTATTGTCTGATAATCGTACATCCTGCTTTCACCGCCGTGCGTCTGTCTCAATTCCGTCACCTTTGACTTTCATTATAATCTCATTTTACCATTTCAAGACTCTGTAAATTAAAAACCTTTAGCATGGTAATGAATTTACTGTGGCTGTGTAATCTGCAGTCTGCTGTCATTTGAAGACGAACAAACTGCGGCATTTATCGGCACTGGAGCCGTGACACTGGGTGAACTGTGAAGGCGGGTGCCTGCGCTGAGACAAGGGACCTGGTGGCTCCCGACAGGAAAAGACTCTTTTAGCACCTGCGATGGCTGGCGATCTCAAGAGACCTGGGAACACAGGTGCTGCGAGCTCTTATAAAAGCCATCTCGAATTTACAGTACACAGCAAGCTAACATGCGAGCGGATGGTGTGAAATGCAGGGAGACTGTTGAGAAGCCATCGAGTGCTGCGCTGAAGCTAAATTAGTAAATTAGCATGTCTTTCTGTGGTGTTGCTCTCAGGGAAACGGTTTGGGAAAAAATGTGACAGTTGTAGTAATGCAAAATCAGGCACTGCTGCCGAATATCTGAATATGTGCATACATGCTTTCCCGGTTATTATTTTTTAGAGAGGAAGAACTTTCTTTACTCTGCTAGCACATGGTTGTCTACACCTCATGAGAAACTGTGTAATTGGCTTCATGAGCTCAGCGTATGAACGGTTCCAGCGCATTTCACTGGCAGCGTCAGTGGAGAAGCTTGATATTAAAACCCCTCTGTACTGACAAAGGATTTCGAGATATTTAAATGAAGTAAAGCTCCTGTTTCCTACCTGTTACACACACACAGAGGCACGCACACAATGCAGTCTGGCCTTAATGCGCCTGTCCAGCCTTTGTAATTAATTTTCATTTGCATCTATTGGATCAGGAGAAATTAATTAGATCTCTCTGGACACAAAGATGGTATCCATACCACATCCATCTTTCTGTGTGAGAGCGAGAGAGCATGTTCCCTGCCCACTCAGAAGGAAGCCAAACATGATTCACTAAAAAGATTCTTTGAGGCCAATGTAAGTCTAGATGGGAAAAAAAAAAAATTGTGAAGGTTCTTATTATTCAATATGCCAGGGCTATATCATGTAATATTTTTGTGCTTTTATAACATTAGTCAAGGTTTTCGTTTTTCAATGCATTTAATTTAGCATTTGCAAATCAGTTATAATTGGTTAACCTCTCTGCATGGAAATTAAGTCATATAAGGCTATATAGTTGGCACTGCGCTATCCTTTAATCACACATTGCGACAGGTTCAGGAAGCAATCCATGCAGACAGGGTGAGTGATAGACGCAATAAACTGGTAAGAATCCCCTACAACTAGCATAAATTTCGAATAGTCTCTCTACCACAATCTTATGTGATTTCAAATGATGTTAAAGCAGTGCAAAACACACTTTTTCATGTTGTTTGAACATAAATGTGTGTTGGCGGTGTGCCTACTCAACCACCCTATAATGATAAAGATCCCAGTTTTTGTAAGTATTTTTTTAAAACTTTAGAAGTAATATCCCCTTTTTCAAATCAAGCCATTCTCAGCGTCTTGTCTGCGTGACTCATAGACTGTAAAAAAAAAAAAAATGGACGACGCGTCGCCACTTCATTCAACTATAGAAAAGTGAAGCCAAAGCATCTCAGTATGGCCGTTGCCATCTTGGGGAAAATGACGTCATTTGGAGCCAGAGTCTGCACAGTAGAGATTTGTTTGGAGCCAGAGCCGCCGTATCAAAGTCCCGCCCAAACTCTTGCAGACCCAATCGCAAGATCACAGTCATGACACCACACCCCATTTTTATAGCATCAAATAACTACCTAAAAGTGAACTTATTCGAAAAACGAATACTTGAACATAAATCAGCATGATAAGAACTACCTCAAACAATGGAAACCATCTTTGGAAAAAAACTACTTGAAGTGTAATTTGATTATTTAGTTTGGCTCATGTCCAATTAGATTACATGGAGAGGGTGGGGTTTATGAGCTATTTTCTATTGTATTTGTGCTATTGTTTGTAATTAGATTCTTTGTTCATTCTTATTTTATCACTTAGTTTATCACTAGTTTACTTGTCTTCAAATTGCTTGATAACTTTCTGTACATTTGTAAGACTAGTTTATAACAGTTTGTAACAACCTTATTTCTGAAAACTAACCGTATTGTGTTTGGGGCTGTAATGATAAAAAGAAAAAAAAAAAAAAAAAAAAAAAAAAAAAATCTTGCAGACCTGCTCGGAAAGAGAAAAGCACAGTCCTCCAATCCACGCAGAAACTAAAGTAGCACTCGCAAGGTATTTACAGGAGGAGACCCTCGATCTACACTCTACATTCCCTCTTTTGTCTAAAGTTGCCAGAAAAAAATATGACTATATGCACTATGAGCACTCCCTCTGAGTGTGCATGTATTCAGTACGGCTGGCAACATTGTCACTCCCTTAAGATCCTCGCTGAAACCAGACAAATTAAGTGAACATGTTGGCTTTACCCAGTGTTAAGCCACAACACCGGTTTCGTCACTTGCCCACCGCAGCACCACACCCACCATCGTTTTGATTTTTTTATACTAATAAAAATCATTTGGTTTAGTTAGAGCACAGACAGTGCAATTAAAAACTCAACACGGCTGCTCAATGCAGTGTACTGAACAACAGTTGCATCACAGTTCCGCAGCAGGAGTCCAATTTAAATTATTACATGAGGAGAGTGAATCGAGCTGACGAGTAAGGTGAGAAAGACAAGACGTTGGCGAAAGATTGAGTTTCGAAACAAAATACAAAAGCACCTGTTTTAAAAATATTTTGGATTTTGAAAGGCCTGTTGCGGTTTATTTAAAAGGCGATTTTGGAAGCTCATTGGAAGAACATTCGTTTCTTATATATTTGGTTCCACCATGTTTGCTGATTTTCAGTATTTTTTTTTTTTATAATTAAACTTTGTGGAAGTTAATTGTTATTTTACATTAGGCTTATACTATGGTGTTTTTTATTCGTTTTGTTAATAAATTAAACATTCTATGTTTAATATAAGTGAGTTTATCTTACTGTTTTGTTGCTGTCCATTCAATTAATTGACGTCGAATTAGCGCTACTTCGAAAGTGAAAGTAAAATGCGCAAGGGGGATGGGGGGGTAGACAATTAACCGCCAAACCTCATGATATGTTGCTTCTTCACTGCGGTAAGAAAAAAATCCCATACCGTCACAGCCCTAAATGTGATATATATCATTAATCTGAAATAAAATTACTCATATCGTCGACCCCTACATGCAGAAATGTGCTGCTTAAAACATTAAAAGGATAGTTCACCCTAAAATTAAAATTCTGTTAGAAACCCTAATGTCGATCTAAACTTGTATGACTTTCTTTTTTATGAGAAACACAGTTAAAGATTTTTGGAAGAATGTTAGGGGTACAAACCAGAGATATGTGCTGTATTTGTAAATGCCTTATTAGCAGCTATTTCTATGCTATGACCCACTATTCAGTGCTTATTTAAATTAGAATTTAAATGCAGAATCTAAACTTGTATGACTTTTTTTTTTTTATGAGAAGCAGTAAAAGATTTTTTTGAAGAACATTAGTGGTACAAACCATAGATATGTACTGTATCTGTAAATGCCTTATTAGCAGCTGTTTCTAAGCTAGGACCAACTATTACTATGCACATTTAAATTAGAATTTTTTTTACAACCAGGGGCTGTGTAATGTTGTGGCATCTTGGAAAGCTCATTGATGTTTACTATGAGTGACAACACACTGACCGTTACAAGATGGCAAATGAGTGGACGTGTCTGGAGCGGATGAATGTGGCATCTGCCTATATATATCCATGGTCCAAACAACATGGGACCTCATAGACATCCATTACAGGGAAAAAAAAAACAGTGGGACATTATTCTAAATATCTTTTATGTTCCACAAAAAAGAGAAAGTGATACACACTCTAGCAAATGTGTGTAAAAATACAACCTAAATGCACTGTTAAATTTCACAGGTGTTTTACTTGAATTTTTGAATTTTGCATTGCATTGTGTTGTTTTTAAAGGCTGAAATGTTAAACAGAAAATGTAACTTAATTTTCTGTTAGGACAATCTTTGTTTCTTTACAGAAGTTTTTAGTTTTAAGTGAATTATTTCTAAGATTTTAATAAAATCACTGGTGGCCATGTTATAAACAAACTTCAAACACTTTTTCCTAATTTTCGGATGGCTACCCCGAGTGTATCTGCACATTAGACTGCATCAAACTCTTATTTCAAAACAGTATGTAACTCCACATTTTTCATGATAGGACAATTATTTAGCACTTAACTAATTGATATAACACTGTTTTATCGTTATCACACTACCAGCGCTCGAATCTAAATTTATATTCTCGGCAGGCGCTTTCTTATCAAAGCGACTTTGATAAGACAGCGCATACATTATATGCGTGGAAGAGAGATGCAAAGCAAAAAAGCAGATAGCGGATCCAAGTCAAGTACTACAGTTGAAGACAAAAACACTACAAGCACCAACCCTGATGTGCGAGGAAGGACTGTGGAGAAAACTCTATATCTGGAGATGTAGGAACCCTTTGTGTGGAGAGATGAAAGCACTACATGACCGGATGTACCAATTCGTGACTAAGACAACGGTCAGCTCCCACAGAGGTTGATCAAATACAACCTTATGTAAGTGTGTTTAACAATAACAGAACATTAATATGTGTGTGTGAGCATGAGTGTGAAATAATGGAGTGTAGTTTACAGACCGAAGTAGTTATTAGTTCACCGCATAAATATTGCATCACTGTAGCGTAGAGAAAGTGGTGTGTGTGAGTGCGTGCAGCAAGACTAGGAAGTCTGTTTAACTGTGTGTGTATCTCCCTCTGCGGCAACTCTCATTAAAATTGTAAAGTCATACACTGATGAGGGCACTCTAGAGTAACCCGCACACACGCACGCACAAGTATGAAATATTATTGAACATCATCATCATCATCATCACCACCACCATAATTTGGCTGACCTACAAAAAATGTGTGATAATCTAATATGTAATAATATCAAATAATCTTGTACCATTCTCTGGCTCAGACTTGCGCTCTTGTTCCGTATCGGTGAGGGACAGGACAGAGTTCGCTCGGCTCGACAGGCAGGAACTGTGTTCCGACTTCACTTCCTGCATCCACAACCGCAGGGCGTGGTCAGGGGAGGCGCCGCCCTCGGATTCGGGATCGGAAGGGACGCCTCCAGACACGCCTCCGGGGTAAGCGAGCTCCTGATTGGCTGCGTGCAGCTCTGTCTGGAAATCGGGGAACCCGGTCTGGGAGGGGTCCGAGAAATCTGTGCATATCAGAACGAGAAAGAAGTAAAATTAATGAAATGTATTGCACAGATCAAAGTTTTAGTACACACACACATAGGCTAGTGGATTAGAGTTCAGTGCCGGAGCTGTGTACTGACTGCTGAGATTTCTGGAGCCTGGCTGAGAAACAATTTTGTTCTCTCCTTGGAGATGGAGAATGGCTTAGAAAACCTCAAATAAATATTTAACAAAAAAGAATTCTGCTTTTAACTGCACAAAATGTGAAAACCATTTAAATTCCCCCAAGAATCTCAGAGAGTGTAGGAGACATATGGGTTTACACACACGCACACTCATACACAGAAAGCCAGGGTGTGTGTGCGCACTAGCACTACTTTTCTCTCTAGTTTTTACACTTACAGTACATCAACTCAGTCTAGCATACACACAAACCACATTTTCTGAAAACAAGTATTGTTAACATGTGTAATGATAACATTTAATGACCGACATACAAAACAGATTAAGAGTTTGGGGTCAGTAAGATATACACTACCAGTCAGAAGTTTTTGAACAATAAGATTTTTAATGTTTTTTAAAGAATTCACCTCACCAAGCCTGCATTTATTTGATCCAAATACAGCAAAAGCAATGATATTGTAAAATACTCCAGTCATCAGTGTCATATAATCCTACAGAAATCATTGTAATATGCTGATTTGCAGTTTAAGAAACATTTATTATTATTATTGTTATCAATATTTAAAAACAGCTGACCACATTTTTTTCTAAAAGTCAGCATTTATCTGAAATAAAATGCTTTTGTAACATTATACACTACGCTAAGCTTGGCATCATTTTTTTGGGTGGGAAAAAAATGATAGAAATACTTTTATTTAGAAAGGATGCTGCAAAAGTGATGATAAAGACATTTATAATGTTACAAAAGATTTATATTTCAGATAAATGCTGTTATTCTGTACTTTCTATTCAAAGAAATCTGCAAAAATATACTGTTTTAACATAATAATAAAAAATGTTTTTTTTTTTTTTTTTTTTTTTTTTTTGTTTTAACAGCAAATAAGAATATTATAATGATTTCTGAAAGATCACTGGAGTACTTTTTATTTTATAGTTTTATAGTTAATTAATAGGTTTATTTATATATAATTTAGATTTATAGAATAGAAATAGAAATTATATATAAATAAGTACATTAGAATATTTATATAGTTTTATATAGTTACATTCTATATATTAGTCCATATATTAAAATAGTATTATATAGTTTTTTTTTCTTAACTGCAGTTTTTCAAAAAGTCTTTTATGCATTTATTTGACCAAAATACAGTAGTAGCATCAATATTGTCAAGTATTACCATTTTTTTTTTTTTTGTGATGTGATGTGATGGCAAAGCTGCATTTTCAGCTGCCAGTACTTCAGGTCCTCAGTGTCATATGATCCTTCAGAAATCATTCTAATACGAAACCTTTCTGATCATTATCAGAATGTTGATAACAGTTAAGCTGCTTAATATTTTTGTGGAATCAATGATTATTCAATTAGTATGCCTTAATTACTAGAAAGTTCAAATGAACACATTTACTTAAAAAATAAATATTTTGCAATATAATAATAGTCCCTTTTGATCAATTTCGAGGTGACTCTGAATAACCCTTTCCACAAGTTGGTACGATTCTTTGGGCTCTTCAAGAAATGTCTCCAACATACTTTGAATAATTTTCTCAATGGCCGTGTAAAACAACACCCTTTTTACTTTGTCAAAAAAGCTCTGCTCATCCCGCCCCTCTCTTTTTCGTTTTTTTTTGTGTATTTGGCGGCATGTTATCATCAAAACCAAAACTAATCCACTGCGTCCTCAGTGGCTCTGATGTCGGGAGAAAATGACATTTGTGTTCACTTTTACATCCAACTACAAAACACCTGCATTGCTTACGAGATACTGTTGTCGACCGTGGAGAAAGTGATGGAGACAGAGTACAACTGGCTGAGAGTGGAAATATGCAAATATGGGACAGTCCGTCAACGGTCGAAGGCGGGGCCTGAGCATTATGACATCATACTGCTTAGAAAATCAAAATGACCTAATTGAAACTGTTTAGGTTTTGGGGGCATAAAAAAAAAAAAGCAGTGAATGGATTTTTATTATTGTAGGGTGTTTGTGTCCACACACTGCTAAGACACATTTATATGCAAACACCATGTAAAAAGCAAATTTTGCATCCAATGTCCCGCTTTAATGCATTCTTTCTGAACAAAAAAAAACTTCTTACTGACCTTCTTGACTTTTGAACAGTAGTGTACATCATTTTTTAAAAAGGAACAAAACAAAAACTCTCGTTGTCATTCTCTTCTTTTTTTCATCCAGTCTCTTCTCATCTCATCTCATCTGTTCCCATTTCCCTCTTGTCTTCTCTTCTCATCTCATCACATCCTGACCTTTTTTGGACTAGTCAGGGAACTTTGTATTTTTAGCAAGTGTATCAACATACACGTAACATACCACAATCTCTTTCTCTCTTTACTCTCAATCTTGTTTCTACCTTTTCATCTTTTCCGTCTACCTCCTTTTTTCTATTCTTCTCATCTTAACTCGTTTTTTCTCTTGCCCTCATATATTCTCATCTTTTCTCATCTCTTCTCTTCATTTGTTCAGGTAAAGGTGATGGGCCCTTGATGGGTTTTTCTGGAAGTGTGTAGCACTGAGTGTGCGTACAGGAAGTGTGATTTTTCAGACCTGTGTGTGCGCGTGAGAAGCGAGCTCTTTACTCAAGTGTCCTTAAGAATCCTCTCCTCTACCTCTCTGACTCCTGTCTCCGTGGCGACCCCTCTCACTGCTCTCCCTGCTCTAATCATCTCAGTACTAATTGCCCACGATGCACTTCTCCGTCCTTCACCGAGAACATGACCCCCTGCTTCTCGGCCTGACCCGCACACACACATACACACTCGTCCACGAGAAGACACGGATGGAAAAAGCTAGGGTAAGAGGAATGGGTGAAAGACCTTTCTTTACATCTCTTTCCTTTCTCTCTCTCTCACTCTCCATTTCTATCTCTCTCTCTATCCCTCTCTCTCCTTGTAAAGCTGTTTCCGTGGTAACTAGAACGGAATGTTTTGTTCTGCATGTAGCATTTGAATAATTCCATTGAGGAAACAAAAAGCCTCACTGTAACCTGCACAACCACCGCCTTATGTATGTATATAGATATATGTGTGTACGTTTCAGAGGTCGCGTTAACTGAAAATTGTCCGTCACTGACAGAATTTTTACCAGTGACGGAAAAATCTGAAGGCCGTCCGTCACTTTGACAGATTACACTGAGGGTGATCTATTGTAAACAGTAGCTGTAATTGCCACCCCTGTCCAGTTGGTGGCGAGTGCACTCCAGTCTGGCAGCAGAGCAGGAGATACAGAACAAAAATGAAACTGTCACAAAGGTTTTCCTATGCGTTTGATTACGCACAGGTGAGTACACAGAAGCTACGACGATCTATCACGCCACATTAAAGAGCGCCAAAATGGTATTTATTGCTTGAATGTCCTAATGGACAGAATTCGAAATCTAAGACTTTGTTTCGTTTCAAAAGTAACACAAAGCCTAGCCTATTGCTATTTATTGGAATGAAGGCACACTGTATAGGCCCTACTCTTCATTCATCAGCTAAAAACAGCATAGACCAGAAGATTGTTTGGGATTTAAGAAGCGATATTGGTTCATCAAAATGAGAATCTATTAAAATTGAGAAATCTTTTTTTTTTTTATACCAAGCCCTAGCATATTTTGTTGTTTTTAAACACTGCGCTGTCGTCCTGGGTTCATAATTAAACATTAAAATATGAACAAAAATAAAAGCAATTAAATGTTTTATTATAATTTAAATATGAAAATTAAAATGACAGGTAATAATAGATTATGACGAAATTTTTACAACCCTGCCCGTCAAAATGTTGGACAATGTTAAAGTCTAGCGCAACTTCTGGTCAGATGTATCTATATATTCTGATGTTGGACCCATACAGCTGAGAAATAAAATTGAGCGCTGAGGGTAGTCTAAAAGTATGTTCGAAATAGCTCGACATTTCTTGAATCACAGCTAAATAAATGGGCAGCACTTCAACTTTCTGCATGCCCATTGATTTTTTTGTTTTTTTTCAGTATGAGCATGAGGCTTTGAGAAATGCTCTGTGGAGTTGATCATTTGCAAAAGGAGACCCACAGAGTCTTGTTTTTATTTATTTTTTTGAAAAACAAGTAAACAAATAATATGTATGCCATCTGGATAACATCATTCATTATTAAATATATATTTTTATTAATTATATATAATTTAATCATGCATATTTAATGATGTATATAATACATATTTATATAATAGATAATTAATCTGCTTTTTATATTATTAATGTAACTTTGTTTTTTTTAATCAAAAACTATTCATATATACTCCAAGTGTATCTCTTCAGGTGGCCGAAGGGTCCAACAGAACTAAGTTCTATGCAAGAATAAAAATGAAAGGAAATTTGTGTGTTCGTTAGTTGTGGGGAATCCTTTAATTAATGGAAATATTTTACCCTTGGGACTCAGACAAGCAAAAATGCCTCTATGAATGTAGAATATCAAAGACAGAGGAATAAAGGGTGAAATAAATTATATTATTAAAATAATTTTAAAATTTAAATTGTAAATCATTATTCAAAAGTAAAACACACATCCCATTATTATTTAATGACAATAGTGTTTGATGTTTGGTGTGTGTGTGTGTCTGTCTGCTGATGGCTCATTTCAATTTACAGTGAATGTTTTCAAAGAATCCTGTTTCTCACTAAGGAATCAAGCCATATAATCACTTTCATTAAAGCATCCATCAACAACAACAAACAAAACAACTCTGGAACTCTGATCTCCTTTAGATAATGTAGCCTTTCATGCAATGTCAGATGCTTATGATAAGAGCTTCAGTGCCCATCTACTAAATGTAGGGGGACATTAATTATATGTCATCATTTAATGCTGTCTCTCTCACTCAAACACAAGCAAGCATGCATCCTTGAGGAAATTTCCTTTCATTAACATTCATTACACGTTTTATGAGTTGATCATAATATACGAATAAAGCTACTTTACATTTTAAGTTAAACTATATAGCACAAAAATTCTATTCTTAATCTTTTGTGTTTTTAAATTCAAAATAAGACATTAGGGTACAATGGGGTTAAAGGTGTCCTGGGGTAAAATGTGCCTTTGATATTATTTTCCTACAGGGTAATCGGATGCAAAGTTCACTTTTTCATGTTGTTTGAATATTAATGTGTGTTGGCAGTGTATGTACAAATCTACCCTATAATGATACAAATCCATGCAGTGGTTTTTAATTAATCTACAAAAATAATATCCCCTTTTTCAAATCAAGCCATTCTCAGATGCCTGTCGGTGTGGCGTCACACCCACAGAGGCCACTCCCGCGATAGTTGATTGACATGAGCGTCTTACCTCAGATCAGCTGTTACAGTCCGACCTCCACTGTTTCGATGCCGGAACAGGGATGTAAGTTAGACAAGAATATCTCCGATTGAGCAATTGAGGTGTTGTGTTGCTGGATGTAATAATGTAATAAAAACATAGTGGACATCATTTACTCCCGACATCTGAGCCACTGAAGATGCAGTGGATTAAGTTTGTTTGTGAAGGGAATGCGCCTCCCCATCTACATAAATGCATCTATGTTCGCGCAAATCATTCGTGATCCAGCTTCACCTACAGCAGAAGTGCGTATAAGGGTTTTTGTTTATGAATCTCTGCAATCACCTTTCCTAATAACGTGCTAGTTAGCAAGTTTAGTGGCTAAACGCGGCTAAATGCGGCTAAAGTAAACAGGCTCGTTACTCCACAGAGAGAAGAGAGGGGCGGGGCAAACAGAGCTCATTAACATTTAAAGGAGCCTCGACCAGAACAGGATGATTTTTGCAGAGCTGATTTTGGCAAGGTAAAAAAAAAGCATTGTTTTACACAACCATTAAGAATATTTAACCAAAGTATTTTATAGGTTTTTCATTAAGACCCTAAAGAATCATATCAACTTGTGGAAAATGGGCATCCGATGACCCATTTAAACCACTAGATGGTAGAAAAACATGGCGTAGCACTTTCCAAAACATCCGCTTTTCAAGGTAGATGTGCAAATTTGCCACAAATGACAAAGTCGATTCTGTGTTTTCTTGATCTAATATTTGGTGTTTTTAAAAATGTTGTAGAGTTAAGTAGCAAATGAAAATCGCTAAAACTTTTGAATATATCTTGAGACAAATGTCTACTTAATGATTTTCAGTTTTGTGTAAGATAATTAAAGCAGCAGTTTTTAAGTAACAAAAGAATATGTAAAAGTATGGTAATTGGGGTAAAAAGTGCAACTGCTGTTGGGGTTAAAAGACAATAATTAACATGATAATTATTAGAAGGATGACTTTTCATTTGTTCACATGACATTGTTAGATTCAGATGGTAAATATCCTACATTATGTTGGGTGTCCATCTAAGAGATAATCACCATGTTTAGAATGAAACCATTATATTTAAAAAAAAAAATCATATAATAAAATATAATTTGTTGTTACTACTGTAAATCTATATTCAGTTACTATGGGATCTCCTTCAATGCTTTAAGAAACTTTACATTTTAAGATGATTTTGATTCTGTTATATATTATATTATATATATTTTAAAATATATATTTTATATTCATATATATATATATATATATATATATATATAAATTTTATTCAGAAAGAATGCAGCGATTTGATCAAAAGACATTTGTAAATAGGGCTGTCACTATTGATTATTTTGGTAATTGAGTTAATTATTCTGACGATTAATCGAGTAATCGGATGGTCACCAGCAGTCTGACAATATTTTTACACTAATCCTTGTTTAATGTCTACTAAACAATATTTACTTCAAATGTCCACTCAATCTTTAATATTTGGTCATTTCTTTACAGCAGAAGTGCTACAGCCTCTGTTTCTTAAATATGTGGACTTAAATGAGGTATAAAGTCCAAAATGACCGTAAGGAATTGTAAGAAAACCTGATGCGTGTCAGATGTGCATCATGCACATCAGATTTTAAAGAGACAGCGCTGCTTTTAAAGTAAAACCTGCTTAAGTCTGTTATTAATGTAAATCACAGAAAAGAAAAAAAGAGAAATCACTCGACTGCTCAAATCGCTAATTAAGTTTTGTAGCTTGAATAAAGATTAAACTATATAGTTTATTCATATACAATTTATAGTTAATGTGAAAATGGTTTTATGTTCTCTTAAATTACAAGTTGTTATATTTTTCAGAGCCTATTAAATACTAAAACAATACCTTTCAATTATACTGTAATGTTGAATGGTTACAATTAATGGCTAAAATTGAGGGGAAAATACATTTAATGGAGACATTACCAGCAGTATTTATATCAAAAGTACTGGCCTTTGTTAGTAACAGGCTATTTGGTAAAAAGATGCCATTAAACATATTCGAAATATACCATCTTCATGTTGTTTCTACAATAATTTGGAGGTTCAACATGCAATTATGTCAATACAAATATATTAATATGCAATTAGCCATGATTAATTACATATGTGCGATTAATTAATTTTTTAATCAATTGACAGACAACACTATTGTTAACTTTCATAGATGTTGCTGTTTGTAATATTAATTCATTTTACTACTGAAAATGCATTTAAATTTAATGTCTAATTTTAGAGACCCACCAGAAAGAGATGGGATGGCCCCCAAGCCCCTTGGCCACCTTGGCCCTCTTCAAATTTTCAATTCAATAATTCAGCCCTCAAATGAAATTAACTGAATAGCCCCGGTTTAATATATCATACAGCCTTGTAAAATGGTCTACTAATGTGTTTCATGGATTCTCATCTGTGAAATACGCCACTTCCGGGCAAATTGCAGTTGAGGATTTTTTTAAAACCGAGTACTCAAATTGAATCGAGGAGTCCTGACAGCCCTATTTTTATTTCATATAAATGCTTTTCTTTTAAACTTTCTATTCATCAAAGAATTCTGTAAAGATGCATCACGGTTTCCACAAAAATATTAAGCAGCACAGTGTTTTTAAAAATCATTCATAATAATATGAAACATTTCTTGAACACCAAGTCAGCATATTAAAAATGATTTCTAAAGGACCATGTGACACAAACGCCTAGAGTACAATTATAAAATAATTTAAAAAAAAAATATTTGGTTTAAATAAATGCAGCTTTGGTGAACATAAGAGACTTCTTCCAAAAACATAAAAATAATCATAATGACCTCAAACATTTGAATGGTTCAAGTGGTCCATTAAAAAAAAAAAAATTACTTTTTTACTCTTAAAATTATGATAGTGAAAGATTACAATTGAAAAAACAAAAAACAAAAAAACCCATTCTATTCGGAATGGCACACAATCCTGACAAACACACAAACAAACAGAAGGTTCTACCTTTCTGGGGCTGCTCCAAGGGTTTCCTGCGGACTTTGTGGCTGTTGTAGGTGAATCTGCGGTCAGGCTCATAATCGGTGCGGGTGTGTGCCTCTCTGTAGTGTTTGTGATGAAGGTTGGTGCCATCCTCTTCCTCAGATGAGCTGGAGTAACTGAGCTCCAGACCAGGGTGGGGCCGCGCCAGAGATTGGTACAGCTTCTCGTCCATTTCTGCTTACTTTCACAATATCACACACACACACTCAGTAATCTCAAAAACTCACTCAAAGCACACTGCACACACAGAGAGAACAAAAAACAAAAAGGAGAACAGAAGAGAGGCGATGAAACAGAAAACAAACAACAGCAGTTCAAATGTACTCTAAACTTTCATTTCACTGGTGCAATTTTTTTGTAACACGATACATGAAACAGCACGAGAACAAACGACTGCTCAGTAGAAATACATTTAAAGAGGCATGAAGGACAAAACAAAACAGAAACACTTTCCAAAACCACCCCCATGTTTTAGCCAAACATTCATCGACCACCAAGAAAAGAGAGAAGGTCTCAGAGGACAAATGAAAGAGAAGATGGAGAGATAGAGAGAACGATAGATGGAGGGTGAGATGAAGAGATAAAGAGATGCTTAGATAGAGGAAAAGAGAGGAGATAAAAAGGGCAAAAGACTAGGAAAAAAAAGAAACAAACTCGAGAGTTATACAACCGCCTGCTAATGAAGCCAATTAAATCATGAAATTAACTTGTCTCACTATACAGTACACCAGTCAATAGATTAAAATAATTCATTAGGATTCATTTCTTTTTTGTTGTAGTTAACCCAATCAATCTTACAGTCTGAATTAGCTGAATTTTAGCTCTAAATAAATCTATATTGATTCCTTTGACAGTGCAGCACATCCAGTTTTAATGCATTCAGTTCTTCTAAAGCAAGAAAACAAAATGATATCTAACAAATTTGCTTTAATGATGTTGCAACAGTCATCTGAAGTTTCTCTCATTAGAGATGAATCATTACTGCGCTTTCATGACCAATCCAGTATATTAGGGATGCAACAAACAATTGATATTGAAAATAATAATGTCAATAATAACCATAATGAAAAAACAATAATCAATCATGAAAATAACTAAGGGATTCTGAGCGCCTAGATCAGTATTATGACTTAACCATAGTTAAAAAAAGCACATTTCTGTGAAAACAAAACACTTAAAATACACCCGCCTTTGCATAAAGGCTCTTTCAGACAGTGTAAAGCTGATAAGAGAATGTCAGCGGAATAATGTTGAAAAATATTGATTTATTTGTTGAAATATTTGTTGTCAAAACTGACACTATTTAATTGAATGTAGGTGTAATGATACATGTGACTCTGGACCATATATTTGTAGCAATAGCCAAAAATACACTGTTCGGGTTAAAATGATTGATTTTTTTATTCCAAAAATCATTAGGATATTAAGTAAAGATCATGTTCCATGAAGACATTTTGTAAATTTCCTAAAACTTAATATGCATTGTTAAGAACTTAATTTTGGACAACTTTAAAAGCGAATTTAGATTTTTTTGCACCCTCAGATTCCAGACTTTCAAATAGTTATATCTCAGCCAAATATTGTCCTATCATAACAAACCATACATCAACGGAAGGCTTATTTATCCAGATGATGTATAAATCTCAATTTCAAAAAATGTACCCTTATAACTGGTTTTGTGGTTCAGGGTCACATATTTCTTGGAAAAGCGTAATATGGAAGGCGCTTTTTTTCTTTGTTTGTTTTTTGGGGTTTTTTTTCCAATTTACAGAAAATTTACCACTGCATTTTAATCATGATCCAAAAACATGCTACATATAGTATGGCCAGTTTTTAATTAGATGGTATCATTTCCAAATTTAAAGCAAAAACAAAATGGTCTCACCTTAGCTTTGAGAAATTATGCAACATAAAACATATCTGCATGAAACAAAAGCAGCAAACTGACTGAATGAGTCACAAATTCTCTATCTGACAGCAGGTGGCGCTTATGGAACAGCAGCGATACAGGGTTTCCTTTGTTACTGCTCTAAACAAAGCAGAAGCGCTTTGAAATACTACATTAATATGTATTATATGGAGGTAATATGAAAAGAAAATACCATCTAAACTTTTCTGAAGACAGTAAGTGTAAGTTCCCTCAGAGAATAATATAAATCCTCACCCAAATTCAGTATTTAACATTTTCTTCCAATATCTCGCGCATCGTGATTCAATATCTTTGCGTTTGTCTTCAGCGTCTCTGGCTTGTTAACAGACGTTTACAGTTGGTTTATTTGCGCAGTTAAAGAATTAGCCGTGTTATTAATAGTTCTAAAAGTTCTTTAACCTTATTTATATACAAACACACACACACACACACAGGGATTAGTGGAAAACTAATATTGGAGTCAGACAAGATGGTGCTTGAATTGCCCTGCATACATCTTATTCAGTGCTCTAGTACTGACACAATCTCTCTCTCTCTTTCTCTCTCTCCAGAGAGCACGGCTCCCTTTCAGCTTTTACTTCCCAGAATCTAAACGCTGACCATGACCTTTCAATGACCTTTGAGCCTGAAAAGAACATTCGGCATTCAACGGAGGAGCGCAAAGGTAGGGGAGGGCCACTGGAAAACAAGATGCGGTTAGACAGAGAGAAAGAGAAAGGAGAGACGCAGCTGAAAGGAGACAGATGAAAAGGAGAGGTGGAACGGATGAACGCGGGATGAAAGAGAACCGGCAGACCGTACAGGGTAGAAGAGGAGTCAAACGAAGATGAAGACGGGGACGGATAGGAACAGAAGCACGGCTGAAAAATGAAAGAGGGAAGCATGAGAGTGGACAGATGAAGAAATGAAGAAGGATAGAAGGAGCTCAAGAAATGACCAGACAGGTTAAAGACGTTGTGGGAAGCAGACAGGAGGGAGACAGACAGAGAAAGAAAGTCGCTCACATCCTGACATTGATGAAATAGAAGTTAAATATTACCATCAAACGCTCGTTAGTGTGTATACTCTGTATTGCTTTGGTAATGGGTTACTAATTGGCTGATGCGGAAATGCGCGGCATGACTAAGTGATGTGGGAGGGGTATGCGAGTTAAATCCCTGTCAGTTTCTGGCAGGCTGCCTGCTGATTGGACGTCGTGCCAGAGCGACTGCCAATTGGAGGCGGCGGTGACTTTGCAGACCGGAGGCGACGTCTTCACACGCAAACACAATTAATAGTCTGTTGGTTAATAGCGGTGGTGATGAACGTTCCTTTTATCTGTCTCTCTCGCTCTGCTCTCAGGAGGCTCGTGTGAAGTCTAGCAGAGGAGGCAGATCGAATGCTATTACTGCCATTTTTGATCAAAACGGAACTTACTGTAACACGTAAAGTGGGTTTAAGGCCACTAATAAAAGCTGCACGGGAATGAACGGAAGTAGACGCACACGTACACTTGAAGCAGACAGATGGGGAGGGTTCTTATGGGAGTGCTGAATAAGTCTTTGTAATCAGATGATTATGATGATTACAGTGTAGGAGAACAAACTGCCGAGAGGGGACACAAACATGGGCGCGAACCCAGTCACGTATGCACAATTGTGCTCCTAATTGGGTTTGTGCTTCAGACTACACAGTTTATGTTTGGAGATGCTCTTCTTCTTTTATCATTGAGCAACAAGTAAAAATAAAGGCTCTTAAGTGGTTCTCTGCAACACAGTGGGTTCAGAAAAAAATTCTCCTTATTAGGAGCTATATTTTGCTGTAGAGTTCTTGAGTTGGCTGTATTATATAAAACATTGATGTTACATTATAGGTGCTTCAGATGAGTGTACTGGTTCTATGTATCAGCCATTAACAGAGGAAAAGAAAAAAACCTTCCCAACCCTTTGAAAAGAAGTCTATGTTTACTTCTCTTCAAAGAACTTAAAATGAAACCACATTCACGAGGGACATATCTGAACAATATGTGACCTTTTTTTTTAATATGTAATATTTTTTTTCAAATGGACTATGAAAACTGAAATACAAGAAACTCTAAAAGATTTTTACAGGTCTTTTGCTTTAGACCATCTATTTTTAAATCCACAAATAAAATGTTAAGGTTTCAACTACATCTGTCCGGGGAAAGAAAGAAAGAAAGATAGAATGTACTCAATTTACTGTGCTTTCAATGTACTCTTTTAAAAATGAACTTTAATAATGTTTATTAGTTCTAACAAATATGTTTTTGCTCAAACAAACCAAAATTAAAAATAATCTAGTGTTCGCATCAAAAAGTTTTTGTTTACATAATATATGTGTATACTGTGTATATTTATTATGTATATATAAATACACACACATACAATATATATATATTGAAAATATTTACATGTATTGACGTACATATTTGTATTCATATAATTTATATACATAAATATTTTTAATAAAAAAACATAACATTTTTCTTAAATATATACACGCATGTGTGTGTATTTATATATACATAATAAAAAATACACAGTGCACACACATATATTATGTAAACAAAAACTTTTATTTTGGATGCGATTAATCAAGATTAATCGTTTGACAGCACTAAAATAATCTGTTTATAACTTCAAGGATAGACTTATAAATTCACAGGAGAGACATGGTGTTGTTTCAAAACAAAGGAAAATATATATCAGTATCAGCATCGGCTATCAGCCAAAATGATTTAATAATATTATATATCTGCAAAAATCTATTATCGTGCATCCCAATAAATATTAGATGTTTCTGTATATTGTGCCTACTTACACATTCTCTTGTATAATAACTAAATAACATTTTTTTTAGGCACCATCTAACCAGTATGCAAGAGGACTTTATCTAAACAATGGAGGTCGGACTGTTACAGCTGATTTAAGGCGGGTCTGAGGTAAGACGCTCATGTCAATCAACTATCCTGGGAGTGGCCTATATTATTTTTACAGATTAATTAAAAACCACTGCATGGATTTTTATCATTATAGGGTAGATTTGTACATACACTGCCAACACACATTAATGTTCAAACAACATGTAAAAGTGAACTTTGCATCCGATGACCCCTTTAAGTAATGATGCTGAAAACTCAGCTTTGCCATCACAGGAATAACTATAAATATATTTTAAAAAAAAATATATATATATATATATATATATATATATATATTTATTTATTTTTTTATTTATTTTTTTTTTTAATGTTTTGAATATTTCAAAATTACTGTTTTTACTGTATTTTTAATCAAATAAATCCAGTCTTGGTGAGTACAAGAGAAGCATTTAAACATCTTACTGACCACAAACATTTGAACAGTAGTGTATAAATGTCGAATATCAACCATTTATTTGTCATCAACAATAGCATGAAAAATGTATTGATTATCAGTAGCAGCCCAAATTTCAAAACTGGTGCACCCCTATTCACAACCCACTTTACTTGCATAATCTGATGTGTTTCATACATCAAGAATCAGTTGGATCCATACCTGAATGGGACCAAAACTGAATGAGAGTTTACAGAACTTTTCCGCTCCTGAAACACTGTTGACACCCACTTGGACTTGGACGGTAAAGTCACGTTCACCATTGAGATCATCTTGAGATATTCTTTTTTTTTTTTCGTAAGATTTATTTTTTGTGTAGGGAATTTGGTATTTATTTTGGTAGGATAGTACAGCAATGACAGGAAATGAAGTGGGAGAAAAAGAAGCGGGGACATGATCGGGAAAGGTCCACGAGCCGGGACTCGACTCGATATACTACTGCGCTGTATATTCTGCAAGGCTATCAGCGCCAACATCTTCAGATATTCTAATGGTAAAACTGTGTTTTTCTATGGCATCAGGCTTTAGAGATTTTTTTAGCATTTGATTCAAATGTTTATATTTGACTCTCAGGGTGGTGAAACTAACTCGGTCTGGATTGATTTTCACAGTCCTACTGCTGATATACAACTACGCATATCTGTATCACCCAGTCATTTTAACCATATAGCCAGATTGGTTTATGTGTTGATGTTTTCGACAGCTCAATGCAGAGATGGATCAATGTATGGACAGTATTAACACTCTGTGTCACTGAACTTTCCCCAACTAAACAAAGAGAAAATCGAAGGGCTCTTAGTCAGGGATAAAGGGCGGAGAACGAAACTGTCTACAATGCGAAAATCCTCTCTTGAATACTAAGTCTCATGACGAAATCCTCTGTGTATCGTTGTGCGCGAATTTGAATTTCGAGGTTCACATCAGACAGGCCACTTAAACTGCTTTTTATCAGCTAAGAAACACAGTCCAAGCGCTTCTCTCTCGAGCAGATGCTGAGAGATTGATGCATGTCTGGACTGCTGCAATGCTCTCCTGTCTGCTCTTCCCCAGAACGCCCGGCTAGACTACAAATTAATGCTGCAGCACGAGCACTGACAGAGAGCAGAATGAAAGCACACATTACGCATGTCTTAAAGTCCCTTCATTGGCCTCTCGTAAATTTTAGGATTGATTTCGAATTTCTGTTACCGGTGTACAGATCCCTTAATGGGTTTGCACCTAAATCCATATCTAATAAGCTTGTGACGATCGTTTCAAACGGGTCTCTCTGGTCTCCTAACGCTGCCGTCCCGGCAGTCAGTAGTAAAACTCATTGCTCTCCGACGGCCATTGGAAGAAATCACATTCTTGATCCGTTTAAACAAAACACGCACATTTTTAGCACAACATTTGATCTGCTGACTTGATTATTTGAACACTTCATGTATTTATTGCATACGGTTTAACTGCTGTGTTATTTCTTATTTAATACATCATATTCTCTTTGATCCATGTGCATGTCTTCCTTACTTATTCTTTAACTGCACTATTAGTTACATAATGTCTTGGTTAATTATGCATCAACCGTGCTTTGAATCTTTTGTGTTTACAAATGTCTTTGCGTCGCAACATTTGCACAAAATATGCTTTACAAATAAATCAGAATTGAATTAAATAATGCAGGTAATAATGCAGGGTGGGGCTGCACCATTCAAACGGCACGTGAATATGACACAGACACGCTAATATGAATGTTTGAAGATCTGAAAATATTTGCTTCTAAATATTGTCAACAATAACATTAGCATGATTTGACTGCTGGGAATCGTACAATATTACAGGCAGCCCGTAGAGACATATCACATTTTCTTTCACGCACACACACAAACTGCATCTACACACAGTGGATAATATTCATTCATCCATCTTCAGATTATCAGTGCAGACTTCCTGCGCTGATTCTCTCTAAAATAGTCACACACACACCCATACATATACACACGCAGCAAGAGTTGACGTTCCCTCATCCATCTCTCTCTATTGCCAGAGTCACTTCCTGCACTGAACGATTCTCACTCCCACATACACACACACACACACAGGCAAATTCTTCTGAGGAGAATCAGATCTGCAGCAAGAGAAAGCTCTTGCCCTGAGCAACTGCACAAACGTGTCAAAGCCCTGATACTGCCTAAAATAAAAGCTGACAGCGCATGCACACACACACACAAACAGGGTCCGTAAACATGAAAGTCAAGCGCAGGTCAGCTAAGAATATTTCTTGCTGGTGGCATTTCTCAGCGCTCCCAAAAAGGTAAACACACACTTTCTACATAAACCTGAAGCTACTCAGACATCTCTGGGGGTCATATCTGACAAAGATCATCGCCATGGAGACCCAGACTGGAGGAGGGGTTAAGGAAATGGATGGCGATAGCGTCTACTAACGATACATAAATTCACATCAGTATTCTTTACTTTCTTTATATAAATCGCTCTTCCTCTCACTACTTAGCCTCCTATTTCATTGTATTTGTACTGTGCACAGGTATATTTTTTATCCAACCTGTAGATAACAGTTGGCTGGACAGATTTAATTTGTTTGAAAACAGTGAATCCAGATTCTGCATATACGTGCATGATTAACAATAAACAGCCAAGATTTTCAACTGACTTTTATATATGGGCCATTCTACAAAATTGGTCCAAAGTCAGAGTTGGAAACGTCTTGGAAAAGAAAAAAAGTCTTTTTCCAAAATATCTGTTTGTATGCAAATTGTATAATATTCAAGGTACACACTTCTCCCCCAAATGTGTCACTACCGAAACACATTATATATAATTTAATTAGAAGGGTTATATTGACTTATTAAGATTTTGCTTACATATACATATATATATATATATATACTTATATCCTTATATATATATATATACTTTTTTTTCTGAAGTAAATTAACAATTACATTTTTTTTCCATATCTGATTGTAATTTATGAGATTTGTTGTATTTTGCCTTAAATTTTTCTTTGTAGACGGCAATAAGTTGATCATAATGATTTTAAAGTTAAAGATTCATTCGACTGAATATACATTAAACCAAAAACTAAACCAAAAACTATCTTAGTTGATAATTCAGTATATTTTTGACAAAACATCCCATGTTTCAGTAGTGACAGCACATAGTACAATAGTAACAGTAATGCTTTGGTAGCGACCACATTGCATTACAGAATTTTAACTTGCTTAAACCACTAAAATACAAAAAAAAAAAAAAAAGAATAACTGTAATAAAATTTAGCTTATTTGCCCCAAATAAAGGATTATGTGTTCCCTTTTTTGTCACAACCGAAACAATAATGACAATGATGTTTCGGTACTGATAATTTTATGGGATAACACCCAAAAAAAACAAAGACATCACTACCGAAACGCCACCAAATGTTTCGGTCATGACTGTTTCTGTAGTGACAATTTTAGATACTTTTGAACCTAGCTCAAAGATGCTAATCAGTACATGGTTAGCTAGCGCAGTTCTGAACAATGGTACACATATAAAAACTAAATGTTATGGAATAACTCCCAAAAAAGTGTGCTTAATTGCAGAAAAGGGTGTTTGGTAGTGAGATTCCTTAAAGTTACACACAGATTTTTCAGACTTTTGAACACATTTACCTCAAAATGACAGGGCCTATCTACTCACACCTTGTAACTATGAGAGAAGGGGACACAGAAATACGTCAGTCTCAGCCAATGGACTAAAACATGCACTGTTTCGGTAATGACACGAAAAATGCGGGACACTTTTTTTTTTTTTTAACATAAAGTTTCATAATTCAGAACAGCCACCTCCCAATTGAAAGTACCCAATACATGATGATTGTATGTATATTAAGATTACTGATGTTTTAAATACTATTGTGGGTTTCAATAGATAATAGAAGGATATTAGTAAACATCTAAGATTTGAATTCTTTTTTTTTTTGCCCTTGATAGGACAGTGGAGATGAGACAGGAAAAAAGCGGGAGAGAGACAGAGGGGGTGGGACTGGGAAAGGTCCACTAGGACACCCGAGGCGCAACCGTCCACAAGGCTATTGGCGCCGACAAGATTTGAATTCTTAAATGCTTTTTACATGGGGTTTTTTAGTTGTGGGACAGCAGTTTGCACCAATTCTGTAAAATGGCCCACATAAATATAGGGGTGTTGCGATATACCAGCATTGACAACATTCGTGATATTTAACAAATTAAATATTGTTATCGTATTAATTAGGGGTGTAGCAATTTACAGGTACTGGTGATATTGAAAATGAATAGTACATATACGATAATATGACACATAATAATTCAGTATCAGCGCCATTATGTAGCATTAAACCATCACGTGTGATTTGTTTCATTCATTCTCAACACCGGAGGGCACCCTCATGCAGAAAGTCCACAAGCCAGACTCATAGGAGTTATAGAACAAATGACTTTCCAGGAAATCCCTGAATAAAATTCAGAAAGAAATGTTTTGCACTAAAAATGTTTAGCATTTTAGTCTTATCTGTTTAATTAATTGTACCTTTTGTTTACAATGGTGTGATCCACTGGTCAAAAAAAATTACTGACTGATAACCAGAAAAAAAAAATCCTATTTACTATAGATATTTCCATGCCTTTTCAATGAGGTCAAGATTCCAGTCATTTTTATGACTTTACCACCCTTGAAAGTCACAATAGGCTTTTCAAGAATCCTGCCTAAATTAAATAGCCAACTTAAACGCACAGAGAAAATCAATAGAAAACCATGTAAAACTGCTCATGTCATATTTATGCATTTACTCTAGCTAAAGCTGTTTTTTAACAATCTATTGAAAAGCTTGTCTGCTAAGTTGGCAGCGGATGCCGTTACCCACGGCAGCTTTTGAAGCTCTGTTATAGTTTGTTCATAAAGGTGTTGAATAGCTTGAAGAATGTGATAAGATCTGACTTGATTTGAGCTTCCCTAAAATATTTAACACACTGTCAGAAGCCTTTTGTTGTCTACTGTCAAAAGATGAGCTTCTAACCAGCTCCACTGACTCCACTATGTGCTTGCTCTCTCACTGGTATGTGATTAACACATGACCTGGTGATGTACACTGAACAACACAGCAGAGGAAGGAGGACGTGAGGTGAGGCTACTCTCAGATGGCCCATTCACTGGCCATCTGATGAACACTGGTTTCTCAAGCTCCAAGCTTCTGGCTGGTGATCTTACAGCTGAAATATAGCCAGACAACATGGAAAAATGGAAATGGAAAAGGTGGCTGAGACATTCAACACACAACAATGAAAAAACAAAGATCAACAAAATGTGAAATAGGAGCCTCGTTTTTAATTTTCTGATTGGTAACGGAGTGATTTATCACAGTATTTTGAGCTCTGATTCATCAGACAGTAATTTACTCCAACACTGCACGCTGTGAATTTCAGTCCAGGGCAGTAACAGCTGTCAAGCGTGTAAACACATGCACATGCAGGACGCATTCTTTCTTTCTATCATTTAGATGGCCTTGAGAAAACTTGATATTAACTTGATGTAACTTGATGCAATGCTACAGAGCATTTCTTTCATCAATTTGGCCAAATAATTTTGCTGTTTGTGTGTTTTATATGCAGCATGATGTGATGCAACAGTCAAAGTCTGACACATACGCACACAGACTAGTAATTGAAAATAAAAACACCCAGCATGGATATATATTTTTTAATATTTAATACCTTGTGTGAGACATACAGCAAGATTTGAAATTCTAATAGGCACCCTACGCTCAAGTGGTATATTGAATGTACACTGAAAAAGTCTGAAGTCAGAACCAGTCTGACTAAACATTCACTGAATAAACTTACTGAATCCAGAACCAACAAATGACTCACTTAACTAATTTCAAATGATGTCAGTCTCAAAATAGAGTAAATGTGACCCTGGACCACAAAACCAGTCATAAGGATTAATGTTTTGAAACTGAGATTTATACATCATCTGAAAGCTGAATAAATAGCTTTCCACTGATGTCTGGTTTGTTAGGATAGAACAATATGTGGCCGAGATACATCTATTTAAAAATCTGGAATCTGAGGGTTAAAAATAAAATAAATAAATAAATCAATCAAAATCACCTTTAAAGTTGTGCAAATTAAGTTCTTAGCAATGCACATTACTAATCAAAAATAAAGTTTTGATATATTTACAGTAGGTAATTTATCTTCATGGAACATGATCTTTACTTAATATTCTAATGATTTTTGGCATAAGAGAAAAATCAATCATTTTGACCCATACAATGTATTTTTGGCTATTGCTACAAATATACCCGTGCTACTTAAGACTGGTTTTGTGGTCCAGGGTCACAAATGTTGTGTAGTTTATGTTGTTAAACATACATATTACTTAGCAAGCCTGTAACCACCTACATCAATTATTAAAAAAGCTGCTTTGTCATATAGAAATATGATGTTTTTATAACATTTATGACTGTTATAGCCCCAGCTGTGGTCCGATCTCCCTGAAACTTTGCATTCTTGTATAGAATCACCAGCCGCATGTGCTCACTGGGTTTTGTGACATTTTGAGTTTTCATTCAGGCTTTATAGGCTTTGGGGTATAATTGGGTATAATTGATGCAGCCAGAAATCGTGTTTTCTAACATGTATATGTGTCTGATTTTGACGCCAGAAAAATAATAAAAAAAGCAAATTTGCCTGTAAACTCATTTTGTAAATACAAAATAGGTTGGTCTAAACCCCAGTGATCACTTATATCAATGATATATATATATAGTCATATCGTCCAGCTGAAAAACGTATATAGTTTTTGTCAGTGTTTATTTAAAAACATCCAGCATATTTCAACATATTAACATGAAATGATAACTGCAAATCTGTGTTCAACATATTAACATGAAATGATAACTGCAAATCCGTGTTTCGCTGCCTGGAGACCACTCGTTTCTTTAAATTGCAGCGATTAATTTGCTTCTCTTTTCAGTAGCTTTCAGCAGTCTGTAAAAATATACCTCAGGTTTCTTGTCAAATATCTTTGTACAGTCAATCGCAAAGCTCGTTCTTGTTTTAGAGGTGTTTTGTGTGTTGTGTTGCAGCATTCACGTTAAAACCAATGCTGACACTCACTCATTCTTTTTGCCACTTAGTGGGCGGAGCTGCAGCCACTCCAGCAGACGGTGACGTCACATGCATACCCTCTATGTACAATCGTTTACACCCTCAAAAAATGTGATACCGGCCCCCAGTGGCCGATTTCTTTCAAATTACTTTGAGGCAAACTGGCCCTCTGAGTTTCGTTCCAATCAGCCTCCGTTAATCTTGTCTAATAGGTGCTCAAACTTCATCTGCCAATGGCAGCCATGTTTTTTTGAGATTAGCACATTTTCCAGATAGACACTTGTGGCACTTTGGACCAAGACCATTTTTATGTTTTTTTTCCCCTCTTTTAGCGCCACCATGCCATTCTCTGTGATTTTTTCCCTTTTTCTGATCGGGCGAAAAACCTAGGACTAGTTCGTAAATGTAGGTTTTGCAAAAAATTTAAAATACCCAAAAATTCCGCCAGACTCACGATTGTGCATTTTGTCTGGCATGAGGCAAGGATTCCAACGACATAAGACACTTGAGCCTAGTATTTTAAATTGTAATAATATTTCACATTATTACTGCATTCTGATTTTTTATTTATTTGTTTTTTTAAATCCAGCTTTGGTGAGCATATGCTCTTCACAAAACACTTAATATATATATATATATATATATATATTTTTTTTTTTGAAGGGTATAAATGAAGAGAGGGTGGGCGAGTTTGTATTGTGTTTTATGTGCTTCTGCTGCACTGTTCAGCAAATGAAAATGTGCTGCTTCATCATGAAAACCAGGACAGAAGGGCCAGAGATGGCATCAAATGATTCTAATGTCAATAAAGGTACCCTGTATTCATATGTTCACATTCATTACCTCTCCAACCATCTACTTCCCCATCTGTCTCCCTCTCTCTTTCTCTCTCACACTAATGGCATTCTATACTCTTGTGTATCTAAATGCTTTTTGTCACCTCACCACCCCATCTCTCTCTCTCGATCCTGTTAGGCTAAAGTATCTGGGTGTGCTCATTCTGGAGGGCTTTTCTGAAGTGTTTCTAATTCTGGCCTGCGACTCAAGTGAAAACACTCCGTCACACACACACACACACACACACTGCAGTGGCTCACAGCCCCATTTAGCTGATGTGCGTGTGTGTGAGTGAGTGATATGAGAGCTAAAAGCTTGTCCTTCAAAAACTGTCAGCTCTGCTCAAGCTCAAAACAAATGTTTCTCTTTTTAAGTGTGTGTGTGTGTGTGTGTGTGTGTGTGTGTGTGCGGTTAAGAGAAAGAGTTTATCAAGCGGTTTATCAAAACCGATTTCATTATTCCTGTTTATACATAATAAATTGTTATTGCAATGTTGTTTTTGGCCAAAAACTACTCCAGTGTTCCAATGACATTACGCCAATGTTCAATAAAGCCTGAACTAAAATAAATTGATATCCAGTGGAGAGTGAGCTGAACACATATGGAGAGTGTAGGTGTTTGAGTCTGCTGAGCATGAGGGTTAATCACGAATGTAGGGAGAGAAGGAGAGAGAGTGAGAGAAGGAGAGAGAGAGAGAGAGAGAGAGAGATAGGGACAGGAGGCAGTAAGACAGGTTTTTAAATACAAAGAAAAGGTCCCTTCACAGTGAGTGATGCCGCTAACCGAGATTATGAATTATGAATCCCATAACCTGACAAAAGCATCAAGTGAAAGCGCACACACACACAATGAGCGATGGAAAAGGACGGTTAACACATAAATATAAAAAAGAAAACAATACAGATTGTTTTGTCCTATATAGGATGTCAAGTCTGAATATTTCAATCACTGTGATAACAGATTCACACAGTTGCTGGAATAATGTCCTCCTAACATTTTGTTCTTACTAAGAAAATAAATACGGCTTAACATGTTTATTCTGTTTATATTCCTAAGATGTTTTATTATATTTATTCTTTAATCTATTTATAAATTAAAATGTATTTAGTATTACTTAAATTATTTTAAATATTCAAAATTTGTATACACACACTACTAGTCAAAATTTTTGAACAGTAAGATTTTTAATGTTTTGTAAAAGAAGTCTCTTCTGCTCACCAAACCCGCATTTATTTGATCCAAAGTACAGCAAAAACTGTAAAGTTTTGAAATATTTTTACTATTTAAAATAACTGTTTTCCATTTGAACATATATTTTAAAATGTAATTTATGTGATCAAGCTAAATTTTCAGCATCATTACTCCACTGTTCAGTGTCATGTGATCCTTCAGAAAATCATTCTCTGATTTGTTGCTCAAAAACAGCTGAGTAGAATTTTTTTTTATTTCTTCGATGAATAGAAATTTCAGAAAAACAGCATTTATTTGAAATAGAAATCTTTTGTAACATTATAAATGTTTATCATCACTTTTGATCAATTTAAAGCATCCTTGCTAAATAAAAGGATTAATTTCTATCAGTACTTTTAAAAAAATTACACTGACTCCAAGATTTCAAATGGCATAGCGTATAATGTTACAAAAGCTTTTTATTTCAGATAAATGCTGATCTATGGATCTTTCTATTCATCAAAGAATCCTGAAAGAAAGCTCAACTGTTTTAAATATTGATGATAATAATGATAAAAAAAATGTTTCTTAAACAGTAAACCGGCATATTAGAATGATATCTGAAGGATTATGTGACACTAAAGACTGGAGTAATGATGCTGAAAATGTAGCTTTGATCACAGAAATAAATTACATTTTAAAATATATTTGAATAGAAAGCAGTTATTTTAAATAGTAAGAATATTTCACAATATTACTGCTTTTGCTGTATTTTGGATCAAATATATGCAGGTGAGCAGAAGAGAATCTTTAAAAAAAACATTAAAAATCTTACTGTTCAAAAACTTTTGACTGGTAGTGTGTGTGTATACAAAGCCTGTAAATGCTCTTCAAGGCAAGGCTGCATTTATTTAATCAAAATACATAATGAAATATTAATAAAATTGCAATGACATCTTATACAATTATTATACAATTACACAGTTTACAACAACTTAAAATAGCTGCTTTCTGTAATACATTTTAAAATATAAATTATATTAAATTAAATGTATTATTATTGGCGCTCAACTATTTACCATGAAATCAGTTCATTAAACAAAGGTACAGGCATGCTGTAAACACACATACACACACTCTTGCCAGATGAGGCACATCTGTTTGTTTGGCTACTGTTAAATCACTTATCATTTATCAAATAAGCACTTGCACACATCCACACACACAAAGACGGTCATGTACATACACACACCCCCTTCAGGACTAATCCTGTAAACAGAGACTCCAGCATTCATCACCAGCCAAACATTATGATCAGAACTAGGCCAACACATGATATGTGTGTGTGTATCTGTGCCTAGTAGCCTATAATATATGCTGGCATCATTATTTTTGAATTAGAATAAATAATGAGTGGGGAACACATTTCATACTGTCTTTGGAGCGTGTGTGCTTGTTTGTAGCAGCGGGGGAGAGCACAGAAAGAGAAAAATATGTCTGAAAGGTATGTAAATTTGTATGCGTGTATGTTTGGAGGGCAAGCTTCAATAGTGTTGTGCGTCCCGCTTTCATTTCTGGTCAGAGGGACACACAGCTCCATTTGTGCCACATTCGCCTTCAATCACCGGACGTCGGCCTCTGATCATTCCGAAGACAGTCACGCCGATTCACACATGAAAGGGATGTAATGTGTGTCATGCACACACACATACAGAGTCCCCTGATGGGCAAGAGACAAATAGGATTTTTTGCTTCCGATTGTGAAATTGCTGACAAGGTTAAAAAAAAAAAAAAAAACACACACACACACGGTACTTGGTTTAGGCAGCTATAAAGGCGACATCTAAAGAATGCAAATTTGTTAGGGCTAACAAAAGAAAGCCACAGAGAGAGATGAAATGACAGAGAGAGAGTGTGTTGATGTGTGTGAGTCATTCACACTGGAGACAGTCGCACACTTTTTGATCACTAAGAGACTTAATTAGACTCTATTCTTGCTGTCTGTCTCTCTGTGGGCTGAACGTAACACTTCAGTGCTGATAAGGAGCATGAGGAGAAAATCATTCTCTCCCCCTTCTGCTTTTTCCTCTCTCTTCCTCTTCAGTGCGAATACGAACGGAGAGAGTTTGCAGGTGTAGCTACTAATGGCATAAATCCATAAACCTTTGCAATAATAAAAAGCCAATTTCCTTCATTGGCCCGCTGATAATGTTCGAGAGTAAATAAGCGCAAAACATGCAAATTTCATTTCCACCCGAGAACCGATCGCGTCACTTGTGCCAATCTGATACTAAGCGGAATGCAAATAGCTATCGCAACCCAGACCTAGCATTATAGGAGCACTCCAGACTAATGAGACAACGCTTTTTCTGCCCTGTTTGCATCGGAGCAGCCTCATATTTAAAAGGCAGGTGGGGACGTGCACCTGCGGTCAGAGAATGCAGGGAGGAATCTCTCCTGCTCCCTGGGGCTGACTTTTGCACATTATTATTAGATGTCGCTGGGGTGTGATCTCTATCTTTACACTCTCATGCAGCAGGTGTGTATGTCAACAGAGTGATTTACTAAACAACACGTCTCACAGGAAACAGCCTGCTGCGCTGATCGAGTGGAAAAATTAACAAACACACAGAAATCCCACAAAATGGCATGATGAAAAATAAAATTAAATACACAATAAAAATCTGTTGAATCATAAACTAAAAATGTAATACTTTACTAGAAGCATAGTAAACATTCACATCTATTATTCATGATTAACCCTTGAAAAAGAAAAAGTGCATTTAACATTACATAAATGAAACTGGAAGTTGATGGTTTGTGCTTTACCGCACTATGCTATTTAAAAAGCATTATAAACACAGTCTATTTATAGTTACAATTATGCATACTAAAATTAAACACTAACATAAATGCTACAAAATATTTGCTATATTTTCTATGAAATAGTTATGTTTAATAACCATAATTTCAGAAATGGGTAGTATAAAAATCTTAATGCAAGAGTCAATAGTAAAAAATTGATTACATCAATAAAGTTTTCCACACTGTTGTTAACCAACAAAACAGACAGATTTTATGCACAATATAACTTCTGTTATGAACATGCATGTATATTGTACTAAACCTAGAAACCTGTGATTTCCGTGATGTGGAAAACACGGATGGAATCACGGAATCCAGTCATAAAAATGGAATTTACTGTATAATGCAGAATGTTATGGAATTTGACAAATTTTGGATGAACTAATCAAAAATATGTCAGTATATCTAAACCAAAACACAATATGGACTAGTGTTTGAATATTAAGTAGCAAAAATACTATTTAAATACGAATCCTGCATGTTTGCATGGTTGTGTGTGAATGAATGGCACAGACGCACAATTTCGTTTACAACACACATACAGAAGCGCGCTTGACACTTGCAGTGTTTTTAGCCTCTGCCGCCTTAATATGAGTACATGAACACATGAACATAATCTCTAAAACTGCCCTGAGAGTCGCTTCATGCATATTTTCCCATTTATTTTGAGAAAAACTGTTGTCATATCAATATACAAACAGAAACTTAACAGAAACTTAAAGGTCTTCAAAGCCACCTGTCAAAATAAAACATTGGCTTAACTTGAAAAAACTGTGACAGAAATATATTACTTAATGTAATCGTAGTACTACTATTAATAATAAAATTATTATTAAAACATTATTTTTTAAGTAACATTTACCAGAAAAATACAAGAAACAATATTTCTGAAATAAATAAATAAATAAATAAATATGTATGTATGTATGTATGTATGCATGTATGTATGCACAACAGGGGGTACTGCAATTAAAATATTTTTTTCCTGATATAAAATCAGTTAACTAAAGAAACACAGAACTCAGTAAAAAAACTAAAGTTGAATTTGAGAAAAAAAAAGTATTTCATAGGACCTTAAAATGTAGTTTTTGTTAAACTTTTAATGAATTACTGTTAAATTGTGTAAGTTTCATGATTTCAATTAATTAAACATGCTTTTTGATTAATAATTCTAGAAAAATTTGTCTAGAAAAATTAAAAAAAAAAAAAAAAAAAAAAAATCCAGAAAAATTAAAACGGAAAAAATGGTATTGGAAATGGAACTGATTTCAAGGCCCTATAAACCATATATACACATTAAGGTGTGTAAAATTCAAAAAAGTGTTTCTGATTCACATAAATGAATTAGTTTCAAAACATTTTTGCAGCACAGGCTCATTGGAAATACGTGCCTCTATATACATTGATGCAAAACTAAAAAAGGTACCTATATGTATGAATCACTGCAGTTTCCAGTTGAAACAAACACTAGAAGCAGTAAAACTCCGACAACTTTTATTCCCTTTCACACAAAGTATGATTTACGTACGCAATACGTAACTACAGAGTTTTGATTAATAATGCCCAATTTTCACACAATTACTTGCTGAATATTATGTTATGACTTATATGTTATAACATCCTGCGCAATTTGAAACCTGATACTTGGTAGCTCACGTAATATGGTGTTGCACTGGTGAAAGAGCATGTGGTGTATGCCATGTCTGGTATTATTCATTTTTGTTCATAAACGTTATGTAAGCTAGTTTGTCATTGTAGCCTACTGTTTTGTTGTGCTTTTTAAGAACAATTAATCAATCTTTTGCTTTAGTCTTAAAAAGTGAAAGGTATATAGATGTAACCAAAACAGACAATTGTCTTTTCTTGTAAAACATGACAAGATTGCGAATTCGCATTCGAACTCCCGTTCACAAAATTCAAATCACCAATTAATACTAGCCTACTGTTGAAAAAGAATGGGTTCAATGTTAACTATTTCATTATTGTTTATTTAATTCTAACAAATAAGCTGTTAAAAACGAACCAAAATTAAAAATATTTTGCTTTTCATTTCTGCAAAGGAGAGACTTGTAGGAGAGACAAAAGGGTATACATCGGTGTCGGCCAAAATGAGATAAAAAATATCGGATATCGTCAAAACTCCAATATTGTGCATCCCTAAACTACAGTTTGACAAAATAGCTCAAATCCATGTAAGGAAGTTAAAATAGCATGGTTGCATCAACAATCGAGTTCTTATATCACTTTTGCATTTGTTAACACTACTGGGTTGGTTTACAGTTGGGTTTGGTGTAGGGGGAATTTCCAACACAATAGAGCATTAAACTTTAGCGATACTACCCGGATATTTGAATTCTGAACAGCTGCAATACGTACCTCAAGCAGCGGAATAAAAATGCAGCAAAATGTGCCTGTACCACGTATTAAAAATGTGCCACGGACATGTACTGAGCGTGGGTTTTAGCGCAACTCTCAGGACATTTCACTTTGAAACTGCAGAGAAACGTGCAGTAAGGTATGCAATTACGGTGTTGCAGAAAAGTATATAGAAGCACATATTTTCATGAGCCTGGGTTGCATTTTTGCAAAAGATGTTTAAATCAAAGATATAATTCAAATACATCCGTCTTAACACTCTCATTCTCACGAGTCACGACATTAGGACTGGATGCGAAACAAACCAATTGGCATTAAATTTAAATCGTCATTCATTTAAATAAGTAGCGCATTAAAAATTATTGTTTGTGATATTCATATTATTGCCAACCAAATAATTCTGATTTTAAATATTCCACATTCAGACCTTATTAAAATGCATGTGTAGCTTGAAGTACAATTGCTACTAAAAGGCCAAATTTCCAGAGATATCTGGCTAAACAGGTTTTAAACAGACATGCTTGTCTAAGTGAGGTAAAAAAAAAAAAAAACAGTTTGAGTTTTGACCCAGAGCCAAATCCTTCTCTTCCTCTGTATTCAGTGTCTCTATGCACTAAGTTCCTCTCCCTCGCTTGAGCGAGCACAAGACACGGCCATAATCGACAACCATAACAAGCCACAAACACTGGAAAACGGTCAGAATCAGTATGTGTGTTGAAAGAGATTGACCTGTGGCCTGTGCTTTGCCCTTAAACTTTTCTCAATACCTGTTTTCACTGGGAGCCTTCAAGACAAAAGAGTGACTAAAGTCATACACACCTGACCCACGATGATGAATATCAGCCCCAACACCACACACACGCACGCACACACTTCTCTCTAGGGTTTGGATTCTATCATTATCTCTCACCTTGTCACGGTCAACCTGAAAAGCTTTCTCTCTCTCTTTCTTTCTCTCTCCCTATGACGCTCTCTCTTTCTCTCCAGTCGTCGGTTCTCGCCATTTCTGTGCCAATGCCTTTTCATTTCTTTCTCAATTGTTCTTTCATTACTTGTTTTGAATTGACTCTCACCAGGACTAGAGAACAGAGGAGTGCAGCAATAACGTCTTTGTCTTTGCTGACTAATTAAAGGACGGGGTGACATATACATCACATCTGCCATCTCTGGAAAACCATCCTTCAAACTCGTTTCTCCTTCATGAGATGAGGAATCTGAGGTGACCGTTATGCTTGGGGACAGACTGGGACAGCCTCTTTCGGTCTGGCATTTATTCAGCTATGAACTGCTGCTCTGCGCTCTGAAATACTCAATCAATCGCCCTAATGAAACTCCGCCCCGAAACCGCTACCTTTCGAAAAACCCAATAAAATGCATCTCTGAAACAGCCTGGCACAGAATAGCGAATTTTTTTTTATCCAGGGTAAACAAAACACAAAACACTACTGTGGAGTAAAACAACGTATCTTCGGCCCGAGGGAAGTCTGCTTTTGTAAAACTTTCAATGCATCAATAAAAAAAAAAAACAAGCTACACATAGCGAGGTCTCGGCGGTGTATGAAAGTCACTCTCATTACCAGATGTCTCCATTTTACTGATCTCAGACCAGCGTTTATCCCCTCTCCCTGAGAAGCCATTTCTCCCTCCTACGCACCCACTCTGACAGAACGAAAGAACGAGTGAGAGAATAAATTAGCATTTCAGAAAGACAGAGAGAGAGAGAAACAGCGAAAGACGGGAGAGACGAGCGTTCAAGTTATTCTCAGGAGATTGGTTAAGATGAGCAAAAACAGTAGGGGGGTTGCGTACATACCTGCACAAACAATCCCAACCACCAAATGTACAAACGACATCAACGTGAGAATACAAACGTACAAAATTACGAGTCTTTAGTGGAGAACGAAGAACACAGGAAGTGCATACGCCTACAGGTTCTGAGGAAAAAAAAAAAACATATGTTCAATACAGCACCCCACCCCATGCACCTTGCATGCTTTTAACAGTGAAGAGAACAAACTTGCACTATTGTTTTGTTCAATCTAGGATATTCCCCAGTTCCTTTTATCCAGAGCGGGATTCTCAGTTACAAGTCAGTTGCGTTGCTCATGTCAGACCATCTACCTGGACCATTAACTAGAGGTTTTTTATCCGAAGTGACAGTACACTAATTGCAGGGACAGTGCCTCTGGAGTATCCTAGGGTTCAGTGTCCTGCTGAAGGGCTCGATGGTAATAGAGCTGCGCTGTGATCTCAGTAACTTTTCAGTTCATGGATCACACTCGCCTGGGACCGAAGCTCCATTCGCCACATTACCGGTGCGGATCGGTACCTGCTAAGCTAATCGCCAGCCCAATCGTGCCGGACCTGCATACTAATGTCGCAACCAGAGCGCCTCCTCAGAGCGGCGTATCTCTACGAGCTGGTGGACAGGAATAAATAAACTCGGCTGCAGCTGAGTCCGTTTATCTGAGAGCAACAGCATTCCGTCGAACTAATGGAATGTTTAGAATCCAGAGCCCGTGGGGACGTTCCGATTCAAATTCCAAATGCGTTTATTAATTCCGCTCATAAATGAAGTTCCCCTCCTCGCGGCGTATCGCAAATGAGATCCCTTTCCATAATTTGTCTTTGTTGAGTTTCACAGTTCTGCATTGATCTAAAAGACCCTGCGACAAAAGTCACTGACAGAGGTAGGAAGATGAGGGACCTCGTATTTCTAATTCATAAACGCTCCTGTTTGACACCTTGGACGTTTTCGAATGTTTGAATACAAGCTGCATTTACCACTGCCGGCAGCAAACGGCACGTTTTTTTTTCTCCCCCTTTTTACATGTACTTCTACTTGTATGATGGAAACCATCTACAACCTCTACAAATCACAGGCTTAGACATTTTGCTCTAGAAGTCTGGCAGTAAACGCTTTCATAAATTCAGCCGTTCATGTGTTACTGAGAAGCCAAAGGCTTCTGAATGAGAGTGGTTCGAGTTTGAGAGTTTTTAGCCTTCTAAACATTTGTAAGCCAACTCGTACTGTTTCAGATTTGTGAATAACTTCTTTGTGCATGTAGCATAATGTTGCTGAATTTCGCATAATGAGCCAATTGAATTAAGATTGAATTTCAGATCTAACTTACAGCATTGTCCTCGCAGCCCTGATCTCATGAGGTTCGGAATAAATATGTCGATAATTTCATAAGCTGGAGTGAGTTTATGATGCAAGTGCGGAAACCAAATTGAGCTTAGAGTCATTTTGGAGAAATATAATTTTCATCCCTGTTTTTATCCCAGTGGACACTTGGGAAAAAAACTCAATGTAAAATAATATGATGAAACACATTTAAAACTAAATGCTGTAGACAGTTTCATTTGTATAAAAAGCTCATGTCAGCCTAAAAAGCTCTCCCATTGTGAGACTGAATTTGTTTTCACTCTCTCTTTCTCCCTTTAGCATTCTCTCATGTTAAAGACGATGAACATTTTCATTCGTTATTTCTAGGGATGCACCAGTATTAATTGAATTCTGGCCGATAAGCTACTCATTTTTGAATGTTATGGTGAATAAATGGTTGAAATCAAAATGATATACCACTTTGACTAAAATTAAAACTAATTATTTTAAATGGTTCTAGTGAATTTAGGCACCTCTATGTTATATTATACAGTGGAGTTGGTGTAATTGGACTCTGCAATAATAAATGAACTCTAAGGTGGACTTGTGCTCAAACTTGACACGGACTCTGACATTTTGGACACAGAAATTTTTCTGTGTTGTACAGTTAAATCTGTGCAGGGCTCTATAGTGTGACCATTTCAGTCACATTTGCGATTGAAAACTATTGCGTGTGTGACTGACCCGATCAGTATATTTCTGTTTGTGCTGAGGGGAGCTTCAAAGGTTTCTACGTAAAAAATTTTAAGTTAGGAGCACAAGTGCTTCTAAAAAGAAAAGTAAGCGTAGAGCCCTGCTGTGTAACATTAATAAACGTCTCCCACTCAAAATCATTTTGAAAGAATAAGTGTGTGTTAGACAGCAGCAGAAGTAACTGAAATGTAAAAATATGGGAAATGATAATTTACAATTAAATATTAAGTAACACTTTACAATAAGTTGTCAGTTGTCAACATTAGTTAATGTATTAACTAACACGAACAAAGAATGAAAAATACATTTATTATAGTATTTATTAATCTTTGATAACATTAGTTAATAACATTTGCATTACGTTCTCTTTAATTTACAGGTTATAAAGTTTATTGTAGCTATATGGGCACTCAGTTTTTCTTGTGTAATGCATTAGGCCAAAATATATATGGTGAACATTTGTGATATAAAAGATGAACCGCTATGTACAGGATATTTAAAACATACAAAAGTATATTGGCTACAACTAGTCGGCAAAAGCTAAAACTCTTCTCCACTCTTCAAACACACAAAAACTTTAGCCTTCATAAACTGTTTCTTGAGTAAAAAAAGCTGTACTATTCAAACATCAATTCTTTATTTACCTTTGCATTGTGAAGTAGACGTCTGTGTGTTGTGGCACTTCATTCTGAATGAACGGGTGGACAATTTGAGGATCCAATGGCGTTACGAGGTTTAGTCACAAGCTCTTTTGAATGCTTTTCATTGGTTAAATATTTGTAAATAGACATAACAATGACCAATATCACTAATTCAAAATAATAATAATGAAATTATTAATTAATTTTCCACAGCACACTCGACAACTTGTGCCACGGCACAATGGTTGGGAAACACTGCATTAACTAATGTGAACAAATAATAATGCATAGAAAATGTTGAAATAATATTAACTAAGATTAATAAATGCTGTAGAAGTATTGTTCATTCTTAGTTCATGTTAACTAAACTAACTAATGTTAACTATTGAAACCTTACTGTGACATGTTACCAAATATTCAATATAAGACAATATTCAATATTAAACAGTATTTCTATACTACTGTTTAAAAGATTTTTATGGTTTTGAAAAATGTCTTTGATTTGTTGCTCAAGAAACACTTTTTTTCCATCATTTTGTCATAATTAATTTTTAATTTTTAAATCTTTACTTTCATGTTCACAATTTAATGCATCCTTGCTATATATATATACATACATATGTATATATATATATGTGTATATATATATATATATATATATATATATATATATATGTGTATATATATATATATAACTATACCTGAATTAAACACAAAAAGTCTGTGTCACCCAATCCCTAGTTTCCTAGTTGTTTTATGCAGAGCTACTCAGAGTGACTTAAGTCAGAAGAAAGTTGTGCTAAAGCAGGCCCCCTGTGCACCAATGAGGGAGCTCCTCCAGGACACACACTCCATTAGCACCTTGGACAGCGCCACAACACACAGCTGAAGACTGGAGACGCGGCACAGCTGGAGCCGATTCATGCTCGCCAAGCTAAGGCTACACAAGACAAGAAGTAATGCTGCTCTCTTCTTCTCCTCCAATCTAAGAGAAACAGATGAGGTTTAAGCTGAAGCGTCCAAATAGACGGTCTCTCTGAGACACTCCAAATTCATGTTCCGCCTCCTCAACCCCCATCTCCTGGAGAACTCCCGACGAGCACACAGACACACAAGGAGCTCCCGTAGAGCTCTATCAGTGCACTCTAGCACGATAGAGACTGACCCAACGGCTACTCCAAAACCTCTTCAGTCTGATCGGCCTCTTAATACTAAATAAACACCTCTCCGCAGCGTTTCCACCGTGACCCCGACGTGCTTCTCTTCATTCCCGGCACACATCCGCAATAATCTCTACAACAACAAAAACACTTAATGTCAAGCATGCAAACGGTGGCTCTGACAAAAATTCATAGGCTAATAGAATTTCACAACGTGATATTTCAGCGCTGCCACATGCCTCCAAAATAATCACGCTGGGTGAAGACAAAAAGAGCACTTCTTCATTAATTATGCAGCAGAATGTGAAAATATATATCTATTAAATAATATTAAATATTAAATTTAAATGAGCAGCTTTATGAGGTCAGTGACAAAATCAAATGAACAATGTTGCAGTGAGATGCTTTTATATTTTCTCTTTCAAGAACCCTAATTTTTCATGTGTTTTTTCCCCCAGATGAAAAACACTTTTCATTGGCGACCTCTCTGATTCGGTGCGGTGAGATGACTTGTTGAATTATTCAGCTGTTTGCATTTTCTCAGCTTGATCGGCGTGACATCGCTACTGATGTCATTGTCATAGAAACTGAGGGTGTCATTTTTGCGAGGTCACATCAATTCCAAGGGACCCGGTACAGAAGTGTCTTTGAAATACAGGCTTTGCATTAAGCACGCAGTAGCAATGCAAATTGCTGAGGAGGAATACAAAAAAATGCCAAACAGATATTTGTAAGTGCATTGGGAAAACTGACTTTAGCTTGAGGAAATGAACCCAATTAAATGAGGAGAACTGTAATAAAATATTTCTAATGGTCCAGAAGGCTTTATTTCCGGTGCAAGGCTACGCTTTCTTAGCAGAATCCATGTCAGAAGCACTGAAGGGAAACAGAACGGCGGTGGAATCAGATCAGGTCTACGGGGCTTTGGATCTTACACACAAATCAGTCATAGATCTTTGGCTAAGCAGTTACAGGTGATTAGGTGAGGGCTTTACAGGCTTAAGGCTTCTTTAAACACACACATACACACACACGCACGCGCACACTTACAATTACCCCTAATCATTCCACAACAGGTGGCCGGTTGGAGTCCGGCCTTGAGGTGAACCGTTCGAGTGCCCTTATTATAGGTTAACAAAGCACCTGCAGTGGCACAGATGAGAGCCTGACAGGGCCCGCTTTAAAGGCTGTCTCACTGATAGCAAACTCTTTCCCAAACGCCTAATCATCTCAACGCACTAAAACCCAATCATACTTAAATTACAGCTTGGCTCAAGAACTTCAGATTAGAGGACTGTGTTGTGACAAAACTCAGCCCATGTGCTTGATTAATCACTCGATGGGCTTCATCAATGCAGCCAGAGAGCTTTCTTTAAGAAATGGTTGTTACAGCAAATGCTCTGCATTAGAGAACAACAAGTGCGAGCATCAGCTAAGAGAATCATCAAGGATTTTAATATTTATAATATCGCAATGATAAATGACTGCAATATCACCTTAGTTACGCACACTAAACCAGATTTCAAAAGTACATATAGTGCTATACTAATACATTTACATATTTTGTAATGACGTGTACATTAGGAGACTATTAATAATTACGATGAGTCATATACTTATATTTTAATTGTACTTTTTATTGTGGGAGGCATAGTGAAGCATCTTCAGCTTCTTAAAATTACCTTTGTTGAGCTTGAGTCATTTATTCACCCGTATGTTATTCCAAATCTGTAGGCATTTCTTTCTTTGCAACACAAAAATGTTTTTTTTTTTTCTGTACACAAAATGAGGGTGAGCAACCAACAGATTTTTCATTTTAGGCTATTTCTGAATCCCTTTTTTAATATAAAAATTGGCAGACCCCTTGCTGTACCGTCAAGGACCCCCTGCTGAAGATTCCTGGTGTAAGGTAGTTAACAATCTGAAGTAATTGTCAGAGATACTACCTGAAGGGTTCAATCCAGCTTCTGCCACTTCCAGATACAATCCTCCCACATCTCCCTGTGATTTCCTGTCACCTCTCCACTGTGCTGGACAACCTGCTTACTGTACATGGGTTGCAGGTCCACACCTCAGCAGGGGACAGCTTCGCTCCGGAAAGTTACTGTGACCCGTCGTCAACGTGGCGCCCTTGAGCGAGACACCCGACCCCAGGTCGCTCCTGAAATTAGCGTATTGTATGCTGCTTTGGATAAAAGCGTCTGCTAAATGACAAGTAACCAACCCCGGCACCCTGCTGTATGATGTTTCTTACTTTGCAAATGAGTCTGCTGATTAGAATAAGAATATATTCCAAAATGTCTCATCAGTATGTTAATTACTCTAAATCTGCAATGTAAGATGTGTCATTAAATCAAGCTGTACGGCCATGTCTGCTGGGCGCTGTTACGGGTGCTCGAGCTGGACAATGCGTCTTTTTCACCCATTGTGCTGAAAGGCAGCATAACCTTTTTAAAATGGATGGAAATGTGTGGCCTGACCTATAGAGTGAGAGGACGCTTTTTTGCCAACATATTATGCCTTTTCAGTCCTTTTGAAATGTGTAATTTAACAGAAGTAGATAGAGAGATACTTTACAGTTTCCAATTTGCCAATATCAAAAACAGGGCGCACAATACAAAATGCAGTACATTCACATGGTAAGGTTAAAACGCACAGAAGGTTAAACCAATAGAAAAGGCATTTTTACAGTCTGCTGTGACATATGCTAAATATCATTCACACATAATATGTTTGTGCTGGAGGATAAAGCAGCGTAGACAGAGAATATTTGCTTTCCATCACGTAAAATAAAATGTGTTGTGGTTTTTCATGCATATCAAATATCCAGGAGTGAAAAATCTAAAAACATGAATATAATCATTCGACTGACTGCAGCCGCTCGGTCAATCTGGTCATCGCTGAGACATGTTCTACATGCTCAATCTTATTCACATTATTCACATATTGGAAGAAGACAATGAGAATGATGAGGGTCCATGCTTCTCAAACACACATATCGGAGACTTAATGAGTGTGCCTCAGAAACCTCATTTATCACACACTTCTGCAGCTTATTTTTAGAGTAAGACAGTTTCTATAATTAAACAGTTTAACTGTACAAGTTATGTAATGTTCTCTTTAAAAAAAAAATAATAATAATAATAAACTAAATCGAGATTCTGTGTTCTGGAATTCTGAGGATTCTGCATTCAGAATGACATCAAAAGCTCTTTAGAATTATGCAATGTTGACTACTCCCTAAAAATCCAGCAAGGGATATCTATAAGTTCACTTAATTTACTTACAATTCCTTCATTCAGAATTCCCCGCAATGTCAAACAAATAAATGAGTTGTGCAAATTAGGGTCTTAAGTATAATGTTATCATACACAAAATATCAACCTTTTACTTCAACAAGGAAGTAAGCTTATAGGTGAGACTTCCGGTTCATTGGCCGCTATAGGGAAATAACGAGGAGAATAACAAAGTTCAGTAAACTGCAAAACTGTTTGCAGTACAAACCAATGTGCTCATAATTAAGGTAACACATTAAAATAATATGGTAAGACACACCAATCTGCAATATCAAACAGCCAAACAAGCAGTTTTGCACAGCTAAAAATAGCTGGATGCGGATGAGACCAGAAGCCAGATTCATAAAATTTACAAATGGCCACACCCACTCTTACGGGAAGAAAGGTGGATAAATGTGATATAAAACAAAACAGGGCTCTACATTTCAGTTGGATTTGCAACTAAAAACTACTGTGCGCGACTATGAAAAAGTATTTAGAAGCACCAGTGAGACTGACCCGATCAGCATTTTTGTGTTGGTGCTGAGGGGAGCTTCAAAGTTTTCTACGTGTTTTTGCAACGTTGATTAATGTATTACAGACATATCTCACGAATCCTTTGATAAACAAAGTGTGGAGAGGCTGCGCATCTCCATTCCAACACAGCGTTGTTTTGTTTATGTATAAACGTGTTTTTAAACAAATCTAGTGAGTCAATGATTCAATTACCCATTCGTAAAGACAGTCACTTGCTTTATTCCTAAATGAATCAGCCGTTTGAACGAATCAAATGAATGAATGATTCAGTAATTAAATCAGTGACTTGCCGTCACCTACTGGCAATTTTAGTTTCATTTCAGTTATTTAAATCGTTTAATATTTCTGTATTCAAAATGTTATATTTAAAACATTAATCTCAACATGAATTTATGGATTTGATTGCACTTATGTTACCTCTGAGCCTCATTTGAACATATGAAAATACACCTACAAGCCACTTTTGTGTTCTTCTGAGCCATCTCTGTAGTACAAATTAATTTTGTTAATACCGATTTAATTTGATTGGTAACTTATTCTTATTCTTCTTGTTCTTATTCTGTTGTTTTAATTAGAAATTTTTAAAAGCTTAAAAAAATATAAACATTTGACATACAAGATGACATACTTTTTAATAAAGTTAGAAAAATGGCATTACACAGCTAAAAACAAAATTCCCCTGTAAATCACTTTAAGGAGTCAAATATCACCTTGTAACGGGAAGGCTAATTTTTGATCAGATTTTTTGAGTGTTGATTAGAAGGTGCTCCTAAAAGCAAAGTGTACAGCCCTGCAAAACATTTTCAAACATATAAACCTAATACATTCATGTGTTATGTATTTAAATCAGTTTAAAATGTCACACTCTAAAACATATACATTAGGGAAGCACAATATTAAAATGATAATTAGAATTTCATGTTGTGACTAATGACTGATAAATGGCTAATACAATAAAAAATAATATTAAAAAAAGTAATAATTTTTGATTATTAAAAAAAGCATTTGCTTTTTGCTTTCAAAGCACTTTCATTACTCTAAAAGGTCATTTAAATGTAAAAATGTGGGTAGTGAGCAAACAATTACTCAGTTTTAACCAATGCCGACAAATTACCAAACATCTTTAATATTGGCAGCATCCAATATGTTACTCATATATCATGCATCCCTACTATAGACAAAGATATGAAAACAGATGGCAATGGTTAGAGTACATTGTGTTTTCTTAATGGTATGTTATGTGTACAAACATTATCATAATGTTATCATAATGGCACAGTATCAGTCACATATCTTGTGTGCTTACACTGCCTAGTAAAACCACTCAAGGCCAATTAACCTGAATAAAGCATCATGTGACACGCTGGTGAAGTAAAAAATGAATGGGCAAATATCCCAGAATTAAGTCATATATTGAGGTATGCATATGCCGTTAGGAGTGTCCTTTGGACTGAACATGTACACCAGCTACAATGTGAAGTGATATCTCACTTAAGATGTTAAGATTAACAGCCTGTGTAGTCCAGTTCACAGGGCACTACAGAGCGATTGGAACGTATCCTGTGATTAACAGTCACCACCAAAGCCAAGCTACAAAACTGTATGATAAAACACCCCGCATCTATTGACATCGCAGTGATCTCAGGGATAATATGTGACTATGAGTCCCAAGCTATAATGCTGGGAATATAATGAAGTACAGACAGAAAGGAGGAAGAAAACAGACAGACAGAAGAGGCATATGAAGAAACAGAAAGAATAAAGTTGAGACAAAGAAATGTGGGATGACTTTTAGCTCACCATTTCTGAACTGAAGTGCGTTTGGGTTGGGGGTTGGTCAAGACTGTGAAAATTACCACCTTCCTAAGAAAGACTACAATCTATCTGAATGGCATAAAAGCCGGGGGGCTTACAAAGTAAAGAGGGCATAAGAGGAGGAGAGGGGAAGGAAAGAAGGAGTTAGATTCACACTGGGGGTCTGATAAGAGGATAAGAAAAGAAGAATGGGGGGAACAGAAAAATAATTAACCAAGAGCAGAGCTTGGAGTCCCAGCATGCATCTATATTAATGGAAAGTGCTACTGTACATACTGTGCTTCTGCATTTTCTACTAACTGTAAACAGTGTTTTCTTGTGAACGCTGGCCGTAAACCTTATTATTTTTAATATAAAATCTAATTTAAACACCCAAAATACATAAGCTCTAAACCCACAATATTGTCATTGCCGAGTTTCTGAATCCATATAAAATACTAATTTATCCTTTCAACCTACAATTACAAGCAAATAAACATCCTGCTGTAGCGAATACCTCTTAAAAAGAGCTATTAGTATAATAATAGGTTTCAACCTATTATTATAGCCAAAATTTCTACTCCAGCTTGCTGAATACATTGCCTTTCCTAACCTTAATAAAGCCCAAATAACCTTGAAGTATTTAGATATATGCACCAAAACACACAGGCGATTGGTCCCCTGGTTATTGCTCATCAGCGCTTTAAACTGCACTGAAGTATTAAGCAAAAGACACTCTGCTGGTATAATTACCGGCTGTGTGACTGGCAGATCTGGGTTGGGTAAGTGCTGCTTAATCCCCTGTTTCCAGTACAGTATTAATCCAGACATGAGGGAGTAGTGCTAACATGCTAATGTCAAATCTGAGGCCAGTTGACAACGGTGGCTAATCTGTAATGAGGTCCAATATATTCCCCCTTGTGACAAAACATCACTTGATAAAGCCTTATGTGAGCTGCTGATGGTCAGAGGGCAGCATTACGGTATTCACTGCCATAATTACATAGTTGCAGCTATGCAAACAAACTAATAACTAAATGCTAAATGAACACAGCTTACCTAATGAACATAGCTTAAGAAGAACAGAGTGATTGAACGCTAAATGAACATAGCTTACCTAACCTATCCACTAGTGAGAATATTTTATATATAGAAAAGGCAATTTGCAAGAACAGTGTAACACATCAATTGAGGGAAATTCTGAAATGCTTAACATGGCTTAATGTCCTAAAACAACAACCAGGGATTTTCTCACATATTTCTCGTGTCATAAGCATTATCCACTGCTAAGATAAAGGCGCCATAATTCAAACTGAAAACCATTATAAAGAAACCCTTAACATGAAACTTTGCACTTTCCGTTCTTCTTCTGCATTCACCTTCTTTCCTAAAAACAAATAATTGTGATTTTAACTGTAAAAGACTGTAAAAATGCTACAGTAAAACCCTATTAATTGGTTAGCTGTAGGTTCCCTTACTATATAAGACTATATAAAACTGTAATGAACATTTAATTTCATTTTACGATAAAACAGTTTTTGTAAGGGAAAAAGAACAAACTGACATTCCTAGAATTCCTTGCATTGCATTTAACATTTGATGTTTTTTTCATTGAAATAACTATGTTTATTCTTAGTTTTCTCTTACCAGTTATGTGTATAAGGTTTGTATGTTACATCTAATGTTGTTAAATAATGTTTATTGCATTATTTCAATATCACGTGTTGCCATTTGTATTTTCTTTCTCAGCTTGTGGAAAAGTTGATTGTGATGGGCTTTGGTTCATCATGTGACTTTCATCACCACTTGCTTTTGCTGGTTATCAGTGTATTACAAAGGTACTAAACAGATTTCAGTAATTCAATAGATTGGTTTATTATGAAATACAAATTTTACATGTAAATTTAAGTTAAATCCATAACCCTAAAATGCTGCTATTGTATTTTTGCAGTAAAATTCTCTCAACCATAGCTGCCAGGTTTTTTTACCATAAATTTTACTTCTTTTTTTTTTTTTTTACAGTGATAATATGTTTTATTAAGAAGGTCTGCACTGAATTTGGTCTTATAATATCATTACCTCAATTACATAAGCTATGTTTAGCGTTTTCTTTATAATGGTTTTCTATAAGAGAGAAAACATACAATTAATTTATTGTATATAATTTATCAAAATTGTGATTAAATCTTGATTTTAAAATAAATAACAGTATTTTTTTGTTTATAATGCACAGCCTAGTTTGAAGTTGCTCAATCATGTGTTTCCAGTGACAGATGAACTCTCCTGTCCACATCCAATTTGCACAGCTTAGACCTTTCACACACAGAAGTCACACTCTCTTTGCGCTCTTCAGCTGAATTCACCAAATGTTTAAGAGGTATTCAAATACGTGTTTAAATTATGTAAATGTGCATTACCTATATTTTAAAAAAACAAAATAATAAGTATTACAGCAATTGCCTTTCTATTATTAGACAGAACTGTTGAACATGACAGTAAACTAATGAAGACAAAGAATGGGCGCCCTTGTGTGTCTGCAGGTCGGCTGATAAATCAGACAATATATTAGCCTTGGCGATACATTGGTCAACCACTGCTACTCACAACTTCAAGCTTTTGTTAAAATATATATTAACCATTGTTTCGATAATGGTTATTTATTTAATGGTTATAACTAAAAATCAATTGATTACTATTCCAACAAGTAGGGTTTTTTTTTTTCTAAAAATGTCGGTTAATAAATGTTAAACGTCGAACAATAGTACCCCTGGGCTGCACTAGCTGCAAGCCTATGATGTATTAGCCTCCCAAGCCGGTGGAGCCTGTCAGAAAGCTAAGAACTCTCAGTATTCGCTCTCTCCCAGTGAGTGTGGCGTTAATGAAAGCTGAACGCAGTACTGTAGCATTTGCTGAGAGTGGGAGAGCAGGCAGGAACCCCTCCGGGTCTTTACCTCTATTGTTAGAAGAGGGTGAGGCATAGCAGGGGGTTAATGCCAGCGTGGGTAGCTACCGTCCCTGCTAAACCTCGACATCATAAGGAGAGAGAGACAAAGACAGGAACATGGGGAAGGGGAAAGAAAGGTATACTGTAGCACATATATTTTTAGACATACTGTAGATGCCATATCTAATGACAAATACGCCATTACATTAAGGTCTAAATGAGTCAACAACAGATGTCAATAAATCTAAAACGTTCTGGACTGATGATACCAATCTCAACGATCCACACATAATTAGCAGAATACAAGGCCTTTGAGTCAAGAGTCAGACTCACTGGAATGGAAATTCCTAAAATATGGACAGCCGTACATATTAATTAAAAGGTCAGGAGCTAAATAATAAGGCATTTTACATTCAATTCAGTGGCATTTTTCGAATAAAATAGGCGGTTTCAGGTTTTACATTTCAGAGATATTTCTGCATAACGAGATTCTAGAAGAGGTCACAACAACTTCAGGTTAATTCACCTACGGCAGACTGACATATCAAACACACACACCATTTTCGAGCACATAAATACTGCACGTTCATAGTTGCCATTTAGCACTTGCTTTTCACAACTTACTGTTAACCACTTGCTGAGATAATGCGCCTGGAGCAACCCGGGGTGTCTTACTTGACGGCACATCAGTGATAGAGCAGGACTGTGATTTCTGTAACCCAAACTTGGATTTGTGTTGAAATAAAAAACGGTTATCCACTAATGCTCCAGCACCAGGCTAAACATTACATACTATACCTCCATAACACAAATGCTGTTTTTAAAAATACATACCTTTAATATAAGTAAGTGTTTGAAGTGAGCTGTAACTCGCCGGTATGGATACTGGCAATCCTCAAATGCAATCTGAGGATTCTCTCTGTACCTGCTCAACCATACAGTGTGCCCTGTTGCTCTCACTAGACACAGACTGTTAGTACCACAAGCAGACCATCAGCATTAAATTCAGTATATACTATAGCTTAATCTGTTCAAGAACCCTCAATTCACAAAGGAATGGGCCATTTGATCGACATATTAAACCACCAATCACACTTCGCCTTATTTTATGTGACATTCATGGACGGGCAATAGTAGCAAACATATCTTGTTTACTTCCAACCATCCACAGCAAACAAATTGTTAAAAAACCAAAAAAAAAATATGAACTGTCATCAGCTTCCCTCAGCAAGCAAATAAAGAGCAATATACACCAAGTAGTCAATTTGAACCAATTAATCATGCTTTTTGGAGATTATTTGTATAATGTTTTCTATGTGCCGAAGCTTGCCTCTAATTTACGCATAAAAATATTTTTAATGCATACAATTTCTCTTTAATCAAAGACAAAATTATGTTTAAATAAAGTACTCCATTATTTATACATGCAAATAAATGTATATTTTGTGTGTGTGTTTTATGTGCCCTGGAATTGAGTGTGTGGGCCAACTTTATTAAAAAAATACTACAAACTGTAGAATTAATAGCAAAATCAATATTAACAATAATGTTACAATTTTAATGGACATTATTTAATTAATAATAACATTATTTGTTAATCATAAGATTAAATATACATTTAAGAATATGCAAATAAGGGGAGTGCCTGGTACTTTCCCCTGTAAGGTCTAGAACACTAAATTATTTATTTAGTGTTCAATTATAAGTACTAAAGCACGAAACACATCTTGTTTCCCTCTGCTATAATCATAAAAATTAAATCAAAAGCATGTCCACTAAAACTCTCGACCAACTCTCTTCATGTTCCCAGCGGTTTTTCTCAAAGGGAAACTGAGTGAATAATGCACAGATGTGTCGCAGAACACTCACACACACTAACGGGGAAGCGGGGAACAACACATGAATAACCCTGGAATCGGGCAGCTGGTGGGGTGGTCTGTATTTGCTGCTAAAACGGAGAAAATCCCGTGAAATTTAAATATTTACCAGTACAATTGCCGAGACGTGCAGGTGAAACCGTGGGCATATTTCTCGGTGAAACCTCCTCACACTCATTCAGAGGCGTCTGCTGTATTCTCGAACATAACTCGTTGAAATATATATCACAATTAAAGAGTAAAAGACCGTAAAGGTCGCATTCAGTCAGTCAAGTTCACAAGCAGCGGGTAATTGGTGTCTCGTGCCCAGTCGATACTGTCAAGAATGATCTGCGCGCGGTGACGGCGGGAAAGCTCGCCTCTAAAAACGAGAAAGTCTCACGGCGGATGGATGGGAACCGAAGCCTTTTAACGGCTGCCTGTTTGTGGATGTCTGGGCTGGGAGAACCTCGGATCAGTTACACAGATGTGCTGCGCAGGAAAAAATGACCGAGCTTCTTCTCAGCCGCCTAAAAACGGCTTCTCTGTTTCTTAACGGTTTCCTTAAAGAAAAAGAGAAGCGTTTATTACACAACGGATCGCGATGGACCGCAGTCATTCGTTTGAGAAACTGAATTCACGCCTGTTTTCAGCGTATACGAGCAAACACCCACAAACACACGCAGTTATGGAGCAGACCGGGGTTCTGCTGCTTACCTTCGTCAACGCTGAGCATGATTCAGTGTAAAATCCCCGGATAGATCATTTAAATCTCTGCTGGAAATATGGGAACAGGCTCCGGCACCGAATCCTGGCGTTTATCCTTCAGAAAGCAGAGCGCCTCGGTCGGAGACACGGTGGCTCCGGTAAGGCGGCGGGAGCGCGGTGCTCGGTTACCGGGAAACGCGCAAGAGCGGATGCTGAGTGAAACGGGATGCGGCAGCTCATATACACAAGCACACTCGCACGCGGAGGGAGCGTCGTATTCTGAACGGTTAGGATTCAAATTCAAGTCTTCACGGATTTTTCACTGTCTGACACGTTCGGCATCACCGGGACGTACCATTCAGCGCTCGTGAGAAAGGGGGTGTGGCAGCAGGAACGGGGAACGGGTGGCGTGTGTGTCTACCGGCGCGAGCGGCCGACGCTGCGAGCACAATCTCAGTCCGACCAGAGCGCGCCGAGGAAACATCCACAGAGTGTGACTGATTTCCTAATAACACCGCTGCTGCCGTGGATAAACACTGCCAATAATCGTTTAGGAATATGTTTTGCGGCCTAGTTAGATAAACATCTACAATAATACACATGTTATTGGAAAAGTACCTCTGGTTATTTTAAAAACATATTGCAGTTATTGAGAGAGATTTTCTTCATGCTGTTCTCACAGTGGGGACCGGCCAGCCAGGGACCAAATATCTCCACAAGCAAAGTAAACCCCAAACCACATTCAATGTGGGTACCAGCCAATGCACAAGATGATTAATAAACATACTAAATAATGATTTAAATGAAAATGCAAAACTGGTTTGAGGTCAGGTTAGAGGACAGAAAGTATAATTAGCTTTGTATAAAAACAATGTCAATACAAAGTCTCCACCATGAAACAAACTAGTGTGTATTTATGTGTGTGTATTCAATTTCATACAATACCTATACATGAATAATTGGAATTTGATGATATTAGTGTGTGTTTGTGTGTGTGTTTGCACTGGCCGATCAATATGCTCTAAGACTTAATGGAAACAAATCTGTTGTGTTTGGACATCAATACGTATATCAATGACTCAACGGGAGCATACTGTGATCAGCCAAGGTCAGAGTAAATCATATACATAAATGCATTTTCCAACTTGTTGCATTTTTCTGAAGGTTCTAAATGCATCATTACACAAACACTTCGAAGCCAACTGTAATAACCCTCAAACCTCATTCACACCACCAACAACAGCAACAAAGTGACTTGAGCTTATTCATGTTCAATAAGAGCGGTATATAAACTAATTTTGTATAACATAAACCTCATTATCGACACCTAAGATGTTGTTCTATACTGTAACTATTATTAGGGCACCAGGGAACCAGGAACGTAGCAACGAAGCGGTATAATGACTGGTGTCAATGCATTGCTGGAGGTGTGAACATGACTTTATACTGACATGCAGTGTTACAAATTAATGTAGCAGACCAGCAGAGCCTGTTTCTGAGTATTTTCAGCACCCTAGACAAGATCCTCATTAGTGTTATTATTTGTATGTGTCATTTGTTTAAAAAAAATCAACATTTTTTTAATATTGTCTACACTAAATATTTGTATTTCTGATTAGGCTTTTTGAAAACATTTGGAAAAAAGCACATTTTTATGCTAATATTTAGCTGCTTAAATGTGTTAAAATGCAGTGTCATTAAGTTAAGATGTTAAAGGGAGTGTCCTGCCTACACTGTAAAAAACAATTTGTTGGGTCAACATAAATTAATTTGTAACCTGGCTGCCTTAAAATTTTGAGTTCAGTCAACTCAAAAAAAGTTTATTCAACTTGAAATGTTAAATTATACTAAGTGACAACTTAGATATTTGAGTTGAATCAACTTAAAATTTTAAGGCAGCTGGGTTACTTACCCATCTGTTAAGTTTAGCAGACAGAAATATCTAAGTTGTTCCTTAGCACAACTTAACATTTCAAGTTGACTAAACTTATTTTAGTTGACTGAACTTAAAATTTTAAGGCAGCAGGGTAACAAATTATTTTAAGCTGACTCAACAAATTGTGTGTTTTTCTTTTTAAATTTTTTTACAGAGTACAGCACAAACAAATGCTTTGGGTACCTGCTGGACCATCGCTAAACTTCACACTTCTGCTTCAGATGGTCACATGAAAAGAAAAATGTATCTATTTAAAAAGTGAAGCGCTAATATAGATATTCTGATCTTTTAACAACAAGCCAACAATATTACATAGTACAACAATATTACATAGTACTACAATATTACATAGTAATAAAGAAAGTCAGAAATACTACTAAAACCTAAAATTGCTTTTTAAGTAAAAAGTGAATTTATGCATCATAACATTAGAATGTACAGTAAGAAAGATGGATAAATATTCCTTTTCCAAAAATGAAAATTTCCTTTGCTTGTCATAATGACAGTTGAAACTGCTTATAAATAAATCACAATATTCCATAACTCCAGTCCATCTTGTAAAGTGAGAAGCTACACATTTGTAAAAAAGGAATCCATTAATAAAGGAGAAGTTCACTTCCAGAATGAAAACTTCCTGATAGTTTGTTCACTACCATGTCATCCAAGATGTTCATGTCTTTCTTTCTTCAGTCAAAAAGAAATTAAGAAAACATTTCAGGATTTTTCTCCATATAATTGACTTCAGTAGTGGCCAACAAGTTGAAGGTCCAAACTGCAGTTTCAATGCAGCTTCAAAGGGCTCTACACGATCTTAGCCAAGGAATAAGGGTCTAATCTAGCAAAACGATTGGCCATTTTCTTAAAAAAATGTATTTTTATACTTTTTACTTTTACACGTGCATCTTCACACATTGCGTAATTACGTTGGAAAAGCCACAGGAGGTTTGTTCTTCATCTGTGTACTTCAGTTAAAAAGGGGTATAGGGTGGAAAAACTTCATCTTGTCTTCTCCTCGAACTTCAGAATCATCAGACGTTGTTTTATCTTTTTTATCTTTTTTCTAAAAAGTATATACATTTTATTTTTCTTAGAAAATTATGGCTCATTTTGCTAGATAAGACCATTATTCCTTGGCTGGGATCGTGTAGAGCCCTTTAAAGCTGTACTGAAACTGCAATTTGGTTTTTTAACATGTTCATCCCCATTGAAGTCCACTATATGGAGAAAAATCCTGGAATGTTTTCCTCACAAACCATAATTTCTTTTCAAATGAAGAAAGAAAGACATGAACATCTTGGATGACATGGAGGTGAGTAAATTATCAGGAAATTTTCATTCTGGAAGTGAACTTCTCCTTTTAACTCTCTCCTTTTAACTTTAAATAGTCACTTCTGGCCAAAATACGAGAGTCCATATTCCATAAAAACGCTTTCTCCAGTGAAGAAGTCTATCCCCTGTTGTCCTTTCACATCAAAATCCCCAGACATACCTGTTTAGAACTGTTTTCACTTGTAAACGGTGCTTGATGTGTGCTAATTTCTCTCCTGATTCAGAACTTTTTTTTTTTTTTTTTTTGCTGGAGAAAGTAATATTATGCATAGAGAACTCGTACAGACTAGTCTTTAGTTAAAAATGTTATTACAAACACACAGCAGTGTTGTGTGGATTAATTGTGGATTTACTTGTTTTGTTTTTAGTCCAACAGCTGTTTGGACTCTCGTTCTGACGACACCCATTCACTGCATAGAATCCACTGGTGAACAAGTGATGTGATGCTGAATTTCTCTACATCTGTTCTGATAAGGAATCAAACTCATCTACATCTTGAAATTCGGATGGCCTGATGGTAAGGAAATTCACAGCAAAGTTTCATTTTTGGATAAACTATTCATTACATAGGCAAAAATCAATAATTTATAATTGACTAAAGTATCACTATTTAAAAATAGCATCAGCAGAGGCTTTTTAGAGGGAGGCATCGTCTCTTCCGCTTTCCTTCGGCTCCTAAAGTGTGCTATAAGTATGAAGAAAGTAACAGTGAAATATACATTAAAAGTCACACCAGAGGAAGCAGTGAGATTGGCTGATTGTGCTTTTGATCTAATAAGGCTTGTCTATCATATTTGCATTACATGCATTTTACCAAACAGCATCTTAACGAAATATATACTACCAGTAAATATGGTTACTTGTTGACAAGTGCACGATAAATGCTGTTTCAAGCCTTCAAACCAGGAACCATGTGAACATAAAAAATGAATAAATAAATAAAAAGCGCTTCCAGAATCCATCAAGAGGCATTTTCTGCGATTTTCAAGTTGTTAGCACCTTTTACTTGCCTCTTATTTGTGACTGGATGCCTTTGACCACTTTTGAAGAATTCGCAAGGTAATTTTATGCAGACGAGGACATTTCACGGATAGGGTAGAGTGCTTAAACATGGGTTAAATGCATTTAGCAGTAACGCATGGCCATGTGCCCCTTAATATGCCCTCTGAAGTGAAAACGTGTATGTACAAGATGTTGTCGTACAATGTTTTTCCTTCAGTGTTTATTGTGTTTTTTTTTCCTGATGTGCATGTATGTGTGTGTGTATGCTGGCTAAATGGTCTAGGAGGAATAAGTTAACATTAGCATCTAAAAGAGTGAATCTGCGGCACTCTGAACACTTAGATCCATTATTTATGACAGGAAAATAACAGATGATTAGACTTCAGTCTGAAGATTAGAAGGCTGTGTGTGCGTGCGTGTATTGGCTTCTACTCTGACAACATGTAGTTCGTTTCTTAACTGATTGTATAGATCTCCCAGCATGCACCTGTTCCTCTCTGATCTGCCAGTCGGTTTCTTGGGAGTGTTTATCTGTGTGTGGCTTGAGTGTGTGCAAGTGTCCATATAATGAGAAAGACATCCATTTTTGGTTCTGGCCATGAGTTTCATGTTTGTTAGTATCTCTGCAGGAGTAAACAGCCATAATGATCCAAAGCCATGTCTACAGATATATGTTCTTTTACTACCATATATAAAGTATACAAATATATAAATATATATATATATCTTTGTATCTATTTTTTTAAAAGCATATTATTGATGTTACTTTTTCCTCATTTTAATTCAAAATCTCTCCAGTGATGTCCTGTGTGCTGGACTCAATCATTTTGTCCACATAAACTCCATCCATTTCTTACAATCGACTGTAAACTCAAATTCAGATCAGCCTCCATCTAATCAACAAAAAAAGAACTGAACCAAGTCCCTGCCCAATAATTTTTTTCTATTTCAATATTTCGTTTCACTCGGATATGTCACAATACAGAAGAAAATATCTGTTACTACTTATGATATTGCAACTACTGAACAGATAGCGACAGCAACCAAATTAAAACTGCACTTCAGGTCCTGTATTCACAGTGCAATACTCTACATCCATTTCACTACAAACAAGACAAAGGAGGCAACATTTGATGCTATGAACAAGGGTTTTTGAGTTATGTCGTCAACATAACATTCAGATTCAAAATAAACTGGCAGTAAGGTGTTTCTCTGGCATCTAGCTTCATATAGGGTGTACCAAATAGGCACAGAGGAGAAGGTTGCCCTGCAACCTTTAAAGTTCACACTTCAAGTGCTCTGCTGTCTGAGTCAGAATGGCATAGTGATGGCCAGATTCAAATAAAATTTGTGGTGTATTGATTCACAGGTGCAGTATACAACCTAAGCAAACTTGACTTGGCTTTATTTTAAAAGAACAAATAGGTATTGTAATTTACATTTTAATGTTATTTAATTAAACTGAAAACAACTGAAAGCAATCTGCTAATGAGTATCTAACTACACTTTGTCATATAAACAAAAGGTCTGTGATGATACGGCTCTACAAGCACTTGACATCAACCACAACTACTGTACTAATCAAATGGACTTCCTATTCTATTTTTTAAAAAAACTACTTTTCTCCGATCTCTTTCATTTTTCTGCACTTCTCTAGATTATCTTACTCTTGAACCTTGGCTTTACAGCACTACAAGTGTTGCTAGCTCTTATGATACATCACTTGTGATGTTCCTCATCTGCAAATTGCATCTGCTAGACAAAATGTACATTTAGATTTCACAAGCCTTAAATACACAAAACCCTTCTTCATTTAGAGGCGTACATGACAAAAAAGACTTGCAGTTTAGTAAGATGTTAATTAAGTATGGCTCATGAGTATTTGTGAATCGGACTATACTATCGTGCTATATGTTTTTGAATTTGAATGCAGAGTGTGGAGACATAATCAAAATACATATTTTCTCGACATTATTTCACAGTACACAATCTTATCCAACTCAGTTTGGACCGCATGTAATTTTTTTGTTTTCTTTTGCTTTGTTTTGGCATTGTAGCAAATTCAAAAGTGGCAGGGCACTGTCATTGAATTGTGGTGCAGGAAACACTGCTGGATAGTATCCACCTTTTCCATACGCCCCATGGCGCTTTGCATGAATTATGGGAGTAACTACTGTTACACTGTAAACAATCAGCAAAAGGTTCGCTCTAAGCAATAATAAGCATTTTCAAAAACTTGGCATGGTAAAGTGACATTTCAACCCTTCACCCATCGATCATTAAAAGGATACATAAAAGTGTAAAAACATTAACTAATTACTTTCATCTTACCATGAATAATCCCCAAAACAATGGTTATATCTGCAGCAATATTACAGGTGTATTAAATATGACTGCAGTAAAATACTCCTATATTAACAGTGTTGGGAAGGTTACTTTGGAAATGTAATAGGTTACAGATGACAAGTTACCCTATTTGAAATGTAATAAGTGGTGTAACTATTTCAATTACTTTATAAAAATAATGTAACTGATTACATTTGATTTTTTTTTTAAACTGTTAATCATTTTTAATCATGTAAACCAGGCAGGGCTAACCTTACAGTAGTACTTCACACTGATTACTCTCAGACTTTCAAAATCCTTTATCACTTGAATTAAGATTATAATAATTTAATTTTAAAGAGCAGGTCATATGGGGTTTTGAAAAATTATAGTTGTTAATCAAAAAAGTGGACTCTGAACCATCTTAGCATGCCTGTTACTGATATATGTCACTATAGGTAACACATTTGCATAATCCCTGCAAAATATGAACAGTCTGACCTGGCCACAAACACTTCTTCTAGTTAGTGTGTTTACATTATGTCAAAAAGACGCTGTGTTCTGCGGTGTGAAAGCAAGTTTGTTTTGTTTTCATTGCCGAAAGATGATGATGTGAAGAATCAGTAGTTGAAATTCATTTTTCCCCACATTACCACAGCAATACAACTCGTATCACATACAAGATTTAAACGTAGCACTTGAGAAACTTCCTGATCAAGTCGTGCTTGCGATGGAGTTTCCGGATGAGCGACTGCATCTGTACCATCCTCGGACTCTATCTCGAATTGATAAGGTAATATTGATGCCATATTTTTACACTTTTAGCATCTTTGTTTACAAGTAACCCTCTGGAGCAAAAAAATATATATATTATGGTAACGGGTTTTTTTCATTTTCTATAACGCATTGTATACGGAAAGACCAATCACAAGAGACTTGGCCAGCTGACCAATCAGAGCAGGGTAGGCTTATGGAAGAGAGGGGTTTACAGACCTTGAGCTCAGAACTGCTTGAATTGTTTTGAAATCATTGAAAAATGATTCTAATATTAAATGCATATTCTGAGAAAATGACAGTGTTTTCTGACCTTAGATGCATTTAAACCTGTTGTAGGAGACTCCAACATAACATTAGGACACTTAAAACACTGTATGGCCTGCTTTTTAAAGCACCTATTTTTACTTTGAGATTCTGAGGTTAAAATACAGATTTAAAATCATAAGATATAGTTTACTAGCTATTATACTGTTTTTGAAATCAAATCTTTGCATAGCTATGACAGGAAACACTGGCATCTAACAATGCCTTAAAAAAAGCAGTTAACTTAAACATAGCTTATACAAAAATAAAGATTATACATAAACGCAAACAGTTATCAAATAAACGTGTCGTATCCTGTTTCCTAAACTCCTGAAACTGAAATTGGTGTCGCATATTTTAGAGCAGTCAATGCAATTTGGAGATAAAATCAATCAAATCTGTATCTGTCTGAAAATATTCAGCTGTAACCCTTTGTAGGCCTAATCATTAACATTTGCATAAGTAACTGTAATTTAATTACACATTTTTTCTCAGTAACAAACAGATTACAGTTACATTTGTTTTGTGATTAAATTACGTAACTATTACATTTAACTAGTTACTCCCCAACACTGTATATTAACATGCGGTGACTTCATAAAAAATGTTCATTAACTTTAACACTAATTGATAATATTTCAGACTGTGATACTTCAAAATGATTACCGCCATTTTGACAGCTAACAAATATTGGATTTACCTGCTTAAGAAACATTTCAGAAATCACTATCAATAGGGATTAGAAGCAAGGGGGAGACAATTACATTTTAAAGCATCTGCATGAAAACAAACCTGGAAAGAGAGGTGAGGATTTGGGGAGGAAAAAAAGAGAGATTCTTAATGCATTCCAGTGTATTATTCATGGTTTATATCATAAATTGAATCAGGACCTCAAATGCGCAGTATATGTTGTCTTTCTCAGACTGTTACAGCGGAATACAAAGAAAAAAAGAAAATGATCAGGAGAAAAAGAATGCAGCGGACTGAAGGATTGAAAAGAGCTTTTGCCATAGATGTTCTTGTTATACAATGTCACACTAAAATACCAAGTGCATTATTCTTCTAACATCTAAAATAAGAACAGTAAAAAAAATCCACTCATTCAGTCAAACTGACGGATGAGGATTATTTGTAGCGCAACTTTATGATTTGAAGAGATTTGTTTCAGTCTTTTTGATCGTAACTCCCCCATCATATTGTATCTTTAAGAGTCAAAAGTGTAATTTTTTTCAGTGATAAAACACTTGCAACTATTCTATTTGTGTGTGTAGAAACCAGATGTCGACTTGAAGTGTGTAAATACTGTCTCACTTTCATCTTTGGGAAACCCATTAAAATTATTTTTGAAATACCATTTGGTGCCGAAATTATCCAGTTCAGTAAAATTAAATAAAAAAATAAAACAGTTAAAATGCGTAAACAGTTTTAATTGTGTCACTGCATTCTTTAGCAAGAGATATAGCATAGCAGAGATATATCTTTGATTGGCCAATCAGCAAAAAGGGGCGTTTCATATCTGCCCACATATGAAAATCAAATATTCAAGCTATTTACCGTTTTCTACCCCTGAACCCTTTTATAAATAAGTACAGCTGAATCTCATTTTTCCAACTCAAGAAGAATGTATAAAGCATGTCTGGGCTTATATCTGTAATTGAAGCAGAGCTGATATCTGGGGTCAGATATTGCCACCTGAATCTGAACTCTGTAAGTGCATTAGTGCAGAGGAGTTGATCTGCGGTCATATATTCCCCCTGAGTCTGAACCCTGTAAGTGCATTAGAGCAGCAGGGCTGATCAGGGGTCACATGCTCCCTTCTCCACTCACATGTATGCTCTAACATATTTGTAACGCCGGTGTGATTCTCCTGAACAAAGATGTTCCATGGACACAGATCATAGATTTAAAGGGCAACACAAACACAGCTGTGCATTTTGTCCTGTGCTGAGACAGACAGTACAGGAGCATAAAGGGGTTACGGAATAGATTCTTGCCGCAGCACTGCTCGCAGGTCAAAACCAGATCATCTTCCTCTGAAATCTGGCCTGTCCCTCACCTATGAACTTTATTCGTATAAATTTAGAGCGCATACAAAGAAGACTTAGATGAGCCTCCAGTGAGCAAGTGCAGTGAGAGGAAAGACTCTTTTCCTATTCTGCAGCTTGTTAAGAATGAATGACACCTTGTCTCGCTGACACTGTGCGAGTGTGTGTGTGTGAGTGTGAGTGTGTTAGAGTGTGTGTTTGGGTCTGACATCACGCCCCACTACCTCTGAAATGAGGGGCTGCATTTTCTGATCCAATGAAGCTTGTGATTAGAATGAAACTTTATGACAACGAGAATCTCTTTTACCTATCACTGAGCTTTCTCTCTCTCTCTCTCCCTCTCTCTCTCTCTCGCTCACTGTGGGTCTCAATCTCAATAAACGAAAAGTTTCAGGCTTGAAGAGAGTGTTTCTCTTTAGTGGTATCAGAATTTAATGGACCCAGGGAGATCATGTTGGCCACATTGTTAAGCACTGCTCAACGACTGCGTCAATTATAGATATTTAGCATTAATTTTGTGTACATGATTTTAGCAATAGACTTCTGTTTACACATCTCTCAGGATCTGAGAAGACAGTGTGAATGACAGTATGATAATTACATTCTAGAAATAGAGCAGAAATCTTTATACACAGTTTTTTAGGGCTGTCAATTTAACAAGTTAGATTACAAAAAATATTAATATAGTAACGACAATAATGTGATGAAAAAATTAACAATTTATCAGGACTCTAGTAGAATTATCTACAATTAGAGCAATTTGACCTTGCAGTACCACCTGCTACACTGTTAAAAAAAAAAAAAAAATCTGTAAAATTTACTGTAAAAAAAAGGCAGCTGTGGTTGCCAGAATTTTAACTTAAATTTACATATAAATACTGTAATTTCATTAACTGATATAATGTTAATGTACCAACCTATTGAAGTACTGAAATCTGTTTTGTACCTTTTTAATGCACTGATAACCACCAAAAGCAGGTGGTGATGAAAAAGTCACATGATGAACCAAAGCTCATCACAAGTGGTTTTTAAATAGTAACATATATGGAAGGTGCAGTGTCATTCACACAAAAACTAAACACCATTATGGTAACACACATGAAATGCAAATAATGCAAAAGACATTAATTTAACAACATTAGATGTAACATACAACCCTAATGTACAAAACTAATAAGAAAAAATTAAGAAACAGTTTTTCTACAAAAAAAAACGTAAAACATTTAAATTTTAAAAAATGTAATTCTGAGGATGTCAATTTACGATAATTCTTTTTCACTTCTAAAAACAGAATACTACCGTAAAATTGCATACAATGTCCAATACAGTTTATCACCGTATATAGTAGGGGAACTTACTGTTAAAGGAGAACTCCACTTTCAGAACAACAATTTACTAATAATTTACTCACCCTCTTGTCATCCAAGATGTTCATGTCTTTCTGTCTTCAGTCGTAAAGAAATTATGGTTTTTGAGAAAAGTATTTCAGGATTTTTCTGCATACAATGGACTTCATTGGTGCCCCGAATTTGAACTTCCAAAATGCAGTTTAAATGCAGCTTCAAAGGGCTCTAAATGATTCCAGCCGAGAAAGAAGGGCCTTATCTAGTGGAACGATCGGTCATTGTTTTCGAAAAATAAAAATTTGTATACTTTTTAAGCACAAAAGCTTGTGTAGCACAGGCTCTGGAATGCGCATTCTTGAATGATTCGTTCATTTTGAACGATCTTTAATGTGACTCGGGAACATCCTATTAGGTTCTGTACTGGAATTAGTTCACCTGCCTCGAGTCCTCAGGTTTTTCAAGTCGTTCGTTCATCTTATGGGGCTGTCACATGATGCTGATTTTGCTAAAATTAACGAAATAACTCGAAAAAAGATTTGTTCATTTTGCTGAACGAGACTCAAAGGTCTGAATCTGTAAAATGATCTGAACTTCCTATCACTACTATGAATCATGTCTTTGAATCACCACAAGTTCATCGTCTGTGTACTCCGGCTCAAAAAGGTAGAGTATGTCGAAAAACTCCATGTTATTTTCTCCTACAACTTCAGAATCGTCTGACATCGTTGTACCTTTTTGTTTGTAAACAGCGTTTGACTTACTTGCACTTTCTTAGTCTTTGCGCGTTCACTTTGTAAACACTGGGTCTGTGGTTCCACCTACGCTCCGCGTGACCTTTCAATGTGATTCAACAGTACGTGAACATGCATTCCAGAGCCTTTGCTACACAAGCTTTTGTGCTTAAAAAGTATACAAATTTTTACTTTCCGAAAAAAATGACAGATTGTTTCGCTAGATAAGACCCTTCTTCTTTGGCTGGGATCGTTTAGAATCCTTTGAAGCTGCATTTAAACTACAATTTGGAAGTTCAAAATCGGGGCACCAATTAAATCCATTATATGGAGAAAAATCCTGAAATGTTTTCCTCAAAAAACAATTTCTTCACGACTGAAGATAGAAAGACACAAACATCTTGGATGACAAGGGGGTGAGTAAATTATTTGTGAATTGTTGTTCTGGAAGTGGAGTTTTCCTTTAACAATTCAACAGGTTTTTATTGTAGTATTTCCACAGTTTTTTACCATTAAATTCACTGTCATTTTTTATAGTGTACTACAGACCAAAAAGCCTCACCAAATCCAGTTATTGAGATCAGGAAGCACAGAATGAGCAAAGAGGCATTCATACAGGACTTCAATACAATAACTAAGTAAAATATCTTGATACCAATAGTAAGGTTCATTAGTTAACTACTTTAGTTAACATGAACTTGAACAATACATCTACAGAGTTTATTAATCTTAGTTAATGTTAATTTCAGCATTTACTAATGCATTATTAAAATCAAAATTTTTGCTTGTTAACATTAGTTAATGCACTGTGAATTAACATGAATTAATATTTTCATTAAGTAACATTAACAAATATTAATAAATACTGTAATAAATGTATTGTTTACTAACTAAACAACTAACATTAACTAATGGAACCTTATTGTAAAGTGTTACAAATAATTTTTTGTTGTATTTATAAATTAAAGAAACTGAAACCTTTCCAGATCAGCATGTTCCTGCCTGCCTTGAGCAGTTTATAAAAAAATAAATAAAATATTCACATGCCAGTGTCAGCACACATTTATGGAGAGCAAACATCCGTCTATGATACAAGTAAGCCTATAGGTATATATATCCTTACAACACTGCTAAGGATAAAGCCAAATTAAACAGTTATTAATGCCCTTAAAGGCCTTGTCAAACTCCAATGTTAGAAAAAAGTCCCAAAACAAATCACACTTGTGTTATTTGAAGCCAGTTTGAAGACATGAGATTTTTCAGGTATAGTAGGTCTACGTAACAGTAGCATTTGAGTAAGAAATACTGAAGAAATTAAAGTAATTAAATGTAAAAATAAAACACTGCATGGACTGTGTACCCCTATTATGCAATTTTTAAGGTTCCTAATATTGTTTTGGGAGTCTCCTAAAATAGGTTTACATGCATGCAAGGTCAAACAACTCTTTTGTTTTTCTTTCAAAATATGCATTTTATATAGGGCTGTCACAATTATTTTGGTAATTGAGTAATCTGTCAATTATTCTGACAGTTAATCAAGTAATCAGATAATTATAACACATTTTTGTAGTAATAAAAATTAAGGTAAACAATAACCTTTAAAATGACTTAAAATACATATATAATAGCAAGGAGGAAATAATAATTACTTCACATTAAGTGTCAAAAGCAAGTGTCATACTGTTTTATTGAAACTGTTTAAATACATAATGTACTGTATTACAAACAATAGAACTAATGTACATCACACATTATATAAAATGCCTGCAGAGGGCACCAATGGTCTGACGATTGTTTTTACACTTTACTGTGCAATCTAAAGTGTAAAGTGTTTAATATAGATTCGACAACATTTAATTCAAATGTCCACTTTATCTTTAATATTGGGCCATTTCTTATTGATAGAAAAGCTACAGCTGCTGTAATTTTTTGAATATATGGACATCAAAAAGGGTTTAAATTTTTATTTAGAAACTGCGATAAACAGTTAGCATATTGAGAAAGATAATGATGTATTCTCCTGTGTTTGCGTAGGTTTGTAAATCATTTACTTTACAAATCTGCTGAAATGGCGCACATTGCATTCCCAGATGAACGTTATAATAAACCCATACTCACAACAACATGCAGAGATGGTGTTTGAGACGCATATATTAAACATGCATTGTGTATATTTATTTAATTGAACTGCATAGCGTTTGTGAATTCTTAATAGCATTATGCTTTATTGTGAATGTAAAATGTGTTTTATATGTGGAATGCAATACTTCCTGTATTTTGCCAATTACTCGACACAAGCAAAATGCAGTAAGAGATATTCTTTTTTTCTTTAGCTGATTAATTAACATTAAATGACAGTGACAGCACAGGGTTTATACACTGCTGTCACTTTAAGACCTAATGCATGGTTCCTGCCCAGATTTCCTCCCCAACAGTTCACATTTAAATGGGATATTGCAACAATTTTCACTTTTTTAACCTTTTTTTTTTTTTTTTGCAGTTTAGTTTCTAGCATGTCTGTCAGCTCAGAAAAGTACAAAAAAAAAACAGTTTGTTAAGAGCTGTCATTCATTAAGTTGTTTCAATTTGTAGCCAGTTTCTACGTAGATAGCTAGCTATTAAATGTGATCTCATGATAATTCATATGTATTTTACATAAAATATGGTTCTACAAAACATTTACTTACATTTTCACAGGCACTAAAAAGGACAATACTGTCGTTTTTTTTACAGCATCTAAGCATACAAATACTTACGTATTTTCTGCATTTTAATGTACAATACTGACCTATTGATAACACCTCAAAATTAATCCTTATAAATATTGAAATTGTGGCATTAATTATATTATTGTTATAACTTTTCAGTTTTTTTTATATTAATGGCTTTATGTTTTCAATTGCATTGTTGGGAGTAGGTTTAGGTTTGAGGGTAGGTTAAGGGGTCTAAATATCTAAATTGCTTCTTGATAAAATGATAAATGCATATTCACTATAAAATGAGTGGGTTTAGCTTTGGGGGTAGGCTAAGGGGTCTAAAAATCTAAATCGCTTATTGGTCAAATGATAAAAAAAAAAATTATACAAATATAAAAATACGAAAGTATTTAAAAAAAACTTTTTAGCCAAAAATATGTAGTGATTTGTACATTTTAAATGCTGAAATATGCCTAAATTGTACGTTTCAGCATTAATAAAAACATACAAACAGTATGTCTTGTGCTTGTAAATGTTAAGTGTTAATACTTACGTATAAACAATGAGACCAGACTGAGCTATTTGAATAGGACCACCTCCGAGCCACATATCAACACACCCCACAGACGAAAGGGGTGGGGTAAGCAGTAGGTCATTATCATTTATAAAAAAACATGCACTAAAACAGGTCTCTGTGTACAGAGCTGTTTTTGACAAGGTAAAAAAGTTGTTGTTTCGAATGATCATTAGGGAATTTTAACCAAAGTATGTTACAGACAATTCATGAAGACCCTAAAGAATCATACCAACCTGTAGAAAATGGGCATCCGATGTCCCATTTAAGTAAGATGTAACCGAATGTGTTTATATCAATACTCGCCAAGAATGGCCCTTAGACATAATTGTATGTTTATTTGAAGCACAATAAATAGTGAAAGACAACTGATCTGGGGACTGCATGCTGTCTTTTTAATATCATGTCCTGTGCTTTATCTTCTCATTCAAGCATGTTTCTTTATTGCTCTAATGTGACTATATTCAAGCACTCCTGCTCTGCACAAATACACGCACACACACTGCCCAGTTGTTGCAGGTTGACACATCTCAGAAAATACAGCTGTTATTTAAACGCTGTCATTTTTAAAATATCAGTACCACTAAATCAGGAATAATAAAGTTTTTAATAGCAGGTATTGCAATATCTTTCTAGTACGGGTACATCGTGCAACACTACTAAGTAATATGAAATTTTTTTTCAAATATTTGAAAAAAGATTTTTAGAATATATAATCAAAGACTCCAACATTACCAGTGCTGCTATCATTAACTAAAACTAACAAAAACGTTTTCATTAATTGAAATAAAGCTGAAATAAAAATCTAAATATTAGATGTAAAATTTAAAACCTTTACAACTGAAGTTAAAGCGACTAAAATTTACTAAAAAGTAAAATAAAAATAAATTAATGATAAATAGAAAAATAAAAAAGACAACATACTTCAACTAAAATTAAAATTAAAAAAACAAAAATATAAAACAAAAGCTAATTCAAAAAATAATACAAACTGTAACAGTACAAAATACTAATATAACACATTACCAAAGTAAAATACTAATTAGTTAAATATAGATGTTTACTGGGCATTGCTAAACAACACAGCAACTTGCATAAATATACAACGCTTGATCACTAAATGCTTCAAACGTAGTTTGTAGAATCAGTGGAAACTGCTCATCTTATATTCATTTGATCCAAGTCCGTAATGTCCTAAAAGATTGGATTACTACTTTTCTTGAAACAATGAATACATATTCTGTGCATATTAAAGCTCATTTTAGACCAGGAAAAAGTTAATTCATAGGAGTTAATTAAAATAGAGTTCTGAATAATACATTAGCAAGTAGAAAAACTCAGTAACCTCACAATCTGTCTCTTCTTCTAGTAGCTTATCTGAGAGGACCTTTTTCCATTTTTGTTGTAATTCTACACACACTCAGATTGATAAAAATGACGTGACGGACTTAGAGAGAAAGAGTTTGCTGTCGAACACACGTGTACCATGTGATAACATTGCTATGACCGCTCTGACGTGCACTTTGTGCCGTGTATACGCGAGTACTTCCTCATCGCAAACACATCTACATGTAAAACAGAGCCTATTATGTAGCCAGGAGAGATGTTCAATGCCAGCTCACAGTGTGTGTGTGTGTCTAAGTGTGTAAGTGTTGATCTAAGCATGATCCCAAGAGAATATCAGGCAGAGAGTGTTTGTTAATCTCAATTCAAAGACATGCTCGTGTTTATGCGGGACCAGAACTCTCAGCTCCAGAAAGGCTCCTCTGCTCCAGAGAGACTTCCTGCATGAGAACCTGCACACATAAAGATGACTCTCTTTGCTTTGCAATGTTGTACTGATGTGAACAAGGAGCTCTGAGAGAAAGTGTACAGTGTGTGTGTGTGTGTGTGTGTGTTGTGTAAGAGATAGCATTTCTCAACAATAGCACGGTGCCCTTGAAGGCGCAGAGTTCATTCTTTCAAAAGAACATGAGCCCGGCAGCAGATAAAGACAGACCTCTCTTTCAGCTCTTTCTCTCTCTTTTGCGACTTTCATTTTCCAAAGTCTCTTTCACTTTTTCCTATGCAATACTATGTGTGTGAGAGATTGTAAAAAGGGAAGATCAGACTAAACATCAAAGCATTCAGATTATGTTCCTGTTTCCTCACCGGCTGACTAATACACACACAGACGCGACACAGCATCCATCAGAAATCAGCTCCCAAATCTCTCAAATGCTCTTTCAGCCTTTCATTTGAAAAAAAAAAAATGTCTCTTTTTCTTCTTCCTGTGTATGACCGAGATAGATTGTAGAGTAAACATCAAAGCATTTAGATTATGTTTGTTTCATCTCTAGCTGTCAAACACACGTATACCAGGGGTGTTTTCTCTGTTTTCCCCAAGGAGGCAAAAACAAATCAACAATACGAAAAAAAAAAAAATACATATGAAATCAAAAAGTGTGTAAAGCATTGATTTTTAAAACAAAGGTTAAATATTTACATTTTTAAAATAAGTGACACCATCAGAAAATTTTTTAGAGGGGTGTATATTTTGTCGCTGTAGATTATCCTGTAAATGCAACAAATCGTGCCTGTTAATCTTCACAATCAGTGAGCTAAATGGCCTGAATGGGTCAAACTGGTGAAAAAGGACAATCTAATTACACTCAGACGTCACGTTCGGTCATGTCTGAACTTAAAACGGTGATCTGTAAGCGAGTCGATGTTTAACCAGAACTGAGCTTGGTTAAATTAAAGCGTCACCACCGTGTCTGTGATCATCATGACACCTGCTGTGTTCACAGAGGATTTGAGGACTAATGGTCTGAAAAGAAGGTGAATATTAACAATAATGATAGCTAAAAAACAGCTGAAAGTCATATATTTTCTGCATTATTAGTATTTTATTATTTTGAAGCAGTTGACTGAGATATTAGCCAAGTTTCAGATCACATATTTTTATGCACATATTGTGGTATCAAAATATAAAAAGTTGCAGAAAATTTAGAATAAAATATCTAAAATGTGTAAAGGCTTAAAGGCTCCCTTGAATCATTTTTCGGTAATTTTATTCAGTAATAATTAGGGCTGTCGGTTTAATGTGTTAACTAATTAGTTATAAAAAAAAAAATGTGATTATTTATATACACATCACATAGGGATGTGATGAGATCTCGTGACGATGTCCTCGCAAAACACTGTGAACGCTGTCATTAATTGATATGGGCGGCGACAAAACACGCTGCTCACGCTCTACTGACGCTTACTATGTGAAACAGGTGTTAAAGACAATCAAATCTGCATTTATACTTCTGCTGATCCAGAAAAAGCAACACAAAAAGTCTTTTCAACCACATTGAAATCATTATTTCTGTGTTACAGACATTTAAATAACAGAAGTACTGGGATAAAAGTTTATAGTTTGGGTGTAAACACTTATTGTCCACAGTAGCGATCAAAACGAAAGTATCGTTTGTGATAACTGCCCGTTTAAAAAAAAGTATGTAATTGAATCATTTATTCAGGAGATTCCAATAGTCAAACAAGTCTTAATGAATTGAGACTTTTTTTTTTGAGAATTAAAAAAAAAAATTGTTTAAATAAATATGTTTTTAGAAAACTTAAGCAATTAACATTTTGTCAGGATCACTAGTAAACTACGTTATTTTGTTTCATTTTCTAATCCTTTTTCTCCAGAATCGTGAGAGAATCATGGTCTCCAATTTATTAAAAACAACTGGGATTCTCAATTTATCCAGAATCGTGAAGCTCTTGTTTAAATGTTGTTTATTACTGCATATAATTCATTAAAATGGAAGTTTAATATCATAAAGTTCAAAATGCACCTACATTTTTTTGCATTTTGTCTTTTTCAGTTGAATAAAAGACTATTTTCTCTATATATTTCATTACTGAGGATTTCTTTAAAAAAAGTTTAAAAATCTTGTCTCGTCTCGTTCTCGTGAACCCAGTCTTGTGTCTCGTCTCGTGGGATAAGTGTCTCGTCACACCCCTAATATCACACGATATCACATGGGCAGCAAGAGCAATGGCTTGAGGGGTGATTTGGTCCCAATCACAAGCTTAAATGTGATTTTATACAACAGTTCAGTAAATAAGTTGTTAACATTGTGTTATTTTAAACACAGTATTATATGGTTTTGCTCAATTTTGCAATGAACATATTGCTTTTAAAGCCATAGCAGAATTGTTGCACATCTCCGACCAACACAGCAGTGTTTAGTCTCTGAATAAATCTATGTTTTGAACGAATTACATGAATCAATGATTCAAAAGCCCATTCATTAAGAAGAGCCATTTACTTATTTCCTGAATGAATCAGCCGTTTGAACGAATTGAATGAATGAATTTTGATCATTTCATTTACCGCCGCTTGCTGGCAGATTATTAGAGTATAATTTTATTAAAAAAAACAATAATAATAATAATAAAAACACTAAAGCGATAGCTCACCCAAAAATGTATTTACTGTCATCATTTACTCACTCTTGTGTCATTTCAAACCTTTCTTTTGTGGATGCGGATGTTTCTCAAATTATATTATTTTATGTTCAATAGTTTCCATTAGGCCGTTACAGCCTAAATGTTTGTGTAATAAATTTTATGTTGAATTAAATAAAATATTTATTTCTAAAGCTACAATTTGTAATGTCTACTTGATATGTTCCTATTTGACACAAAAATAGCTTTAAATAATCTTGTGGGTATTTTCCGAGTCAAATTTATTTTGCGATTAATTAGACGAATTAATCTAAATATCATGTAATTAATTTGATTAAAAATTTTCGACAGACAGCTCTAGTAATAATACATGCATACAAACTATGATAGAAGCAAATTTACCAAAGAAATATCTAAATGCAGATTTAAAAGTCTGAAAAGTGACTAAATTAAATGGCAATTCCAAAAAAAAAAAAAAAAAACTTTTTAATACAGTCTCAATTGATTTCTATCCAAGCTGTGAATTTAATTTATGTGAAAAATCTGATTATAGCAATAACAATAATATACAAAATTCTTCTTTTCACTCAAATATACTGTATAAACACACAAATATTACCTGCTTGTTAGTAAGAGTATGGAATGCTGTTACTTTAACCTGGTAACTGTACATTTTGGTATATGCTTTTATCCTCACTCAAAGTGTACATTTTGCCAGGTAATGCATTTCCTGGGAATCAAAATCAAGTGTTTTGAAGTGTTTTGCTTGCACCATGCTCCACTGTTTGAACTGCAGGAATGCGCATAAACATCAAATGAAACTGGAATTTGACAAGAATGTACACTGGGCTAAACAAGCCCAAGGCAGAGAGAGGACCGTGCTTCCATATGGCACAAACTCAGCACAAGCCACTGACATACATATATACAGTACTCACAGCATCATAAAAGAGTTCCCAAAAGCCAAAGACACATGAGTGTTTTAGAGTGACTCCTGTCTCATTCTCGACTTTCCTGCCTCTCACTCTCCTATCTTCCTTTCATTCTTTTCCTAAGGTGCATTTCATTGAATTTCAAACAGCAGCTTGTCACTGCACCATATCGGAGTCAAAGGAACAGGTGCATATGTGCGTATGAGTCTAAAATTTCAATTGCTTTTTTCATTTTGTTTGTTTCTCACCCCACTGTGATGCTGTGTTTGAATAGCCGCATGCGGCACATTGCTCAGGTTTGTAGCCTTTAGAGAGCCCCGTGCCTCCGCTCTGCTCTGTATTCCACCGCTGCCGTCCCTTGCTCTCCTCATGCTCCACCGAGAGAGATGGATCATTAAGGTCTGGCCGAGGAAAATCTCATTTATGAGAAGACACGGTTTCTTTGATCTGCGCGTGCACGTGTGAGCGCACAGAGCCCCGCGTTTACGGGCGGATACATACGTGTTTATCATGTTTGTTTTTCTTTTCTTTTTTTTTTTTTTTTTAAGTCTTGCATCATTTACCAGGATTCCTGTTAAAAACAACAACTCAAAGTCACCATGTTATCCTGATGTCATATATACTTAAAGGAATAATTCACTTAAACAGGAAAATCTACTCATTATCAGACCCTCATGTCACTCTAAACTCATATGACTTACTTTCTTCTGTAGAACATAAAATGAGATATTTCCAAGCATGTCCAAGCTGCACTGTTCTACAGAATGAAAGCACCTTTCAAGCTTCCAGTCCACTTACAAGACTTAAGCCTTGTTCAGACTGTCAGTCCAAATTAGTTTTTTGTGCATATCCGATTGGAATCCGATCTAAATGATTGATTGTCCACACTGTGTATCAATATCTACATTAGTTTCTATGGCAATAACTAAAACAGACTAAAAATGGATTTCCAGAAATGTGATTTGAATAGGATTTCAAACCACATATGAATGTAGCTTGAAACATATCCGCATTCAGCTATTTTTAGCTGTACAAAACAGCTTGTTTTGCTGCTTGATATTGGTTTGTAGTGCAAACAGTTTTACCGTTTACTGCACGTTATTTTTCTTGGTAATTCCCTATAGCGACTAATGAACCAGAAGTCTCACTCATAGGCTTGCTTCTGCGTTGAAGAATAAGGTGGAGTGCTACAGTCGTGATGTCAAAATCAACTCAAGATTTTCCTATGGGATTTTATTTTTTTATTTTTTTTCTTCTTCATTAATTTATGAGTAAAACAACCTTGAAAATTTTAGACACAACTAAAACGAAAATGCAAATTTTGAAGCATTTACGCTTCAAATGTATGTTTTTAAAAATAAAAGTTTTTATATTTATGGGAGGAAACTTACTAAATATCTTCATGGAGCATGATCTTTACTTAATATCGTAATTTTGTGGTCCAGGGTCACATAAGCACAAAAAATGGATTTGGATTAACAGCCTGAACAGACTGTTCAGTGCTACAGATGTAATGGATTCCTTAGAGATTTTCCTATGATACTTTATATATATATATTTTTCTTGAATTTATGAATAAAACAAGGTCTGTGGTAAATATAAATTGAGAACCTTGGATGTTCTATACATCAAAACTGAAAATGCTAATTCTGAAGCAGTCACATTTATTTTTAAATACGTATGTTTGCAATAAATAACTACATAATAACATAGGGTGTGAGTATGTGCTATTTACAACAAAATGTCCAAGTATCATCAAGTTATGTTTACCGCAGACTTTATTTTACTCATGAACTGAAAAACTCCATTATAAAAACCCACAGGAAAATCTCCAGGGAACCCATGGTGAATTAGTCTTCTGGAATTTGGATATCACGGCTGCAGCAGTCTAATTGAAAACCATTTGGCAAAGACGTTCAGCATGTTTTCTTTGATAAAACGTTTACATTTTACATGGCTTGAGAATGTGAAAAAGCTACGCTAAATCTGATCTGAGCGGTCAGACTGAATGGATTTCCAAAAATGCGATTTGAATAGAATTTCAAAACTTATATGAATGTATACTGTCATGCGTTTATGTCTCATCTTTTCTTGTCTTTGTCAGCATTTTAATCCATCTTATAGATATCTTGGGAACTAAGGTTCACTTAAATGTATTTTCCAACTTGACAACTATACAATTACAAAGAATTGTTTATTACACGGAATCTGTGCCAATATTGTGGACCATAAGCATCACTTGGCCACTGAGTGTAGTCTGTTTTTCCTCATTAGTAACATGCAATTTTATAGGAGGTATTTAATTTTATCTTTGGCTCCTTGCATTCTCTTATTATGTAGACAACAGGTTAAGTAAAAATATTAAATACAATATAGCACCTAAACACTTTACAGTTACTCTTTTCTAGCTGACTAATGAGTTTATGGACGCAGAATGGTTATTCTGAGATAAATCTATTGCTACGTGTCATTGTTTACAAGCTTTACGTTTTCTGTGGTTGAAACACTAAATGAGACATTTCAGTCAGTTGTACTGTACTGTACAATCTTATAAAATACTTTTTGACATTTATTCATGTTCATTTTGTCCTATAGTAGTAAAGAGAAAGATACAATGGATTCACTTGCCGCTTGAACTGAGGTGCTAAAGTGATCCAATAGGGTCTGGCTGCAGACATGCAATTGCATTTTCAGACGTGCACTCTCAGTCTTTTTTAATTTGCATTTTATTTTATTTATTTATTTTTAATTGAATATCTAAACATTTTACAACAGTAGCCAGGTGTTGAAGACAAGGAAAAAGAAACAAAATTACAATGTCACTCGCAATCATCACTTGCGCTCTCAGCTACTTGCAATGTCACTTGCAATCCACACAAATCGTGCTTTGCCAGTGGAGACAAGATGCTGTGGTGGTTAAACGAATAAAACCTATTTAATAGCAGGTCCTGCAAATCATCTGTAGGGGATATAGACAAGACCTGCAAATCCATGGCCACAGCAGAATATGAACGCAATTCGCAAAGTCTCTCGTTAAGTGTTTTCCTCCTGTAGAAAACCATTAACACTTCATATGGCTTAATGTATTCGATATACAGTTTATTTATATAATCTATATGTATATAGTGTTTTCCTTCGCAAAGCGTGGCATAATGTGACATAACGGGCTAAGATGATAGACTAAACTCAATATGCTCCTCTTCATTATTAAGACAACTACAGACAAACACGTGAGCCCAGAAAAAACGCAACACCGCATTTACTTGCGTTTTCCCATACAGAATAATCTCTACAGCCCTTTTATATTATTGTCTTTGTCCATTATGCTGCATTATGGTGTTTTATTTATATTGATTTTCTTCGGGAGGAAAACGTCTATTTAACGCATTGCGTTCTGGGCACGTCTGCTTGCCTATACAGAGTTGGTCCTTTTAATATCACTTAATGCATTTCTTATTGTGCGTTCATATCTGCTGGTACATAGTTTGTCAATAGTAAGTTTTATACTGAATTGGTCTTTATCATCTTAGTCCATTTTGCCACATTAAGTGTTTGTTGGGCAAGTAGGTATAAAAGTGAAAGTTTGTACATTGTATTCATGGCCATATGTGTGCCTTGAAGTACTTTAAATTAATAAACTATATATCAAAATAGATTTTTTTAATGGCACTTATTCTATCTAAATACATTAAGCCATTTTAAGTGTTAATGGTTTTCTACAGGAGGAAAACGCTTAACGAGAGACTTATTGCATTCATATTCAGCTGTTCTGTGGCCACGGATTTGCGGGTCTTGTCTTTATCCCCTACAGATGACTTGCAGGACCCTGTACGTTCTGCTATTAAATTAGTTTTAATCGTTTAACCAACACAGCGCCTTGTCTCCATTGGCAACACACATGATTTGTGTGGATTACAAGTGATGTCGCAGGTAGCAAAGAGTGCAAGTGATGATTGCGAGAGACACTGTAATTCAGTTTCTTTTTTCTTATCTTTACCAAATTTAAATTGAGAGATTCAATTTAAAAAATAATAAATAAATGTAAAAAATAAAAATAAAAAAGACTGCAAGTGACGTCAGACAGAAGTGCAGGTGTCTGAGAGTGCAGGTCTGAAAATGCAAGTGCATGTCTGCAGCCAGACCCTTCTCAAGCAATCGCTCAAACCGCATTAAAGAGCACCAAAGCAGTGTTTATCATTTAAATTTCGTTATGAATCTGGCATAATTCTAAAGCTGATAGCCTACTTTGTTTATTAAAAGGTAACAGAGCACAAAGCTTATTGCGGTTACTGGACAGCAAGTGTGCTACAAACAGGCTAATATGAAGTTCACTGTCCACGCATTACCAGAACAGCATATAGGCAAAAGATCTTAATAAAAAGAAGCCACAGTATTAATTATAAATGAGAATTGTTATAGATATTGTTAATGTCCACACAGTTGACAGCTTTACCTGTTGTAGTTTGTTCAAGTTATGCACAAAATAGACTTTTACTTCACACATCTTCGTCATTTCGATCTCTCTCATGCTGCACAACTGGAGCTGCATTTAGCAGGTGTGCATCACCGCCGCTGTTCGGCAGAGATGAGGACTGTTTGAAAGTCTTTTTTCCACGTTAACTTTGATGCGCATCATCTCAGTTTATTACATTAACATAACAAATTATGCGATCGCAAAACAATCAGGAAAAAGGAAAAATTCATAACTTTTATGAGTCATAACTCATAAATTTATATAGTCGCCAGCGGCGACCTCAGAAAAAACTTCACTTGCAAATTAATATTTTTGGTTGCAAATGTGACAGTTTTAGTCACAGTCTGGAGTCCTCCTAAATGTAATCGAATTCCAATCGGAAATGCACTGACAGTCTGAAAAATATAGAGTGCTACAGCCATGATGTCAAAATCTGGAAATCTAATTTGCAGTGGATTCCTTTGAGATTTTCCTACAGGATTGTATAATGTTGTTGTTGTTGTATTTTTTTCTTTAATTTATCACTAAAACTAGGTCTGTATCTAATATAAGCTGAGAACCTTGGGCGTTTTACACACACCCAAACTGAAAATGCTCATTTTGAAGCAGTTGTGTTTATTTTTAAAAAAGTATGTTTGCAAAAACTACATAATAAGAACATTAGGGGTGTGAGAGTGTGCAGTTTACAACAAAATGTCCAAGTACCATCAAGTTATGTTTACCACAGAATTTCACTCATGAAGTGAAAAACTCCATTATAAAAACCCACAGAAAAATTTCCAAGGAACCCATGAAGAATTATATCTTCGGGATTTTGATATCACGGCTGCAGCGCTCTAATTGAAAACCATTCAACATGCCACCATGCTTGAATATGTCCATACACAAATGAGATATTTTAGTAAACAATTACTCAAATAAGTCTTTACCTCACGAAAAGCTATCTCGAGAGTTTAGAAGACTTGGCGTGATGTTCTTTGTTGCTTTTTTGTCAGTAAAAAAAAAGTCTCAATTTCTTCTGTTTTCCATGGAGGGAAAAAAAGGATATGGATTTGGAACAATGATGACATTATCGTCCCAATGACGACCAAAGAGAGTGATAACCATCTAATGAAGGGGATCGTGATGCTTGAGATATTTCTGATGACAACGCATGTTGGTGTCTATGCTGTGTTAGAGTGTGGTTTTGTGTGTCTGGGACTTTGTACAGCCTGGAAAAATTGTCACACAGAATAACAATGATTAGCCATTAGTTTGGTGTATGTGTGTGTGTTTCATAATTATTGAGCTTGGGATAATGGCTAAAAATGCTAAAAGCATATTTTAGACAAGCAGAGCGAGAGGCAAAAAAAAGAGTTGCAGAGAAAGAGAGAGAGAGAGAAATGCTGAGCTCTGGGTTCATTTTAACACAAAAATGACAGTAAAAACAAAGGAGGCATGAGATCCAATAGTGGCAGAATATTTGGAGAAAGCAGCACACTGTAGATAATGAAGGTCGGCAAGTTTATCTCAGTTTTGTTTAGCTTGAAACTTGGTTTTGCCGTAACTTTATAGAGAATGAGGAGGTTTTATGGCATAGAGAAGAGTGACATTACAGTGTCACAATCCTCATGTTTGGAAGGCTGCTCTTCCTCATCCATCTCTCTCTCTCCCCTCTTTCTTTTTCACCTTTCGTGTCAACACAATTTCCTCTCACACAATCCTCCTTCAGGCTTTCCTCTCTCTGAAAGAATGAGCAATCTCTCCTCTTTCCTCTTAATGATTATCTCGCAGTAATTTTAAGCTTAATAGTTTTCTGTCTGAATAAAGAGAATTCATGACTTTTAACCATAACAAGATACAGGTTCCGTCATGATTATTCATAAAACTACCCATTCCATTTTTCATTTGCATTTCAGATTGGCTCAGAGATTCAGGGATGCATCAGAGGCAATTTTTACAGCCGATTAGCTATTTATAGTCCATTTGTCCTGCATCCATTTAAATACATATATAGTCCATGTATGCTGGGTCTATATTGATTTGAGAACAGACGTTTTCACAGAATTCCCCCCATAACCTTTCAAACACACCACATATTCTGGTAATCCTACTTCTATTTATTGATCCAACCATCTGTTCATCCTCTTGCTGGATATTAAGTATAGATATCAAGGTTATATATCAAAAACTCAGTATTAGTTCACAACATGCTTATGTTAAATCCAAAATTCAACATAAATGCGATTAACATTTCAAGTTATTACAGTTCAGAGCACTAAAGTGTTCTAGCAATAGTAAAGTAAAACAAAACTTTCTAATATTACAATTTTGGCTGATCACAATAAGTCAATATTTATAACTTTTCCATGTTAAGGCTACAGCTACACTATGTGGTCTAAATAAATGTAAAAAATAAAGACTAAAAACAACTAAACCTCGACTAAAGATTTTTCTGGTCGACTAGTAGTCGTCCATTTTAAGCATTAGTCAACTATTAGTTGCACGTTTATTAATAAAAAATATATATCATAATAATAAGCCTTTATTTGCCTACATAGCCTAATAAGCGATTGATAGCCTAATGATTTATGTAAATCACTGGTCAAATGCAGTGTCACCACCTGATTATTGACTGATCTTGGTCCACAAAACTTGAAGACTTTCTAAATGTATATATGCAGTAGGCTATTTCAGAAAGGAAAATTTAAAAGATGAAAAAGAGGAATTAAGGAAAATCAATAAATTATTGCTATTGTGTAAATGATATGCAATCATGTAATCCATAAAGTAATAGTAGTCGATTACGAGTTTTTTTTTTAAAATATAATTTAATCTAATTACAACTACTTAATTGTACAACTACTTAAATATCCAGATTAAATGTAATCAGTTACTACCCAGTGGTGCGTTTCCCAAAAGCATCGTTAGCCAACTATGGTCGCAAGTTCCGTCGTCGGGAAACAGTCGTGACTAGCTAGTTAGTTTCCACAACAATGCATCGTACTATGGAGGGTAATGAGTGAGTTATGCCGTTGTACGGGAAACCCACCCCTGCTCTGTTGGCCAAACTTTTTTTTGCACAATATATATTCTTTTAATCAATCAACAACCATGGTACAAATATACAATGCACCTTTAAAACTTGCACTCATACATAGTCCACATGCAAGCAAAAAATAAATAAATAAGTGGTGTTACAATCCAGCTACTCAACAACATTGCATATCCCTTCGGAACAACTTAGCATTCAGGTCAGAGGAGTTCACATTATTTCTTTTAAAAAATTCTGGAAAAAAAAAATCCATAATTTTCTCACTCTCACTCACTAAAGCTTTTAAACTTCAAAAATGATGCAAAGAAACCATAAATGTACAGTTTTAGAAAAAGTAGTCCTTGCAGAATGTTCTTTTTTTGGTCAACTATTCTTTTAAAACATACCCATTTTATTCCCACAGTGTTTGTTACCTCCTACGGTTCAAACTGCAGTATATTTTTTCATATAAAACCACCACCACTGGAGAGAACATGGCTGTCAGTGTCGCAAAGACTCTTGCAGTATTCATTATTTATAGCCTCTAAATCCTGATAAACACAACCAAAATTATGAAACATCTCATATCTGCTTCCTAACCTCTTGACATACATACAAATAAACTTGACACAAGCACGCACTGTTCTCCTAGCATGTCAGGCGTGTAATCTCAAACTCCTCCATCTAATTAAAGACCATTAACGCTGCTGCAGTTTGTGTTTCAGCTGATATACACACACACCCATTCACTCATTCAGAACTAATGATAATGTGTGTGTGTGTGTGTGTGTGAGAGAAAGAGAAAGAGACAGAGAGGTCATTACAAGGGTTGATCAACAGTAGCAATAGGCAAAAGTCCAAATGGATAAAGAACAGTGGCTTTAAATTAAACTGTGCTTAATACACGTGATTCCCATCCGTCTGCATGACATACACCAAACACGTTTTAGAAATTTACAACAATTTTGTGTGTGTGTGTGTGTGTGTGTGTGTGCACGCGTTTGCTAACGGTATAATTTTGATGGAGTGAATAAACTGGAAGCCTGTCTGTGCCTTTTACATTTGGCCCACTGAAGAAATTCAACATCTCATCTTAAATGTCAGACCATGTTTAAATCATCTTCTATTGCGGAACAGGAGAAGAGGGCGAGAATCTAAAGAAATTAAAGAAGGAGAAGACACAGATATTAAATTTACCCCAGTGAAGGGCTGAAAATAACTCAAGCACATGGCATATAACTGGAAAGGTTTAAGCGATCTGATAAGAAAAATGAGAAAAAGATGGTAAGAGGGGCATGCAGCAACATGTCAGTGGTGGAAAGAGTAAAGAAATACTTTGATAAATGTCCAGTAATGCAAAAATAGTTTGAACATGTAATATTGACTTCACATTATACTTCAAACGTGGCACGTGCCCTGCACAGGCAATGCACAGACATTTAAATGCACAGCGCTGCCACACCTGCTGTTAACGTTATGTACAGCAACTTGCCACAAAATATCATATTTCACTTGTATATAAAAGATACAGGTATATATAAATACATAAAGGTTTCCAACAATGTTTTAAACTTGTTTTTTTTTATTTTACTGTTATTATTATATTTCACTGCATGTATCATTTTACATTTTTTATATTATTTATATTTTTTACTGCATTAATTCATAATATGTTTCTATTAGCTATTTTGAATAAACAACATTAGTTAATGCATTAGGACATCATGAAAAAACATGTTAGGTTTAGTAGTTTAAAACTGCAGTCTGTACCTTTTGGCACTCTAGCAGTTAATAAACAGAACTGTATGCGTCTTGTGGAAGAACAGGAGTGCACTGCACAGCTAGAGTTACTTTACTGTCACCTACTGTTACTGTTTATGTCTATGACGAATCATGCAGGTATTGGGCTACTCCACAGTGGTTCCTACCAGGACCAGTCTGAAATAGTCAGTATATGAAAACTTATCATAGGTGTACCGTAGTGATTCAGGATAAGCCAAAAACACAGTTTGGAAAATGGATTCATGATGCATTTGCTTATTATATAAATTTCGAATACAAAAAAAGTTATAAACTGCAGCTTTCAGTTATATGTTGGTTTATAAAGGTCATTGTTAATTAATGTTTGTTCACAACACATTAAAGCATTTCAGGACTTCTCTCCATATAGTGGACTTCTATGGTGCTCTCGAGTTTGAACTTCCAAAATGCAGTTTTAGTGTAGCTTCAAAGGGCTCTAAATGATCCCAGCCGAGGAATAAGGGTCTTATCTAGTGAAACGATCCGTCATTTTCTAAAAATAAATAAATAAATAAAAATGTATATACTTTTAAAACTCAAATGCTCGTCTTGTCTAGTTCTGCCATGCGCATATGTACTCGTTCATGACAGTTAGGGTATGTTGAAAAACTCCCATGTCATTTTCTCCTCCAACTTTGCCCTAAATCACTGTTTTACCATTTTTTGTAAAGGACATTTGACCATCTTTGCACGTTCACTTTGTAAACAGTGGATCGGTAGTTCTCCAGCAATGTAGGGCAATTTTGAAGCCGGAATGCACAGAGTACACACAGGATTATACAGGAAGCTATACAAGATGAGCATTTGAGGTTAAAATGTTTATAAATTGTCCTTTTTTTTTTCTAAATGACCAATCGTTTAGCTAGATAAGACCCTTATACCTCAGCTGGGATCATTTAGAGCCCTTTGAAGCTGCATTTAAACTGCATTTTGTTCAAACTCACAGGCACCATAGAAGTCCACTATATGGTGATAATTCCAGAAACGTTTTCCCTCAAAAAACAATTTCTTTACGATTGAAGAAAGAAAATGTCAATGAATATCTTGGATGACACTGGATGATTCATTGCATTCATATGCATGTAAATGTGGGACAAGAAACACAAGCTCATGCGAATTTCACAGCGTTCCAAAGTTCAAAGTTCATTGCAATTTATTATCTCACAATTCTGACTTTTTTTTTTTTCAGAATTGCTTAACACAATCTCGCAATTCTGACTTTTTTCTCTCGCAATTGTGAGTTATAAAGTCAGAATCGCATGATATAAACTCGCAGCTCTGAGGGAATTGTGAGGGGATAAAAATATATTTTCAGAATTGCAAGTTTATATCTCACAATTCTGACTTAACTTGCAATTGCGTGATATAAAGTCACAACTGCGAAATATAAACGTCACAATTATCAGTTTTTTTAGTTGTCAGAATCGCAAGTTTATATCACAGAATTCTGACTGTTTCTCAGAATTGCTAGTTTATATCTCACAATTCTGACTTTATAACTCACAATTGCGAGTTTATATCTCAAAATTCTGAGAAATAAAGTCAGAATTGCAAGATATAAAATCATAATTCTGACATTTATAGCTCACAATTGTGACTTTATATCATGCAATTGCGAGTTATTACGTCAGAATTGTGAGAAATGTCAACATATTGTGATATGTCAATGTATTGTGAGATATACTGCGAGAAAATGTCAAAATTGGAGATAAATAGTCCCAATTACTTTTTTATTTTTATTCAGTACTGGAAATGGGCTTCCATACAATTACGAAAAACAGGTTAAATATTTTGTCATTGGCTGCGTTCCAGTTCATTTTTTACGCCCTTCACTCACTAACTTCCCTCTGTCTCAATGACTCGGATGTAGATCATTGATTACGTTGCATGAGCGCCCACTACTGGCAGAACCCTTGCAATGGGCTGAATTGGAAGGTCCTAAGCCCTTGATCACTTAGAATGCGCTATAGAATTGGTTTATTATTTACATTTTTTCCCCTTACGAATTTGTCTGATGCAACATGTCTGATGCTATTTTAATGATTTTTAAAAATAATTTATATATTATAGAGTTTGGGTGAGGATAAATTTAATGCGACCTGCGATGACATGATAATCATGTTGCACTGTGGTCTATGGAGTGCTCTGAAGTGTGCCTATGAAGACTCAAATCAAAATCAAGGGGTCGAGGGTCTGTCCATACAAACTTCATTCATCCACTTCACGAAGTGGAACGCACTTCAAAATGGCAGCAGGGATTCCCCCGAGGGGAAGTGCTTAGGGAAGTTTGCGAGTGCGTGTCTAAAAGTGGAGTGGAACGCAGGCGTGATACCAAGTTTGAATTCTAACAGGCTGGCCCAAAAAAAAATTAAAGTGACAGGTTTTATATAATGTTCATGTCTCGAATAACAGCCCAGCACAGATTTTACACCATGACATGTTCTGTGGATATATTCAGAAACCTGGCAAAGTTAAAGATGCTGCGAGCAAAATCTCACAGCAATTCTCTTCGGACTAAGCACCTGGTTTTGATGGCTTCCCTGCCAAGTTTTATAGGAATTTCTGGATAACAACAAGGCCTGACCTACACAAGGGTTTAATGGTTTATGTAAGCTTGGAAGGGCCACACAACAGCTGCACTCAAACACTGACAGCAAAAAGAAAGGCAATCTTGAGCACTTGAAGAACTGGAGGTCAGTGGCTTTACTCCGGCTTGATTATAAAATACTTTCAACATCTCTCCAGCACACAGCAACCATCTATGAATACTCACAAAAAGGACAAATTTTCAGTCAGCAGTAAAGCTGCAGAAACCAAGGACGCAAGCTGTCTAGACAACTACAGAGTTTAACTATAGAGCTTCTATTATGTGGGAGGTTTGATTGATCTATACAGCCAGGTCAAGGTTTTCTGATTACTGTCTGCTCAGCAACTGTTAACAGTCACAGACTGTTATAGACAGTGACAGTCTGTGCTTTCCTAAGAACTTTGGATATGATGAACATTTGTTCTTGTTGAAGATCAGTGAGGTAATTATTTGCTTATATCTGTCAGTGGATATAAGAAACTGGTGAGTCCACTGTTCTTGCAGAATACTTCAACTTATGAATTTTATTAATGCATTAAAAAAGCAGTGCATGCATTACTATGAACCCACAGAATCAGCACCAATGGATGAGGTATAAGTTCCAGTATAAAACTCTTATTAAAACAGATATAGTCTATCTCTGGTGCAGAATCATTCATTACTTTAGAAATGTGTCATGAATCGTACTTAGAGTCAACCAAATCAATTTAATGTGTGGAGTAGAGATACCATTTTTTACAGACGTACAGAACCTAAATTGAAGCAATTGCAGGTATATAAACTCTTGGATTTATATAGATTTTTTTCCATGAAATTTGATCTGATCTTCAACAAAACGATGGGCAAATGATACATTTTCATGTCTTCACTGAACACTCCATGTAAACATTCACAGCGCAGGGCAGAAAAGGAGAGTAGAATCTCTCAGCTAATGACTTGTCCAAAAGCTAATTGGTGTCAGGAGTCAGCTAACCTGAGTCCAATCAATGAGACAAGACTGAAGATGTTAGTCACCCTGCCCCCATACAAAAAAAAAACCACAATATTGTACTGCTTGAATATGAATCATCTCAGATAGAGATCCACCGACACTGGCCAGAATTTTAAAGGTATCTTGACATGAGAAATCAGATTTACCTTGATCTTTTGACAAAACATCCTGCAAGTTTCATAGTGTAAAACACCCTCCCCATTATAAATAGGGTTGGGTATCGGGAACCAGTTCCATTTTAGAACCGGTTCCAAATTTCTAATAACCTGGTATTCGACACATGCATTTCGGTTCCGTTTAACAATTCCTACATTTGAATTTTAATGTGACTTTAAAGTTTAAAAATCAAACGTTTTAAGTGCAGGAAGGAAAAGAAGTTGTGCACTGTTTGTGTGCAGCGCACGCATCTGAAGCGAGAGCACAGTGAACAGCTGTCCCGGGGCGGTTCCAGCCTGTGTCCGTTCTCGAACCGTTCCGTGCATTTCCATTGCAGAAAAGGTCGTTCCGGGCCAGATCTGACTTCTCTTTCACATTTACCGCCCAAAATGCACAAAAATATGACAATACATCATCACAAACAGCCGTTTTTTTGTCTAAAAAATAGAAAGTGAAAGTAAACAGATGAGAAAGAAAACGCATGTGTAACAGTATTTTTAGATCTACCTGCGCTCTGTGTTAAAGAGACTTATTTATTCGCTTGTTCCTATTTTATTACTGACTGTTTACTTGTCTTTAACAATTTCAAGTTTGAAAGTTATATTAGTCTAACTGTTTTTGCTGTGGTATTTTTTGTTAAAACCACAGGCAAAAGATTCTCTTAGGCCTAAGTGTTCTGTAGGCTGCTGATTTTTGCTCATGTTATTCAGCTGCAACAGAAAGCTTTGTAAAAATACAGAACAAACATGTTTGACCTAATTTTCATTACTAATTTTGACTTTTTTATGTTATTGGAATCGAAACTAGGAATTGTTAAGAATCGAAATCGATAAGCAGAATTGGAACCGGAATTGATAAAATTCAAACAATACCCAACCCTAATTATAAACAAATTTTTTGGGGATAAATTTGCATATGAATAGTTAAACATCAGTGCACCTTAGGCCCCACCCACTGCTGTTCAGTCACCTACAGATTGGGCAGGTTCCCACCCAACTGGGTGTCTTTTGATCACTTTCTTTTTATTCACTAGGTTTTCGCCTTTTTTGTTTGGTCATGTTATTTTAAAACATTTGAACACGTGTATAATTAAGAAAGTGTTAAAAGAAAGGGTTACAAAAGCACCTCTAAAGGAGTTGATGTTCGGTCTATGCTAAGACAAATGGTTTATAAATGGATGAAGTTAAACTCTGTTGTTAGTCTCCCTAGGAGTGGGCGTCTTGCAAAAAGCACAGTGCAGACTGCTCACTCATGTTAGGAAGAATCTTTAAATGTCAATCAAAAACTTTTAGAAATCTCTAGTTGGCTATATTATAACATCACCGTTAACGAGTCAACAAATTCAAAACAATGTAAAAAAAAGAACACAGTTCATGGAGCAAAACAAAAAAACACTGCTGCATGTCTGAAGTTAGCGGAACAGCATCTGGATGTCCCAGAGCACTACTGCCAAAACATTCTGTGGACACATCAAAAGTTTAGTTGTTTGGGGAAAAAGCTTATATAGAAGGGAAAATAGCACAAATATCAAAATATCAACATCCAAACTTCAGTAATTGTCTCTGGAGGGGCCATCATGGAGGTGATTTGCTGTGTCAGGACCAAGACATCTTGCTATCATAGACAGAAAAATGAATTCCCAGGTTTATCTGGGCATTTTGCAGGAGAACGTAAGGCCATCTGTCCACCAATTGAAGCTCAACAGATGTTTGGTGATGCAATGGGACAAAGACTCACAGCACAGGAGTAAATCAGCAACAGAATGGCCTGAACAGAAGTAAATATGCCTTCTGCTGATGCCCAGTCAAAGCCTTGACCTCCACCTGATTGAGATGCTTTGACGTGACCTCAAGAGAGTGATTTACACCAAGCATCCCAGGAACGATACAGAAACGAAAGAGTTTTTTATAAAAAGGAATGGTGCAAAATTCCTCCTAGTCTGATACACAATTACAGGAAACGGTTTATGGAGGTTACCGCTGCCAAAGGAGGGTCAACCAGTTATTACATCCAGAGTTCACTTACATTTTCCACTATCCACTGTGAGAGGTTACGTGGTATCAGGGCCCTATGATTTCCGCCATACAGAAACAGAGACAGAATCGCAGAATCCAGTCATAAAAATGTTTTACTATACTGTATAATGCGAAATGTCATGGAGTTTGCGAAATTTTGGATGAATAAATCAAAAGTAGGTCAGTACACTTAAAATATGACATGGACTAGTGTGAATATTAAGTCGGAAAAAAAAAAACTATTTAAATATGAATCCTGCATGTTCTAAGTGTCTCTATGTGAACGAATGGCGCAAATGCAAGGTTTAATTTACTGCACACATACTAAAACATGTGTGATGCTTGTGGTATTTTTAGCCTCTGCCGCCACAATATATGAGTGCATAAATAAAATCTCCACAACTGTTCTGATAGTCTGAGAGTCATGAGCATTTTATTGTTTCTTTTGAGAAAAAACTATTGCCATAAAGGTCTTCAGAGCAGCCCATATATATATATATATATATATATATTTACCAAAATGTAAATACGCAACACAGTTTTTCTAAAATAAATAAATATTTTTTTTTTAATTAATTTATTAGAGACGCTTTTGAAAATTTATGGAATCACATAATTTGGTAAAAATAAAACTGAATTTGATAAAAAAAAAAAAAAAAATGTATATCATATGCCTTACAAACATAAATTTAATTTACAGCATGTATAAATCTACACTTTTATTAGCAACTACACATTTGTTTTTAAAGAAGTTTAAAAACTTCCATTAAGTCCATTATGTACTATTCTAATCTTAATTTAAAAATCACTTATCTGAAGCAGGTGTTTGATTGTCTTTAACGCATGTATGTTAAATAAAAAACAAATTCTAAACACGACTCAAGCCACCAGACATTTCACAAACATACAGATGCATCATGCTCACTGGTGATTTCTAATGATAATTGCTGATAGACATTACTTAGGTGGCATCCTGGGTGAAGTGTTTAAGCGCTGTAGACATCACTTACACTCAGTATTGAGAAAAATGATAGTTGATGTGTTAATATTAACTGTATAAAGCAGCTGATCTAAAAATATTGCAGTAGATGAGCAAAAGTAGGAAAGAGAGGGGGACAAGCAAGAGACAGACAGAGATGAATGGGCCAAGTGGCCATTAAGGTCCCTGACACATAATTAGCTCTCTTATCACAACCGGTTGGCCTGTTTTTGACTGTGCACACGCTTGTGTCTGGACGACGTCTTTTCAGAAAGGTTGCTGTTCCTCCTGCCTTTATCCCTGTCATGGCCTTCATCTTGATTATAATGATGGTTCTGTCATGTAGGATCTCATTAACAAATTGTGAAGCTCAATGTTCCCGGTGTTTGCCATCCCATTAAAGCACTTTCTTCCCGTACAATGTGGCAAGAATCATTCTTATCACCTGCAGTCAAACAATCCTTGTCCTCACAACTCATTTCTTCTCACGGAAAGTTGGAAATGTTATGTCGTTTTTTTTTTTAAACATACGAACAGACTGTTTCTCCCTGAGCTTGGCTTTTCTTTCTATGCTAATGAAAAGATTGGAGATTTCACTGTTGCTATGGCTAACAAAATTAGCATTTTCATTTTTGCATAATCAAAACTGCGCTGTTTTAAAAAGGTTGTGTTAATCCAAAGCTGAAGATATCAAACCCTCGAGCAATACCGGGAAAAACGAAATTCAAGCACTTTTGGAATATCTCGGTCATGTTTAACTTCTAAACTTCTGAGATGCTATTGCTATAGCTCATATTAAATATTTATTTGTGCATGCACATTTCCCCCAATTTTACATTACATTAAGATGAAGCAGACCTATAGATTTAGACCTAATGCTCACTTGAAGTACAGTTTTAAAACACAAATTTAATAACACTATTAAATGCAATCTTTAGCAAATCCAAAATAAGTATATATTTTAGTTACACAAATTAGTACTGACTTTTAATATTGGTCATAACCTCAGGGTATCATCAGTAACTCCTTAAAGGAGAAGTCCACTTCCAGAACAACAGTTTACAAATAACTTACTCACCCCCTTGTCATCCAAGATGTTCTTTCTTTCTTCAGTCGTAAAGAAATTATGTTTTTTGAGGAAAACATTTCAGGATTTTTCTCCATATAATGGACTGCTATGGTCCCCCGATTTTGAACTTCCAAAATCCAGTTTAAATGCAGCTTCAAATTGAAACCCAAATGCTGATCGGTTATTTTAATAAAGAAAATACAATTTATATACCTTTTAATGCCAAATGCTCGTCTTGTCTCACTTGTTTTTGTTCCGGTTCGTGACAGTTAGGGTATGTCGAAAAACTCCCATCTCATGTTCTCCCTCAACTTCGAAATTGTCCTATATCGCTGTTTTACCTTTTTCGTTAAGGGTGTTTGATCTTCTTTGCATGCTTACATTGCAAAGACTGACTCGGAACGTCTGCAGCGATGTAGGATGATTCTGAAGTTGAGGTAGAAAATACAATTGGATTTTTTTTTTTTTTTTATATACCCTAACTGTCTTGAGTCAGAATACACAGAGTTCATGGAGAGAAAGGCAAGACGAGCGTTTGAGATTAAAAAGTATTTAAATTGTATTTTTTAAATGAAAATAACCAATCGTATCGCTAGATAAGACCCTTTTTATCCTCGGCTGGGATCGTTTACAACCACACTTGGGATCGTTTGAAGCCGCATTTAAACTGCCTTTTGGAAGTTCAAAATCAGGGCACCATACCAGTCCATTATATAGAGAAAAAAGCAGAAATGCTTTCCTCAAAAAAACATAATTTCTTTATGACTGAAGAAAGAAAGACATAAACATCTTGGATGACAAGGGGGTGAGTACATTATATGTGAATCTTTGTTTTGGAAGTGGACTTCTCCTTTAAAGAGCTCTTTTCTATAGCATAAACTTTAGTATGGAAGTCCATTTCCAAAACAGATAAAAATTGTGTCTTCTTACCTTATAATTTGGACTTTTTTCCCCAAAATTGCAAGTTTATATCTCACAATTCAGACTTTTTTCTTGCAATTCTAAGAAAAGTCATAATTGCAAGATATACCCTCAGAATTGTGAGATTCTAAAAAAGTCAGAACTGCAAAATGTTAACTTGCAATTGCGAGTTTAAAATTATTGTTTAAAAGAATTGTTTAAAATTGTTAGTAAAGCCTGAATTGTGAGCTAAAGTTGCAATTTCTTTTTTTATTTTTTAATTCCGTGGTGGATACAGGCTTCCATATTTTAGAGTTCATTACTGTAATAAAGAATCTAGAGTTACACACATGGGAGTTTAATATTTCTAGGTTTGCACTTATGCTTGTGTTATATTCCTTCTAAAGGGCACTGGTGTGAAAATGTCATGTTCATCTCCTGCCAATAACGAATAGTAAGATGCATGATTCTCCACCAGATGCTTCCTTATCTGCCTACGTCTGGAACGAGCTCCAATAAAATGCAAAAAAATGAAATAGAGACACATAATGTTCATATATATTCAAATGACATTCAATCCCATTAGTCTAGGCAAGAAGACATCAGTTTCCTCAGAGTCACAATGGCCTCAACAGACCAGGCATCGATCTTTGCTTTTCTTGACAGCCTTACAGCCAACTTTGCTTGCCCATACAAAAACTTTTAAGCAGCACATCTATTTTATTTCTAATGAACTTGTGTTTGGACCCATAAATAAATCACACTAATGTAAAAACATCACACAGTCCCAATTCACACCACGCATTTAACAACTGAAGCATGGGCTAGAGTCTGCCACATTCAAAAATAGACAGAAAACTACTGCTAGGACTTCCCATGCTTCTGTGTGCTCTTGTGTTTTGCCTCCTTTTGTCTCTCGTTATAATCCACCTCTGGAGATCATCAGCCTGTTTTTTTGGTAGGTCTATCCCTGATGCTTGGAACTTGAAGGTGGTACATGTAAATAAATACCAAAGTTTTCACGAAGATGATCAGCCCACCCTGTCCAACTTTACATGCATTTCACTAGCTCTGAAAAAAAAAAACCATCTGCTATCTACAACCTTGCTTTGATATCTCTGTCACAAAATGTCAGCGGTAAACCAGACAATGTCTCATTTATCTGTCTCCATGCTGTCCATAAAGATGACTATAATATACGGAGCCTGACTATAATAATAATATACCAACCTTTCATATTCATAAAAAGTGTCACTTTAGTGAGGCCTGACCCATGAGATGAAACCCTTCCCCAACCCATAAATGCATGGACTCAAAGGATCCACTGACCCAGGAACAGTTTCGGGTCAGTTGATGGAACTGTCACTTGCTGATTATGGTCAGTGCTGCAGTGTCACTTAAAATATAACATTCATCTGAATTAACACTGACGGATATTAGGTTGTTGCCAAATTATCAATTAAGAATGTGTTTTTAAAAAAAAAAACACAAACCAGTTAGTCATGCTTTGCAGAATATGTGACCCTGGACCACAAAACCAATCTTAAGTAGCACGGGTAGATTTGTAGCAATAGCCAAAAATACACTGTATGGGTCAAAATTATTCATTTTTCTTTTATGCCAAAAATCATTAGGATATTAAGTTGAGATCATGTTCCATACAAATATTTTGTTATTTTGATTAGTAATATGCATTGCTAAGAACTTCACATGGACAACGTTCAAGGCGATGTTCCCAATATTTTGATTTTTTTGCACCCTCAGATTCCAGATTTTCAGATATCTCAGCCAAATATTGTCCTATCCTAACAAACCATACATCAATTGGAAGTTTATTTATTCAGATGATATATACATCCCCATTTCAAAAAAATTTACCCTTACCAGGGTCACATATGTCATTGTTTTCCAGCGAGTGTGATTATGAATGTATGGAGCTGCATTAAATTTGTAATTAAATCTGAAATTTTGCAAAATAAATAAATAAATAAATAGATCTAACAAATAATGAACAAACATAAAACTTAAATAGCTTCATACATTGCTAAAAATAACACATTTTGTGGTGAAGCAAAAACAAATGAACTAACTAGGTAATTATTGGGCCAGCAGAAAACAGCCTTAATGTTGAGCCCTGCCTTGCCCTAACAATGTTTCCTTGTCAAGCTCATTCAATACAGTTGTAATCTACAATTCAGATCAAAGAGCATGAGGAAAAACACTGTCTATAATAGTTTGTTCAATCAAAGCTTAGCCTTTATATGCATATTTACTCACATAATCTATTACTGAGAGCCTAATCCAGCACAGCCAGACCTCTGACCAGTGTTCCGTACTGCAGCTTATTCTAGTAAAGATCCACACACTTAGGCAGAAATTGCCATCTGACTGACTTGAAAAGCAATCAATTTTAATTCATTTTGTTCTTATGGGTCACTGAGGACTGGCATTATCAGAGGTATTTTATACTACATTGGCAAAGGAATAAATTGAATTTAAATAATGGCACAGCAATCTTAAAAAAAAAAAAAAAAAAAAAAAAAGCTAATGAATGAATGAATAATCTTGCAAACAATGGCAAATCCAGTGAATATTTGATAGGGATTTACCCAAAAAAGAAAATTCTGTCATTAATTACTCACCCTTTTGTCATTCCAAACCCGTAAGACCTGTAAGAACAGAAATAAACATATTTTTGATGAAATCCGAGAGCTTTCTGACCCTGCATAGACAGCAACACAACTAACAGATTCAAGGCCCAGAAAGGTAGTAAGGACATCGTTAAAATAGTCCATGTGACATCAGTGCTTCAACCTTAATTTTAATGAAATTATTAATTTCGCTCTCTTTTTTAAATCTTATACAAATGTTTGAGTGGAATCATTACAGCAGTAAAACCGTTTTTAACATTGATAATAAATGTTTCTTGAGCAGTAAATTTCTCTTTGTAAACAACAACAGATTTATAAACATTTCTAATGATGAATGTCACATTCCCAAATGCAAATTAAAGCGGCTCAAAGCAAGCATAGCACAGAGTGATTCGAAACTAAAAACAGTACTGCAACAGCAGACATGTAGCGCATCAGACTACAGTCTATTACATAATTACATCACAACCGTTAAGAATTTTATGACAACACTAAGCAATCTCAAATTCTCACCACCATTCATAAAAAGTTACCGTGTCGACTAACATGTTTCAGCACTTATTCTACTCGCATTTGGCACTTTGAATCATTTCTTTGAACTTTTACCATCTGGCCGGCGCTACCAAGCCCCAAACACCAGGACAACCAGGCACAAGAACAGTTTTTTCCCCCAGGCAATTCTCCTTATGAACAGTTAAATGTTCCCCCCATGGTGCAATATAATGTGCAATAACTTTTTATTTTTTAGTTACCACCCCCATCCTAGCACATCCCTGCATCTCTACCTCTTTCTATTCTATTCTATTCTATTCTATTCTATTCTATTCTGTCATCTATAGCACAACTGTACATACCACTTATTTATTTATTTCTCTATTTCTTTTTCTAATTTTTGTCTTTTTATATAGTCTTTGTATTTTATTCTCATCTTATTTTTCTAAGTTTTGTTAATTTATATTTACATATGTGTATTTTATTCTGATCTTATGTTTATTGTCTGTATGTTGTTGCTGTCTCTGTGTACTGGAAGCTAATGACACTAAGACTAATTCCTAGTATTTCAGTTTAGGGTGAACTATCACTTTAAAAGCACTTGCTGTATCAGAAAGGTACCTTTGACTTTCCAGACAGACTGATAAAAAGAAATCTGTCCTTACTCTCAGAAACTACATTAAACCAGCCAATCAGATTAGATTTTAGTAGATTAAGAAAGTCTTGTCCAGTTTGTGTGCAATATGCATCAGACAGTTAGTGGCCAGTCTCCACGTGTGCTGTCTAAGATTATCTCAGATCTCAGTCTCCAGTATGTCTACAATACAAGATCTTTGTTTAGACAGAAGTCAAATTTTTACTCTAAGGCATGACCTGGACTACGCAGAACAAGATATTTAAAATAATAATTTCCGATTATGTTCAGGAAATATTTCTAACATTCAGAGGCAAAGCCTTAGTCCTTAGGCTGGCTGCAAAAGGTTGTTTTTTTTGTGTAACTTCAGCAATGTTTTCCAGCAGTTTGCTTTGAGAGTTCAGTTCTGTACAGCGAGTCTGATTCATCAACAGAATACAGGTCAGAATAATATTCAACAGTGATCTTGAGCATAGCAGATGGAGATGACAATGCCTTCATTATTCTTCAGGCGCAGCATCTGCTTCTCCTGACTAGTCTCGCATTCCAAATTAAAGAAAAATGTTGTTGGCCTATCAATGTCTCCAACGTGGGTGAAGCGTGCCCTAACTACGACCCGCATCACTATATCTTCCAGTACAAGCCTGGCTGATGCTTCCCTTCAACGAGAGCAGTCAGAAAAACAAGCCTGCAATAGCTTTTCGCCCTTGACTAGAAAAAACATAACTCCCATGATTCTTTATATTCATTTTCATACTTTGTGTTTAACAAGATGAATACTCGAGACAAAACACCAATACCCGAGTCTTCTCACTGTCGTAGCTTATTTTGCTCTGTACGAATTTTGCTTAAAAATGCCAAAAGGAGGTTTTATTACACCGCATAATCCGTAATCAACGGCGATCTTCTTATAATCCAAGAGAGGATCAGGAGTTATAGCAGCGCTACACACTTTATTTCTTGTGCTATATGGGGTATAAAATCTATCCAGGCTTACAGCTCCACCCTCCGAGAATTTCGCCCAGGTGGACTGCTTAACTGATTGGTTTTATTCCTTTGAAAATCTAACAATGCTATAATGTCAGACAAAACAGATCTCGTCTTTTTTTTCCTATCGGCAGCAGTGGTACAATTCCAGTCAGCTCTCATTAGCGTAATGTCTTGTGATCGAAAAGGGTCTTCAAACATCGGCAAGTGGAGTGAGTACCTAGATCCTAAAATAAAGTGAACATGGCAGCGCCGCCCACAGCACTGCTAAACGCCTAGGTTCAAATCATTCTTGGACACGATTTTCACCCTCAAAGCAGTGCAAAGCAACAACGCTACACCTGTACTAATATAAGAGCCCTGACGGAGAACGTAACCCCCCCCTCCTCTCTCTCACCACAATCCCCAGTAAACCTCATTACTCTGATCACTGTGGGTTTCTTGCAGAAAAACTACTCCAACTTGCAGGAAAAGTATTCCATTTTAAATTAATGAGCTCTGAAACCAGAGCTCATTTGCTTCTGTCTCTGAGCCCATTTACGATTGCAGATCCTCTAAGTAAAACCGCCATGAGAAAGGGAATTGGTAGTATAAGAACAAAAGGGAAGAAAGAGAGGACGGAAATAAAGCCAAAGTTAAGATTTAAAGCCGTAGTATATGTTTGGTCTTTCCTCCTGCTTGTCGTTTATGACTGTTCAGCCTCATCTTATTGCTGTCAGATGCTTGTAAGGCAAAAGTTTGCAATAATATTTCAAAGTTGAAACCAAAAATGAGAGATATACACATCTACAATAAATAAAACCCAGGTGCAGAATCACTGCATTCATAAAAATAAAAAGAATCCATGGACAAAGGTACTTTTTTTTTTTTGACTTGTCTTATAATACATATCATTAGCCTGCCACGTTATGATATACCCATTGTGATGTTTGCGTATTATTACATATGTTACGAAATATTTATAATAATTTATCACGATTAATCTCACATTGTTCTCTTGAACACATAAAGGCATATATAAACAAAGCGTTACACGACTTTTGAAATATACTCTACTAAAAACCTCAAACCGCTATACCCAAGCCATACACTCTAAAAATGCTGGGTTAAATACAACTCAGTCCTGGGTAAAATATGGACAAATGTTTAACCCACCCTGCTGGGTAGTTAACTCAACTATTGTTTTAAAATTACTATATGGCTGGTTTGAAATGAACCCAAAATATATTGTAAATTAAAAATCAGACACATAATTACTAAAGGCATCCCACTCTAAAAAAATGCTGGGTTATTATTTTTTAACCCAAATGCTGGGTTCAACTTGTTGGGCCATTTTTATCCAGGTGCTGGGTAGTTTTTCTGTAACTAAGTTGCTGGGTCATTTTTAACGCTGGGTTATTTTTTCTACCCAATTGCTGGGTTAAGCCTGTCTCTGACAAAACAACCCAGCTACTGAGTTACAGTCAGTCAGAGCGCGGGCTTTCTGAGTCCTCTATACGAGAGAGCGGTTTTCAGCAACACTGATTTGGTGCACTTCTTCAGCAAAATTGTTTTGTATACATTTAATTTATTTTATAACGTCTTTACTGTGCTGTAAATTGTATTATTTTAAGCAACGCAACATAAGGACGAGATGTCAGTCAGCTGCATCAGCAGTGGGTGACTTCGCATGATAGAAAACGCCTTTTGCCTTGCATAAAATAAATGGATTTTATTCGTTATAGTACTGAGTTTAATTTAATTTGATGTTATATGTTCTCTAATGTCAGTACTGTTTGTTTATGGGCAGGTTTTGGAGTCAGCCATGGCATCTTTCAGCAAGGAGTGAAACGAAAGGCCGCGGTCTGACGTTCACAGTTACCCCGGTGAACCGCAGCCCTTAATCAACAAGAATTAGCACTATTTCAGTTATTTTATTAGCACTATTTTTTTCAAAAAAAAAAAAAAAAAACGCTTACACAGAACGGTTGAGTACACTAAAATTAAAATGCTGCTTTTAAATGTTTCATTTTTATGTCTAAAATGCTTGTTAAATGAGTTAAAATGTATGTAATATTGTAAACTATGCTGTATTCGCCCAAATAAATTTCATTTGTCTTGTATTTTGTCCATGTGTTCTCGCGTAATAATAAATGTTCATCTTTTGATTATTGCTGTTGCCTCTAATAATTGTGTGCGTGTTTTTTATAAGTTCCAGCAATATAATAATTTTTAAACAACAGCTGACTTACATAAAATAACCCAGCATGTTTGGTAAAAACATTTAACCCAACCAGCTGGGTCAAAATAACCCAGCATGTGTTCTGTCCAATATTTGGCCAGCGCTGGGTTGCCAAATAACCCAAGTTGGGTTGTTTTTAACCCAGCAGTTTTTAGAGCGCAGCGATAATCAAAAGGTGAACATTTATTAAGCAATTTTAACTTATTTAATTATTATTTATTCAACTTATTAATAAATGCTAATTCCAATCTATTGGGTTCATTTTAAGAAAAAAAAAATATAGTACTTTTTAAGCAAGAGCTGAGTTAAATAAAACAACCCAGTTGCTGGGTTTATCCATATTTCACCACAGTGTCTCTGCAAGACCCTCAGAGATATTTTTTACATAACACCTAATGAAACAGAGTAAACAGTGAAAAAAAGATGAAAGTTATATTCCTCATTACAGTTACATAAAATGTTGCAATATACTGTAAACAGGACATATACATACACACACACGCATTTCCACATACAGTATATAAAACATTCGATGCAACAAACACACTCATACATATTTGTCAATAATTTGTATACAATTTCTTTTTTTAATTTAGAAAGAAAAGATCTATATATTTCCAATTTGGCTTTGCTAAGAAAAGCATCAGTCTCATTCACGGAAAACAACTCATTTTCCCTACTTTAGAACCATATGACACATCAGTCTAACATTTGTCATCTTCTCATCAGGCACCTGTAACAGCTAGTCATCAACACCCGCTTCGCCTAACACATCCCCCACCCTACATCATTCTAACCAGACTATTCTTCATTCATTAAATTCAAATTCTGCAAATTGCACAAACACTTACCTTTTCCAGACTCTTTTTTTCCTCTCTCCACCACATTGCCATGTGGGCCTGCAGTCTCACGTTTCAGACTCTGTTCCCTGTCACTGTAACCGCAGACACCCATTCCCCACGGTCCTCTAAACCCTGGTTAGCTGCTTGCCTGGACATCTCCGTGGTGAGAAGACAAGTCTGGTTTCTTATTTTCTGAGAAAGGGAGAGAGAGGGGAAAAAAACATCTTTATCACAAAAGAGAGAACGTGTCTATGTGCTAAATATTTAGTGATTTTTGTTGTTTGTTTGTTTTTACACACTGAGGTACAAGTCAAAATGATTTTCTGTGGTAATTGACAGCGTGCCACAGATGCTGTTGATAGAGCTTAAGTTGTATTTAACCCGGAACCTTTCTTCAGCGGTTTGTGCGGCACACTTAAGCACAGATTGTTTTGTGAACCTGACACACTGTAAACCAGGCTTATCACAGAGGCTGTTATTTAAGGATTGGCCATTGCACTGCAAACTATATTCGACTCAACAGGAAACCCACAGGCAGTGTGAGAAGAGAAGTTTTAATATACCTGTGAAAACTATTTGAAGTACACAACCTGGAGGCCAGAAACATTACAAAATCAACCTTTATGAAAGTACACAAACACAGAGGTGAGTGCTTGGCCAATGAATGGTTTGGGTGAACCTACTTAAAGTCAGCATGAAACCGTGACAGACTTTTCTTCTCTATTTTGATGTATATCGAGTGAAACGGCATATCGAACGTGAAAAATGTAAAGCAGGACCTGATTTTGTCTATCAGAGATTGATTGGAAATTGAGCACTGCAGTCTAATGAATGATAGTTTCATGAGAGTGACAGGTTGCTGGAGGAGAGGGATTGAAACTTGTCCTATAACTTTAGGACTAGGCAAGTAATTTGCACATAAAAAATACTGTGTACAAATAATTTGTTATAATAAAAAAAATTGATTTCATTGTGACCTTAATGTGTAGGCTACTCTTGAAAAGAGTCTTTCACCTGAAAGGGAAAGCATACTGCAAGGCACTAATAACCTATACTTGTACAACTTGTATACTTCCGTTGCATTATAAACTGAAGTCGAATGCATTTCTGAATGCAACAGCATAGAAAAATCACCCTTGTGTAGCTAGAAATGTCTATGTTCATATACACGTGTAGATTATTTTTTAGGCTGAAGGTGGAAACATCTAATATAACAATGACATTTTGGTGGTAGAAAAAAAAGTCAGAAACGTCAGGTTTCTTTTAAATGCCCAACAGCTGAAAAAACTAGCACTTTTAGAGCGTCTACCAGCAAGGGTTAACTACTGAAGCTAACCAGCCATGACTCATGGTGTGAGTGCAACAAGGCATTGTTGCTTATTTGACATATGAAGAGTGCATTTGCATATGCAGTGCCCTCCAAAAGTTTTGAAAGGATCTAGACAAAGTGGGGTTTTAACAATAGCAGCATAAATTCTTATTTTTTGAAGACTGTGCACTGACAGCAAATTATAAAAACATAGTTCTATGGGTATGCGATAATGACAAAAAATTATTCTTCAATATTTTCTGGAATTTTGCCCATAATGATAATTAGATGATATTTTGCTGAGCGTGTTATTGTGCTCCCACCTTGGCAAGTTTGGGACTGCCGTGGACAGCTGACTCCCACAGCTTTTGATATTCTTCATATTCTGTGCTGTGATTAGTCTGCAGGAGTGACAATAACTGATTTTTACATTTAAATTGACTGTTAGCTTTTACGAGCAGTTTTACCTTTATAAGGCCGGTTTTTGTTCCTCAATTCTTAAATTTAATCAATAAATTCAAATAGTGAGACACTATAGGGCTGTTACCAATCAAATGAAATCAGTATCAGCTAAATTTGTGTTTGCAATGAAGAGGTGGAAGAGGATCTGCATTTGAAGCGGCATTTAGATGCATTCACACAGACATTTAATGCAGGAAATGAATGCATTTAACCTGCAGCTACAAATGAACAATTCATGTTTTGATGTTTTCTTACAACACTGAATACTGATATTTGAAATTATTTTGGGTGGAGGAAGGGAAAATATACTTTAAATATAAACCTAAAAATCGCCAGTAGGTGGCAGCAAATCACTGCATGAGTGGGTCATTGAGTCATTCATTCAACAGATTCGTTCAAATGGCTGAATGAATCTGTAATGAAACACCGATGGTCAAAATACAGCAGAAACAAGAACTGCTGTGTCTAAAATGTAAGTCACTTAATATTAATTTCTTGTTTATTGAACTGTTCATCTAATCTATATCACATTTGCAATTGTGCTGATTCTCTTCATGTGATATTAACTATATGAGATGATACAAATATAAAAGACATAAAAGTCGTACAGAAGCATTACTGCCCCCTTATCTTGAATTTTAGGTTAATTCTAAATGTTTTTTAATAGACTAAATCATGTAGTGAAAGCGTGAACTCTAAATGCACACACAGTAGTCTAACCTACATCCCATAGTGTATGCGTGCACTCTCTGGGTGTGTTTTTGTTTGTTTTTTGCAATATACTCAGTGTCAAATCACATTTTGTTTAAACAACAACTAAAATATTATCATAGATCTGAGTTATTTATAAAATATCTAAAACTCTAAGTGCTCTAATTGGTTTGTTGTGTACTAATCTTAATTGGGCATTAATAAAAAAAAAAATACAACTGAATAAACTAAAAAAACATAAATGGCTACATTTGATCCAATTGCACCACCGCTGAAAATGTGTAAATATTTCCATTATTGCGTTACTGTATATATTCAGTGATGACTACAACTTACTATAAATGCATTCATGCCAAGAAATGCTGATACAGTCTAAAATCTCACTTTTCCCTGGATACTTCCACACTTTTGTAGGCCAATGTCAGTATTAAAGAAGAACCAGTAGCAAAACATAGCCCATGTAATTCTGAGAGATGTTTTTTTTTTTTTTGAAAAGTCTCTTCTGCTCACCAAACCTGCTTTTATTTGATCCACAGTACAGCAAAAACAGCACAATTTTGACATATCTTTACTATTTAAATAACTGTTTTCTATTTGAATATATTTAAAAATGTAATTTATTATCGTGATTTTAAAGCTGAATTTTTAGCATCATTGCTCTAGTCACATGTTTCATTGGATTTGCTGCATCACAGCTGCAAATGTGTATATATTTCTATATATATTTCTATATATATAGTATAGATTATCCCTGAACTCTGTGTATTCATTTAGGGCATGTCGAAAATCTCTGATCGTATTTTCTCCCTCAACTTCAAAATCGTCCTATATCGCTGTTTTACCTTTTTTGTTAAGGGTGTTTGGTCTTCTTTGCATGTTCACTTTGCAAAGACTGGGTCGCAACTTCTGCAGTGATGTAAAATGATTTTGAAATGATTTTTGAAGTTGAGGGAGAAAATACGATACAATACGATACGATTTTTCAACATACCCTAACTGTCTTGAGCCAGAATACACAGAGTTCAGGGAGAGCAAGACAAGATGAGCGTTTGAGATTAAAAAGTATTTAAATTGTATTTTTTAAATGAAAATAACCGATCATTTCACTAGATAAGAACCTTCTTTCTCGGCTGGGATTGTTTATAACCGCATTTGTGATTGTTTGAAGCCACATTTAAGCTGCATTTTGGAAGTTCAAACTCGGGGCACCATACCAGTCCATTATATGGAGAAAAATCCAGAAATGTTTTCCTCAAAAAAACACAATTTCTTTACGACTGAAAAAAAAAGACATGAACATCTTGGATGACAAGGGGGTGAGTACATTATCTGTCAATTGTTGTTCTGGAAGTGGACTTCTCCTTTAAAGAAGAACCAGTAGCAAAAAATTGCCTATTTAATTCTGAGAGGAAAGGTGGGGTGAAAAAAGGAATTTTGTCCATTTCTGGAAAAAAGTAAAATAAAAGTAGTAATAATAATAATAATAGAATTAATAAAAACATCAGCAATGTACTATATGAGTACAGTTATCAGAAACCAGTTGTCAAAACTGCCATCTCAAAGTCATTTTCACAATATGTCCTGACACCACACTCAAATGGTACACCACTCACCAAATTAACCAAATTGTCACGGAATGTCAATTATAAAAAAAAAGTGCAGGCCAAAAGAGGAACAAAAGAGCCGAAAATCCCAGCACCCAGCAGGTAGAAAGCTCTTACACACCGACTCCCAGCGTGCGCTCCATCAGCAAAGAGAGAGAGTCACTCCGTGGACACTCAGCAGGGTGGAACAATAACAAAGTTCATTTTTAATGACCGTTTTATCTCCTAATCAATTAACGTCTTTAATTAATGTGTTTACAACAGTGAGGAAAATCTAAGAGGCGGCGATGTCCCGGCAGCTGGATGGAGAAATAATGCCAATCTGTGTCTGTTTGTGCGTGTATGCGTGAGTGTGACATTTTGATAGCAGGTGTTTGTGACTGCATCTGAAAGGGAAAGAGAGAGAAAGCAAAATTAGAAAAAAATAAATCTCTCCTAAATTCTCTCCTGCTGTTCCTCTTTTCATCATTTGATTCTTTATGAAGAGAAAATGTTTTTAATGGAGCCAAGAGTGACAGTAAGACTCTTTTAGAACATAACATGCAAACCCATTAAAACTTCCTCTAAGCAAAAATCATTCTTTCTCTCTTTCGCCTGCTCTTTGAAGTTCCGTTTTATTCAGTTCAGTTCTATTGAATTATAGAGAGCTGTTCTAGACTGAATACCATAATCACTTTTCCTGTGAGCCACACTGTAACTATTAAGTCAAGTACATCCTCATCTCTAAAATGCCAGAGAAACAGGTGAGCCTGTCCACATCCTCTTGAGCATTTCAAAATCGCTAACTACAGCTGGGTTGAGTGCTGAAGGTGCGGAATGTCGTTTTGGAGGGTATGGATGCAGTCATCCAGCGTTTTTTGTGAGCAGAGATCATGCTTTGTGCTTTTAGAGGATGGAAACTCTGCATTTCCACCTGCAGCCGGCACAGCTGCTCCAAAACCTGACACAGAAATAAATAAGCCACTGCCGCCGTCATACTGCACAGATTTAGGACAAACCACTAGGTGTTGTTATAATTCCTCATGGTGTGCTGTGCAACATTGTTTATTTATATTAAAACCAGCTCTTTTGTTTATATAGAAAAATGTATTTCTGCAAAGCACAAAATCACTCTTAAAAAAAGTTCAGAAATTACTATTTTGTTTTAAGTGTTGCAATGATGCTTGTACCCTGGTAACCGTTTGCAATATTACCATCATTAATTAATGCCAAAGCTTCTCTCTCTCTTTCTCTCTCTCCTTCCAGCCCTAGAGAGATAAATGAACATTGAACATCATTAAATTTCTTTTTTTTTCTTCAGAATTAGGCCATATGTAAATGACCACTCCCTGAGTGTGAGTGAGAGAGAAAGAGAGCAGGAAAGAAAGGAAGGAAAGGTCAGATCTTAAGAGTTTAAGTAAAATAAATATCCATATTCAACATTCAGGGAAGCAGCAGACACGTGCTGTAAACACATACATCAGCTGTAAACACACACCGAATGCAGGATTGTGTGTGTGCGCACAAGTGGGAGAGAGAGCATAAACAGAGAGCTACATGTCCTTATTGATCACGTATTGGTTGACATTGACCACTGCGCTCTGTGGGAAAGACACTCCAGCGGCCGCAGGACTTCAGATGGAGAGATACGAGACAGGAGTGTACAAATAAAGAGGAGAGACGAGACGAGACGAGACGAGACGAGACGAGACGAGGAAAAACAAAAAGACACAAGAAGAAACGAGAGAAGAGGAAAGAGACAAGATGTCAAAGAGAAAAGACAAGATCAAGAGGTGAGACCAGATGAGAAGACAGGAGAGAAGCGATAGTAAGTGGAAAGACGTGACAAGATGAAATGAAATCATAGAAGAGCTAAGAAACAGATAAGACAATCAGAAGAGGAAAAAGAAGTGTAGCATCTGGACCAATCAGACATGTAACAAATAATCTTTAAAACCAACAAGCCAGCTATATGCTGGAGTTCTGGAGACAACGCCCCAAAGCAACTAACACCCCAAAAAAGCTCAGTTGCCAGGGCGACCATCTGATAACATGGGTTTTATTGCTCAAAAGAATGCAAACAGAGCACACTACATTTGCCCATAGGAAAGACACAATGCCTATAGAACTGGACTCTTTTTTATTAATTCACAGACAAACCTTTCTTTGACCTTCCTATCGCACATAGCCCCAGGTCATTGTGTATAGTATTACTGTATTTTCGTGTTTTTCATTGTGTACTGTTATATGCATTTGTTATGATAGGTAACTAGTAGTAAAACTCACCTATGGCATGTTTGGTCTCTTTGAATTCATGTTTTGATGATCTAAAAGGTGGTGCATATTATCTGTTGATACCTATGCAACATATTAGTGTTTTAAGAAACCTTAATAGTCTTTGCATCAACACCCAATCGAATAACATATGCAAAATACCATGCTCACAGACAAAGAGTCGTAAACTTTCCCTCCAAAAGTGAAAGCCACCCTTAGACCTCCTTGAGGTGTAGCTTTCAGAGACCTTAAAGGCATCACACACGTGGCTCTTTTCTCTCTTCTGCAAAATCTTCCGATCGCTGCCCAGGTGGAAGGACTCACGGGGAGCCTGAGCCGACACAGGGCGTGCCCGGCGGGCCCGACAGGCCCCAACATATAGAGCTGTGGCTCTCGACCAGAAAGAGCCAGACATTTTCCCTCAACCCTGGAATCCATCTTTATGAAATGTCCTCGAACAGACATTTCTCTCTTTCGTGTTTTTTTAGTTTTCTTCACTCGTCTCACATGAGTGATTCGCCTCAGTCCTTCAGTGGTTCTTTTAGAACCGAGGAGGATGAGGAGGATGAGCTAGAACTCTTCGGGACTTCTCTAAGTTGCGCCAGGCCTTGCGGCCTTGTCTTTCCATTCCCCAAAGATCATAGGATTTCAGCTGGGTCCCTCTCAGCTCTTGGTTCTTCTTCACTTTTCACATGGGAAGAAACCCCCAGTCACCATCGAGTCAGAACATCTTTGGAGTCCTTTACTCTTCGGACCCGGAAGAACGTGATCGTGATTCCAAAACCACCACTGCTCCAAACCATCAAGACTTTCACCCGAGACTGCATACGGACACTTGTTCAACGACCAAGGCAATGCAAGTATCGTACATTTAACTAAATAAAACAGAGGTTTAGTATAAGCTGTAGACAGCACTGATGGTTTCACTCAGGTGGTTAACTGACTCTTTTCATAGCTACATTCTCTTATCTCTCTAATTGCTTCTCACTGACCCTTCCCCCATGTATGAGTGATTTCATGTTTGTTTGTTTAGATTAGTTATGTGTTAGTCCTTCATTAATAAAACTCTTGTGCACAAATTACATGAGTTTTGATTCTGATTCTGCCTTGTAAACAAATGTCCCTTCACGATTCCGATTCGAGCTACATGCTCTAATGCAATAGTACTTTGAGAAAGTTATTTTCTGTGGCCAAGAAACTATTATTTCTTAGAGTCGATAGAAAAATTATACTGAATGCTCTCTGGACGAACAGATTAGCTGATGGAAAATTAATTTTGATACAGTTACTACTGGCAGCTGATATAAATAATTGTAATTAATCATAATTAATTGTAATTATTTATATACATTTCCCTTTTGAGCTAAATCACTACAGAAGTAAAAAAGGAAGAATAATTAGAGAAAGAAGAGGAAATCGATGAGGAAGAAGAGGAAGACAAAAAAGGAAAATAGAAGGAAGAGAAAAGAAATAGTAGAAGAAAGAAAGAAACTGGAACTGGAAGTAAAAGTAGATAAGATAATAAGAGAAAGCATGAATAAGATGTGAAACACAAAAAAATGAAAAAACAAAGAAAGAAAATAAGACAAAATGTTAACATTTAAAGACCCTAGTGAAAAAACAAATATACTAAAATGTACACTACCAGTCAAAAGTTTTTGAACAGGAAGATTTTTTTAATGTTTTTAAAGGAAGTCTCTTCTGCTCACCAATCCTGTATTTATTTGATCCAAAGTACAACAAAAACAGTACAATTTTACAAACAGAACATATTTTTACTATTTAAAGTATCTGTTTTTTATTTGAATATATCTTAAAATGTAATTTATTCCTGTGATTTCAAAGCTGAATTTTTAGCATCATTACTCCAGTCACATGATCCATTAGAAATCATTCTAATATTCTGATTTTCTGCTCAAAAAACATTTATTATTATTATCATTACTACTACTATTATTAGTTATTATGCTGAAAACAGCTAGAATGTTACTATTATTATGTAGTAAAAAGTAGAATTTTTTCAGGTTTCTCTGATGAATAGAAAGTTCAGAAGAACAAAATTTATCTGAAATAGAAATCTTTTGTAACATTATAAATGTCTTCGTGATCAAAGATTTAAAGCAATTTAAAGCACCCTAGCTAAATAAAAGTATTAATTTCTTTACAAAAAAAATTATACTCCAAGCTTTTGAATGGTATAGTGTATAATGTTACAAAAGCTTTTTATTTCAGATTAATGCAGATAAAAATCTTGGGTTCTTTCTATTCATCAAAGAATCCTGAAAAACAAATGTGCTCAACTGTTTTAAATACTGATAATAATAATAGTAATAACAATCGTTTCTTGAACAGAAAATCAGCATATCAGAATGATTTCTGAAGGATCATGTGACTAGAAGACTGGAGCAATGATGCTGAAAATTTAGCTTTGAACACAGGAATAAATTACATTTGAAAATATATTCAAATAGAAAGCAGTTATTTTAAATATTAGAAATATTTCACAATATTACTGCTTTTGCTGTATTTTGGATCAAATAAATGCAGGCTTGGTGAGCAGAAGATAATTCTTTATAAAAACATTAAAAATAAAAGAATAAAAAGATAAACACGAAGAGGAAGATGGCGACAAGAGAAAGAGAAAGAGAAAGAGAAAGAGAAAGAGAAAGAGAAAGACAAAGAAGAGAAGAGAAGAGAAGAGAAGAGAAGAGAAGAGAAGAGAAGAGAAGAGAAGAGACATGTGAAGTTGTGTCCAGATTCTAGCTGAAGCAACACAACAGTGTCTTACTCTCACTTTAATTTATTCTAATAATGCCATAATGCACTGCTGTTTCCTGTCTGCAATATATTACTTTTCTACCTCCTCCGCAAATTGTAAATTTGATTGTCAAACAGAGTTTATTGTAGTTCAGGTATATTTGCTGCGAACTGTATACAGTACATTGAGAGCAAACAGCAGCAAAAGCCAGAGAGTTTCAGCTGCTTATGCCAGATGAGGGAAAAAAAAAAAAGAGAGAGAGAGAGAGAAAACTGTGAACTACACTAAAAGCCCATCACCAGATGAAATATGACAAGACCGGCCTCTCGTCAGCTCAAATGGATGTTAGATGTTAAACTGAAAAACATTAGAATATTTAACTGATGTAGAGTTCATCTACACAGCTTAATGAAAGAAAGCGTGAACATTTTCATTGCATTTTCTCGCTGCCTTTCTCAATTTTCTCTTTAACTCTCCTCCTCTCCCTCTTTTCTTTTGCCAATTGAGGCGCAGTGAAACAGAGCCAAGGAAGTCTGGCCTCAACGGCTAACAAGAAAGGAACATTTCCCATCTCTCCTCTCTCACTTTTTCACCCATATGAATATTTTCTGAATTCATCAACTATTTATCTTAACAATCTCCCGCTCTTTCGCAGTCTACTGTATCTGTTTGCCAAAAACCTGGAGCAAAACCCCCAAACATGAGGGAAAAAAAACAGCTGAAAATCCTGGAAACCTTCTTTGTTTGGCTGTTTTTCGCATCAGATGCTGAATCTGGACAGGTTTTTCCCGTCTCGTTATCTCTCCCATGCCTCTATTGTGAGATTCCGTCTTGTTAAGTTTTCGCTCTCTTATTGTGAGCTAAAGTACCTACTGCAAAGTAATTACTGCAGAGATCTGGGGCAGCATTCACTGGGTAACAGTAAAAAGTGTGGCCCACAGCACTGACATAAACATCTCAGCATGTTGGAGGAAGCATCCCTTCCACTAAATAGAGCTGACGCAAGCTAAAGACAGAAAAACACATCAGGAAAACAGCTAGGTCCATGTAATAATGAGACATCGTTCTGTGCATTGCAGACATGTGCCGAAAATTCCATTTTAAACCAGTAATTTTGCCTTGTCATCATACATGATAAAAAAAAAAAATATATCATGCATGGAGAGAACAAGCTCTGTCAATAGAGCAAGAACAAATACAGTTATATTGAAGAAACTGAAACAGAGTCTCTTAAAAGTTAGCAGTTTTATGAAGGTCAATTTAAGAGTATAGAAAATCTAAGGAATAAATTGAATGGAACACAATACATCAGTATGGTCTCTAAATGTAAATGTCTTCTATTAGCAATGCTTCAGAAGAAATTGCAATAACGTTTTACTGTACCTTCCTATCACAGCTCAAAAAGAGTTATGTTCTTCCTCACTATGTTTGTTTTGTTTTCTGAAACGAATGCCTAGAGATCACTAAACATTACTTGAGAAGCAAAATTAGTCTTGTTTTATGAGAAATTGATTATGTCTGCCAATGGGCTCATGAAAAACAGCTTAATTCAAATGAAAACAGGTTTTCATACCCTATTGACATGTTTGTTCTTGTTTTAGGTATACAACTCAATTTTGTTCAATTTCTCAGAAAACAAGACTTTATATGTTCAGTTTGCATCTCAAGTAAATGTATCTTGATTTAAAGAAGTTCACTTCCAAAACAAAGATTCACATATAATGTACTCAACCCCTTGTCATCCAATATGTTCATGTCTTTCTTTCTTCAGTCGTAAAGAAATTATGTTTTTTGAGGAAAACATTTCAGCATTTTTCTACATACAAAGGACTGATATGGTGCCCCAATTTTGAACTTCCAAAATGCTGTTTAAATGCGGCTTCAAACGATCCCAAATGCGGTTGTAAACGATTTGGAAGAAAAACGAAAGAAGGGTCTTATCTAGCGAAACTATCAGTTATTTTCATAAAAATAATACAATTTATATACTTTTTATTCTTAAACACTCGTCTTGCCTTGCTCTCCTTGAACTCTGTGTATTCTGGCTCAACACAGTTAGGATATGTCAAAAACCTCTGATCGTATTTTCTCCCTCAACTTCAAAAATCATTTCAAAATTATCCCACATCACTGCAGAAGTACCGACCCAGTCTTTTCTTTCTTGGGTGGGATCGTTTACAACCGCATTTGGGATCGTTTGATCGTTGACGCATTTAAATTGCATTTTGGAAGTTCAAAATCGGGGCACCATATAAGTTCATTATATGGAGAAAAATGCTGAAATGTTTTCCTCAAAAACATAATTTCTTTACAGCTGAAGAAAGAAAGACAGGAACATCTTGGATGACAAGGGGGTGAGTACATTATATGTGAATCTTTGTTTTGAAAGTTGACTTCAATATTGTTTCAATATTTATGTTGTAAAACAAAGCAAAAATACTGATAAGTCTTTAATTGTGCACCACATCTAACATTTAATTCCATGACTTTTAATTTTAGACTTCCTGTCCTTCTTAAGCCTTAATTTGTGGAAGGAATTAAGACTTAAGACCTTTTTAAGACCAGTAAAGACCAGTTAAAAGCCATTTTTATTAAATCATTTGTAATGAAGAAACAATCACAAAATGCTAGGACCAAAATAGCATGTATACTGTGAACAATATGCATTTTTTTCAGATATTTCAAATGTTTTAATTAAATTAATAAAAAGAATCATACTACATTTATCAAAAAGGGCAGCATACAACAAAGCATACTGGATGGACTTCTATATCCCATAATGCATCAAGCCTCATTCACTAATAGCTGCATTCAATTTGGGTCTTTAAGTGCACAAAAAACGCTAATGCAAAATTTCGACAGGTTCCAATGCACATCAATTTGTTCTTACCCTCATTGCATGTTGATGAATCTGGGTTATTCTAAACGAGGGAGGACGTGCCATCAGATAGAATTTGCATAATACACACCTAAACAATCTCTATATGAGTGCTTTCACACAGCCTCACCTCTTTCTCTCTCTCATGCTCACGCTAAAGTCAGGTAAACACAATAAATACCTTTTATACAGGCTAGACTATACAAAATTGTGTATTGGACCTGTACAGGCTTTTTATTATATGCATTATTACATTATTACATGCATTGTTTTTTTTTTAAATCAAAGCATAAATAAAGGTTCATCATGATATAAGTGTGGCAGCACTTACAAGCACAAATACTTGCATATGCATGGTTGGTGAATAAAGCCAATGTGTTTACTTTCCATTTCCCCTATAATAAATTAACTGGAAGCAATATCAGCCACATCCTTCTTGACACATTACTTTATTGTCCTCTAAGGGTTAAGAGGGTCATTACTGTTATGTAGCATTTTCTGAACTCTGTAACTTTTCAATAAATAGACGTACTTGTGTAATTTATGAATACTCAATTAAACATGCAATGTAATGGAGTCATGTGACAGACAGCAACATAGCATTTTAAAGTTTTGAAATACATATTGTTGCATAATGAATACAGTTTCAAACAAATTTCTATAAAATAAAAGTTTCTATAAAATGCTATTTTAGAAAACAAAAAGTAGGCAAATAGTAGGCAAAAATAGTAATAGTAATCATCTGAATGTGTTCTGGTAATGGGGTTTTAGAATATGTTCAAATGCATAGATTAATCATTTTTAACCCTTTTGCTGTGCTGAAAATCCTTTATCTAATTTAGTGTTCCTGGTCAAAAATGACCAGCCTTTTAAAAATGGCTGGTAAATCTCTCATTATGCTATATTATCACCAAATATTGGTTTTATCCTCTTTTTGTCATCTTGTTTTCTTTCAATCTGCACAGGTTGTGTTTCTTTTTGTAACTAATTGCTCACAGCCCTCATTATTATCTTTTCAATTTACAAATAATTTACTCACCCCCTTGTCATCCAAGATGTTCGTGTCTTTCTTTCTTCAGTCCTAAAGAAATTATGTTTTTTGAGGAAAACATTTCAGCATTTTTCTCCATATAATGGACTGCTATGGTGCCCCCATTTTAAACTTCCAAAACACAGTTTAAATGCGGCTTTAAACAATCCCAAATGCGGTTGTAAACGATCCCAGCCAAGAAAGAAGGGTCTTTTCTAGAGTAACGATCAGTTATTTTAATAAAAATAATGCAATTTATATACTTTTTAATGCCAAACGCTCGTCTTGTCTTACTCTGCCTGGACTGTTTTTGTTCCGGTTCATGACAGTTAAGGTATGTCGAAAAACTCCAATCTCATGTTCTCCCTCAACTTCAAAATTGTACTATATCTCTGCTTTACCTTTTTTGAGTTTTTCGACATACCCTAACTGTCTTGAGCCAGAATACAAAGAGTTCAGGGAGAGAAAGGCAAGACGAGCGTTTGAGATTCAAAAGTATTTAAATGTTTTATTTTTTTTTAATGAAAATAACCAATCGTTTCGCTAGATAAGACCCTTCTTCCTCGGCTGGGATCGTTTACAATCGCATTCGGGATCGTTTGAAGCCACATTTAAACTGCATTTTGGAAGTTCAAAATTGGGGCACCATATCAGTCCATTATATGAGGAAAAATGCAGAAATGTTTTTTTCTCAAAAAAACATAATTTCTTTACGACTGAAGAAAGAAAGACATGGGGCAAGCCTTGGTAAAGTTTCAAGTCTTTATATAACTTATGGTTTGGTCTGCCTAACAATTACAATAGAGTTTATGCACTTGAACCCCTAAAAAAAAGTTAAATAATTTTTTTTTGTAAGTCAGTCATTTTTGGCCAGGAACCCCACAAGTTGGAGGAAAAATTTCTAACTCAAAAAAAAAAAAAAGACAAATATTTTGGGAAAGTTATTATATGCTATGTGAGCAAAGTCAGAAAGTTTTAGTCCAATGTGATAGAAATTAACTAACATTTTCAGGAAAATGAAAATCCTCTTCAGGTCAAAATGACGGGAACACAACATGAGGGTTAAAGTCGGCATGAAACAGAAAAACGTGACCGTCTTTTCTTTCCTACTGTGATGCATATCCGAGTCTAGTAGCTTCTTGAACAGGAAAAAATGTAGTACGGGACTTGACTATGTCCACTGAGTATTGATTGGATCATTGTTGTTTGCGATCTCACATGATTGACAGGTTGCGGAGAGGGATTACTGTCCCGCCCCCGCACCAGTGCACACATCATCAGAGCTGTCACTGTGAGGGGGGCGGAAAGTTGAAGTTTGTGATAAAAATAAATAAATAAAAAATAAGATATGCAAGGATAAATCACTTAAAATAAACACTGCTACAGTCCATTAAAAAAAATAAGAATTGTCAATTTTGATTTCATGGTGACTTCAAGCACGATAGCTGAAGACGTTCTATGTAGCATAAATAGCTCTGTGGTCTCACTTCGCACAGGATTAGGGATGTGGTTATTCCCAGTTAGGATTCCAGCTGTCAGGAGAAAGACATGAGGAGAATCTCACTCAAAGCAAACCAACTAAAAGACTGATCAGGGAACGTTCCACTGGAGCCACTCTGCTACGTGACTAATTCAGCTTATCCACAGAATAACCCGCATAAACTCCCCAGATTGTTCCGTATGCAGCGTGCCGCTCTTAAATACACATGACGGAAAAGGAGGAGAGAGTGCATGTTTGAAAGAGAGATGGGGCTAGAAAGACTTCCTTTGTACATTTTGGTGTGCGAGTAAATCGTTTGTTCAGACTTGAGGATTAGAAGAGCTCTCAATGTAAAAATCATTACATTTTCGGTTCGCCTGCAAATGGCACGTGCGTTTGTGAGAGAAAGAGAGTCTGTCATTTGCTGTAATTCAGGAGTGATGAGCAGAAGCAGGAAGACACTACAAATGCATTAGCGCTCCTCAAATATACATGAAAGAAGAGGAGGAAAGAGAGAGAGAGTAGTCTGCCATTTATTTCTAAATACATTTAACTCCCCAAAAACATTTATTAGAAGCCACAATGTGTGCATATGCCCTGAATTTTAAGTCAGGGAGTATCATATGTTACACCCCATGGGGAGGATGGGTACACACACGCACACACAGACACAGAGCCGATTGTGAACATGTAGTCCTAGTAACGCTGTACCTATGCAATATTTATTGCAAATATTAAATATGCATAGTATCTTTTGCTACCTAAACTAGAAGACTGGGAGTTCATTTATGCAAACACACTTGTTCAAGGATATCCACTGCTGGTAATCACTGCCATCACAATATTGTTGTCTGTCTGCATATGAATCTTATGTGCCAACGCTCTGTCTGTGACCTCTGACCTGGCAATGCTTCTGAAATTGAATGTTAGTCTAGAACTGGGCGCTCAGACAGGAAAAACAGGTATACATATGAATATACTGTTGTATACATATATTAAACAGCTGTAGACAACACGCATTCACACAGTGAGCAGCATTTTACCATTGACGGTCCAATTTGAGGCACTAAATATGGCATTCGCACATTGCCATGAACGAGAATCTGCATAATCAAGGTGACTCTCTTAAAATTTCAACTTTGAATGATTTTAATGATATAAACATTTTGACATTAGGGCTGAGTTAAATACACATACTTGTATGTGTCCAAACGCCAGTCTTTGCAAGTATCCTCATCCCTGGGCTAGTATTGGCTTATTGTGATATTGATACTGGTAACAAGAATTATGAAATTCCTATGGCATCAAAAAGTTTGGTATCATACAAACCTTACAGTTGAGGTCATACAAAATGCATGTTATTGTTTATTTAGTACTGACCTGAATAAGATATTTTACATAAAAGATGTTTACATATAGTCCACAAGAGGAAATAATAGTTGAATTTTTAAAAATGACCCATTTCAAAAGTTTACATTCCCTTGATTCTTGATACTGTGTTGTTACCTGAATAATCCACCGCTGTTTTTTTTTTTTTTTCTTTCTTTCTTCAGTCATAAAGAAATTAGGTTTTTTGAGGAAAACATTTCAGAATTTTTCTCCATATAATGGACTGATATGGTGCCCCGAGTTTGAACTTCCAAAATGCAGTTTAAATGCGGCTTCAAATGATCCAAAATGCGTTTGTAAACGATCCCAGCTGAGGAAGAAGGGTCTTATCTAGCGAAACAATTGTTTATTTCCATAAAAATAACAGAATTTATATACTTTTTAATCTCAAACGCTCATCTTGTCTTTACTCTGCCAGGACTGTTATTGTTCCGGTTCATGACAGTTAGGGTATGTCTAAAAACTCCCATCTCTTGTTCTCCCTCAACTTCAAAATCACCCTATATCGCTGTTTTACCTTTTTTGTTAAAGGTGTTTGATCTTCTTTGCATGTTCACTTTGCAAAGACTGGGTCGGTACTTCAGCAGTGATGTAGGATGATTTTGAAATGATTTTTGAAGTTGAGGGAGAAAATAGGAGAGATTAGAGTTTTTCGACATACTCTAACTGTCTTGAGCCAGAATACACAGAGTTCACGGAGAGCAAGACAAGATGAGCATTAGAGATTAAAAACTATTTAAATTGTATTTTTTTAATAAAAATAACTGATCATTTCGCTAGAAAAGACCCTTCTTTCTCTGCTGGGATCGTTTACAACCACATTTGTGATTGTTTGAAGCCGCATTTAAACTGCCTTTTGGAAGTTCAAACTCGGGGCACCATAGCAGTCCATTATATGGAGAAAAATCCTGAAATGTTTTCCTCAAAAAACATACTTTCTTTAAGACTGAAGAAAGAAAGACATGAAAGAAAGGGTTGAGTACATTATCTGTAAATTTTTGTTCTGGAAGTGGACTTCTTTAATAAAAGCACTAATTTCTTTCAAAAAAAAAAAAAAAAAAAAGAATAAATCTTACTGATCAAATCTTTTGAAAGGCAGTTCTTTAATAGCATTGAAAGTTTTATACTACTACATTTTATCTTTAGTAAATCTCAAAATATATTTTTTCAAAACTCACTTAAAGCATTTTAAAAAAAAATGATATAATAACCATAATGTGGAAATAATTATCATCCTGTCCTCAGCCAGAATTTTAATATCAGTGTATTCCTAAAATAAACATTAAATCCTTACAAGCTCAGTACAATGTACTGCTATTTAAACATTGTTACACTGTCGCAATAGTTACAGATGTTATTCAGGGCTATCACGGATTCAAAAAGGGAACTGACATTGTTTACCTGTTCATGTATATGTTCCTCTGTATGTACAGGATAATCTGATTCACACCTGTTAGTAAATACAGGTATCAATAGAATAGAACAGAATAGAATAGAATAGAATATTTACATATTGCCAGTAGCCTTATACAATGTAGAGGATAATGACAGATTTCATTCAGCTTTAGCTGATTGACCTCTGAAAGATATGCAAGGCATATTCTTGCTCATTGACGAAACAGGTGTGTGCCCGTGTGTGCATTTCCCCCCATGCGTATGTAACGTGATGATCTGAGGCTCTCAGGATGAAATTTTTAATGATTCGAGTCATTCACGCTCCAGCACGTCCACTACGATGGCGATTGTGCTGTGTGTGTGCGCATGATTCATGCATCAATACCTCAGCAGACTCAATCTGCATTACCGACCTAACGTAAAGAAGCCAATTATGTGTTGATCAGCATGTGTATATGAAAGAGAGAGAATGAGAGCCAATGTCTAAGAGCACATGAGTGAGTCACAGTGTGTCTAAACATGTCCACATATGTATATTGAAGGAGGTTTTTAGCCTTGCTAGAATGCCTTATGGTGTCTCGTGGGAGGGATCCTGAGCTAACGCATACACACATTTAGATCAAATCAAAGAATTTTTTTTTTTTTTTTTTTACAATTTTTACATAACTTCAGAAAATCCTTGTGTTTTGTTTATCAAAATACTCCATTTAATTTTTAATGGCATTATCAGAGGAACAACTTGTTGCTGCAAGCATGAATAATTGATTATAGCTTGTGTGAAGACAAGCCTTCTGTGTACCAATCAGCAGCACCGTGCATCTTCCACCGCATGGATTTCAACACCTCAGACGGGGCCAATACAGGCACGTGGGCAGCAGGTGACGTGGGAGAAAAAACACATCTGACACAGATTGGAGTTCATCAGCAAAAAAGATGCTGGTGCCCCAGTTTTGTGTGGAAACCTCTCAAGCCTCTCTCTCTCTCTCTCCCCCTAGACACTAGCAAAGCAGACACAGGCCACACAGCAACTCTCAACCGACACTGACTTCTGCTCCACACCCTCAGCGTGAGATAACCTCAAAGTGCCTCACCCCTCTTCCACCTCCATGATCACAAACAACCTCTTCCTCCCTCCCACCAGTCAGGAGTGCACCGTCAATTATGGGCACCGGAGCACTGCCACAATAGTAGCTGCTGCCAGTTAGTAGTTGCCAGGTAGCTGTTGCAATTCCAAGAGCTGAAAGAAAGAGTTTGTTTGTTGTTGAGTTTGAGAAATTCAGTCTTCCATTACTTTGAAACACATTCACAGATTTCACATTCACAATATGTTTCTCAAGGTCAGCTTGTTGCCGTTCTGATCCTGTGAGCACACCTCGGCTGCCGCCTAGCAAGCTCTTATTGAAAGCATTTCACTTGCATTCTGCCATGTGTCAAACTTAACCAGTCGACCAGACCAAAAAATTGGCTCACAGGGGAGGCGAATGAGGAGCCCCCGGGCTAGTGGCCATTTTGAATTTAAGATGCTGGTGTGTAAAAAAAAAAAAATAGTATATGACCTCAGGCGTATTGATTGCGTTAATGTTATCTCGCTAGCTAGCTAGGGAAAGTTGTAAAGGCAGATATGAAATTGTGTTCGCATCTAGATGTCAGTGATTTTAGATGCTTTTAAAATAAATCTGTAAATTGGCAGTAATATGCTGGAAATTAAACCTATATGCTGAGTTTATAGGCTAGAGGGATGTGCAACACAGTATATATGACAACCTTATTTGTGAGTCTTATTTGTGACATCTTTCTGTCTTCATTCGCAAATGAATTAAGGAAAACATTCCAGGATTTTTCTCCATTAGAGTGAACTTAAATGGTGGCCAACGGGTTGAAGGTCCAAACTGCTGTTTCAATGCAGATTCAAAGGTCTCTACATGTAATTTTCTACCACTAGCTCTGTGATGCGCATACATTACGTAAGTCAGTGTTTCCCATCTAGCGCGCCGTGAAAGGTTGTCGGGTGTGCCGTGGAAAATTATCAAAACTTGCTATCTTTATTATATCTCGTTATTATTATTTTACATCAGTGCTATTGGTCATCATTATGTCTGTTTGTGGGTTTTACAAATATTAAACCAATGATTTTCAGAAATGTTAAGTGCAAGTGTCTGATCATATATAAATCTAAAATACTAACTCTGACGATGCATTGTTTAATTATCTTTCTATCTTTTTGTTTTTTGTTTTTTTGCTGGGTGGTGTGCCGTGGGCTTTTATACTTATCAAAACTGTGCCGTGGCAGTAATCACGTTGGAATTATTACACATGGTTGGTTTTTTGTTTGTGTATTTTGGTTTATAAAGGTAGGGTAGGGCAAAAAAACCTTAATTTCTTTGACTGAAGAAAGAAAGACATGAATATCTTGAATGACAAGGAGGTGAGTAAATTATCAGGAAATTTTTATTCTGGAAGTGATCCAATTCTTTTAAGAATGCTCCAAGTTCAAATATCTGTGACTGTTTACCACTGACAGTAATTTTAACTTGAAAAACTGGGTTGTTTTCTCTGTGACAGTGTTTTTTTTAGGCCCTCAAAAACAAGATTACTACAAAACGGCTCTCCCTCAGTTTGTAAAAACAAGCAAAAAAAAAAATTTACATTAATGCACTTACAGTAAAGGAAGTCCATAGGGAAAGGCATTCTGGAAAGCTTAAAAGCAGAAAAGTGCAGCACATATTTTTTGTTAAAGCATTTATATGAATTCATCCGTTATAAAAATGTGTGCTATTTGTGCTGTAATATTGCCCAAATCATTTTAGTGGTGTCATCACTGTTCTAGGCGGGTGAACTTCTGTTATGCATTACCGATGTAATTCCTGTGGGTGGATTTTTCTGTAAACAGGTCCCATTTCTTGTGTATTGTGCAAAAGTTACACTGCCTTTCCATGGTGAAGACTTGAAAAATTGGATATAACTTTTAACAGACAAAGTTAGTAAGTGATTTGGTCATTCTAGTCATGTTAACAAGTACATTTACTGTGGGCATTCTATGCTTGCCAGTGACTTGCCTAATAAACTTGCATTAACAGTGTGCTACTGTACATTTTGTCCACTGCTGAAATTATTCTCTGCAGTAATTAACAGCATATGTTCCACTGTACCCCAGAAATAATGATGTTGCATAACACGACATAAATGGTAAAAGCTGAAAATTGTTTAACTGCTGTACAAAAATGATTTAAGAAAACTTTGATTATCTTTTATGCAAATTGCTGACATTTTATTCGCCATCTAGTGGATAAATTAAGCCTCCCACTGCCTTCAATTATGACATAAACATTACTGCACAAACAACCATGCTTGTTCCCAATTACCTGTCACACTCATTATAAGAAAAGACTTTATCATAACGAAATTCATCAAGGCCATGTTTAACGCCTCAACGGGGTTGACACACGTTTTTTTCCATAGGACAGAAGTTTTTACAGACAAGACAACAAGAGATATTCTAACAGACGACTGACTCTCACTTGCAGTGTGGGCAGCAGTGCTTTCAGCTAACATCTGTTCTCATCTATAAGACATTTAACTTTTTCCCAGCGAAAATACTTCAGAATTTGCCAGGTAACAGTTTCACAAGTGCACACCAGATGGAGAAATGTGTTAACGCATTAATAAAACGACTGAAGAACTTGAGTGGAAACAGTTCAACAAAAATGAAAAATCATCTACTCACCCTCGCGTATGGTTTTCTCTGACAACCTGCAAAAATGACAGAAAGCATCATAAAAGTGTAATCCATGCCAAACATCACTGTTTTTGTTTGTCTAATCAATCATGACACAACAAATTCAAATATGTATATATTCAAATTACATAAATGACACATGAGAGCTACAGCAAAGGAACACTGGGTTTTCGACTTTTTTTGGATAAAAAAAATGAAAGAGAAGAACGAACATCTTCCAGGATCACAATGACGTGAAGGCAGGTAAGCGATGACAATTTTCATTTTTGAGTGGACTATCATTATCCAACTGTAGTGTGCAGAACAACTAAATTATCATGCAGTAACAAGAAAACCACTGTGCCCCTCAGACATGAACGCATCTTGAATGTATACTCACACATGTACACATGTATGACCTCAAGCCACAAATACACAGCATACATAATAAACTCACATACAGCCTTATACACGCTCCTAACACACACACACACAGAAATCCACAGCAGGGGTTCAAGACTACAAGTTGTCAATCAGAGTTAGCTGCCAAATAGACATGGCAGCTGCGCAGCTAAAATGACAGATCTGGACCAAACAGAGCAAAAATATCAACATCTTACGGCTAAAAGCTTTAGAAAACAACCTCAATTTAAACTTGATGGTTTCTTGATAAACAAGCAAAGATATCACTCGGTTGTTTACGTCATGCTACTGTGATTCTTTCACAGTTGTAGCTCTATAAAGCAAGAGAAAATGATAAAGGAAAAGTTCAAAAATAAAAACCTTCATTTTAGCATTTACTCACCCTCATGTAACTCCAAGCTGCAATGCCGTCTTTGTGAACCACAAAATAAGATGTTAGACAGACAGCCTCATTCACCATTCATTTTCAGTTAAGAAATAAGTCAAACCAGTGGAATGACATGAGGGCAAGTAAAAGATCATTATTTATTTATTTAACTACACCTTGTACCTACATATTTTTTAACCCACTGTAGACTCTATGTCTGTGTAGTGAGCAAGTGCTTTGCATATTTGTGTATGTATTTTACATATATTTATTTACCCGATTTTTTGTGCTTTTGTATATGTGTGACTATTTGACAAGCTTATTGTATTTGTATGTACCTGTTCTCCATCAGCAGAAGCAGTAAAATCTCTCATGGCTCAGTATTTGTGTGGTCCAGTCAACAATAAACTTCAAAAACCGACACAAGTGTGTCCCAATGCAGCACGACTAATTAATCTGAAAAGCACAAAGGAAAAGATAAAAGTTGTTAAAGTGTGTTTTCATCTTTTGGCGTTTGTGTAGAGGAGTATTGGGAAGTGGCGTTGCTATTTTTATAATATTTTCAAATCACATCGTTATAAGTGATGAAGCTCATTTGCAGTACTGTTGACAATCCACTTATTTCCAAACAACGTGTGATTTAAAATTTAGATGGCTCTTCCGGGTTGATTATGCCATTTGAAAACACTGAAACAAATAATTTCAGACAATAAAGTGTCGCTACAAACAACATTTTGACCGAATAAACATACATATCATACATAAGCCTTAATGAGTCAATGAATCATTGATCCTCATTGATTCATTCAAAATAAACAATTCCACAAAGACATTATTTAATTAATTAATTTATTTATTTATTCATTCATTCATTCACTGATTGTTGACAGTTTAACTTTACTCCAATAATGCACACAAAGATTTATGGAGAGTGGGAAAGAGGTTAATATTTCAGCAATGGTCGCATTTGCTGACAGGTGTGAGCGATGCCCGATTCAAAAGCGAACAACTCTTTTTCATGGATCAGCCAAACAACGGCTCATTGAATCATTCGAAATCTTTTTCTGCTCACTTAAGCACAGAATTGTTTGTAGCTGCTTTTTACTCTGTGAAACAGTAACGAGATACATTAACACAAAGTACAAACAGAGCGCTGGATTAAGTGGATATCTACCTACAGTACATTGACACCAAATCTGCAAATTCGACCGATCGGTTGGCAGTGATGAAGATCGAAGGTCTTCATCGAATTCTACGACTCTCTTCCGCAGGTAAAATAAATAAATAAATACAATAGAAAAAGAATCAGAACACCAACAGTACACGAAAGCACTTACAATGCTATTATCATTATTTTGGGAAATGTACCATGGTATTCCTTTAAGTATACTGAAGTAGCTTACTTCAAAGTAATGTGAGCCTTTCAAGTAATGAGGACCACTTCAGATAGCCTCACTAGTGGGCTTTCAGCATGTTTCATATATTTGTGTGAGGACATTTTTAATATTTTGCCCCTGCTAAAGCGAAACCTATGCACACTCTCACAACAACTGGCTGGCCTAGTGGAAAATAAATATACTAAAATGTATTTTTATTAATTAAATTAATTTATTTTATGCTAAGTATACTGCAAATACATTTACATATTATGTACTTAATAAAAATACCCTGCAATTGTACTTTTAGCAAGTATACTGAACTGGTATATTTAAAGTCTGCTAAATTGGTACAGCTAATTCTGTACTTAATGCACTTTAATTGTGTAGAAAAAATCCAACTAAAGATAAGTATATTTGATTGTGAACTATTGCAAGTATACTTTAGGTACACTTTAAATATTTGACATTTAAAGACTGATATCATTTAAAAATCATACCGTTCTAATCAGAAGTAACATTAAAACATATTTAAAAATGCATTATGCACAAGTGTACTGCAAATAAAGTTTAATTACAATTTTTATATCAGTACGTCTCAAGCAATATGTCAGTAAATATGTTAATAGACTTGAACTATACTTAGTATAAAATAAATGCATTTTAAATCTATTACTTTTTTACTAGGGTATGTAGAGTTATTTTAATAATAAGGCTAAGCATGTACAGTATTTGATTAAATGACAGCAGTATTCATATGTAGAATGCATATATAAAAATGAATATCTACCTTCTATAAATAATAGTTTCTGTTTGTATTTAGGGTAGTTGGTACCTTTGATGGCTTCATTTGAGTATGTTGCTCAACACTGGTTGAGAGTGTGTACAGTATATGTCATTTTCGAAAACAATAGTTTGTCCTTGTGTCTTGTAACACAAAGCCTTGTCTTCTAAAACAATGTCTCGCAATTTTTCAGCTGTTAAAGAAACTTTCATTTTCAAAGCTTTTTCCATTGTCTCTCTCACACACAAACACCATCTCTTTTTCTCAAAGGAGTAATATACTGTCCATCCATTTTTTTATTCGGTTTTATTATTGCACCATTTGAGTAATGATTATTGAAAAAGACTATGAAGAGAGAGAATGATTCAACAGCATTCTGTCCTCCTAGATGTGTTCAGAAGCTTCATGAGCTTAACAAATTCTCAACCCTCAGCACAGACACACTCTCTCATGAAGAGGGAATGCCATGCTGCACTCAGCCCCTCACTGAGATCCTATTCAATAAAGTCTCCAAACGCACGTTTCATAAGCAGGGATTTTGTACAGACAGTTATATAAGACTCGCACACATCCACACTCGCTCTCTCTCTCTCTCCATTATAACAATAGGCATTGAGACTCTTTCCCGTAGCAACGTGGCACAGACGTGAGAATAGTCTGAACTCTTTAGAGACTGACATACTCTCCCTCACACTCGCACATTAACCACCAAATATTTGCATGCTATCTGAATCAGCTTTAAATGCGCTCTAAATGTGTGTCCTTTTCACACAATCCTGTGCTTTGTCTGTCTCCTTCTTCTTCTGTCCTTTACTGTCTGCTTCTGGTTTTCTCTCTCTGTCCCACTATCTATCCCTCTCTCTTTCGCTGTGACCAGGTTTACACTGCTTAAAACGGTTGTCACTTCTCTTTTGAGTGCTTAATCTGGTTCTGTTCAAGCAAAGTTCAGTTATTTTTAGAAGTGACACAGCTGATTTTACTCCTGAAAAGGCACTGAAATGGGTCGCTGTGAACAGAGCTGTTTTTGACAAGGTAAAAAGGGTGTTGTTTTCCACAACTATTGAGGAATTTTAGGCGAAATGCGTTTCTGACTCTGTTTGCAGGCCTGTGGCAGTGGAAGAGACAGAGACAGGTGCGATTTCTCATGGCACCCATCTCCGTGATATCTGTCAGGTAGTTGGGACGTATGCGTGGTGATCCAAACAAATATCACTTACACCACCTTTAATTATCATCAAAGCTCAACTAGTTTGAAATACTGTATCACCCATGAGCATCTTGTTTACTCTAAAATGTGGGTAAGAAAAAAAGCAATGTTCCTACATGAATTGTTAAGGCTTGTCATCATTTACTCACCCTCATGTTATTCTAAACCTCTTTAACAATCTAATGCCATTTAAAAAACTCTTTAATATCAAGAATTTATTTTCTCACGACTCCATGTTTTAATCACTCTAATGTATAAATGTCTTAATTAATTTTAAGCAGTCTTTCCCACTGAAAGCTGTGTGGATATATTTACATGCACAATATGATATACATACAAATAGACCTCTAAGCTCTGTTCAAATATATCAGAGTATATCAAGTTTTTCTGAGCTACTTCTGGTCATATTTTTGCTGTATCAGCCATCATATATTGGGTGTCTCCTATATTCAGAGCTGTACACTAAAATAAAACATTTTAGTTAGTTACGAATTACGCTTTTATGTAAAAAATATTCTCCCATTTTATATATATATATATATATATATATATATATATATATATATATATGCCAAAAAAATAAGATTACAAGAATAAATTATTATTATATAATAATATTTTGAAAATAAAGTAACAATTACAACAATAAAGTTGCAATATTTAAGAAAAAAGTCTAAATGACAACAATAAAGTCATAGCAATATGAGAATGAAGTCAAAGTATTTTAAGAAAAAGTTGAAATATTTTAAAAATAACGTCAAAATGACGAGAATAAATTCATAGCAATACTAGAATACAGTCAAAATATTTTGAGAAAAGTCAAAATTATGAGAATAAAATCAAAATATTTGGAAACTAAAGTCAAAATTACGATAATTAAATCGTAGCAAAATGAGAATAAAGTCAAAATATTTTGAAAATAAAGTCAAAAGGACAAGAATAATGACGTAGCAATACGAGAATAAAGCCGAAATATTTTGAGAATAAAGTCAAAATATTTTGAAAATAATGTCAAAATTACGAGAATTAAATCGAAATATTTTGAGACTAAAGTCGAAAATTACAAGAATTACATTGTAGTAAATACAAGAATAAAGTTAAAATATTTTGAAAATAAAGCCAAAACTACAAGAATAAGGTTGAAATAGTTTAAGAAAAAAGAAAAAATTATGAGAATAAAGTCAAAGCATTATGAGAATTAACTCAAAATATTTTGAGAATAATGTCAGAATTACAAGAATAAAGTTGAAATGTTGAGAATAAAGTCAAAATTACTAGAATAAAATCAAAATATTTGGAGACTAAAGTTATAATTATGAGAATAAAGTCAGCAATATGAGAATAAAGTTGAAATATTTTGAAAATAAAGTCAAAATTAGGAGAATGACGTCAAAATATTTTGAGAATAATGTCAAAATTACGAGAATAAAGTTGAAATATTTTGAGAATAAAGTCAGAATTACTAGAATTTAATCATAAGCATAAAGTTGTAGCAATATGAGAAAGAAATCGAAATATTTTGAGAATAAAGTCTAAATATTTTGAGAATAAAATCAATATGTTTTGACACTAAAGTCAAAATTACGAAAATGAAATTGTAGCAAGTATGAGATTGAAGTTATATGAGAGTAAAATAGCCAGGATTGGAAGCACGGGGATAAGTTTTGGTGGCCTGGCAAGTGATTATATATGAATATACATGGGATAATTAGCAGAAATCGTACAATGTGTTATATACTTGCAGGGACTATGTGCTTGGAAAGATCTTCTTAATTTGTAGTGTGTCAGCCACCCAATAATAGCAATAAGATTTGTGCTTTTGGTACATCTAATATAAAACAAAATCTCGCTTTTTTAAATTCTGTCAGTTTTAATTCAATTTTTTTTTTTTTTTTTTTTTTTTTTTTTTTACGTGGCACTAAAATGCTGTCATTAAAAAAACAACATAATCTGACATGGCTGAATTTTCAGCTAGATGTTGCATTTATTTTTTTTGTTTGTTTGTTCATTTAGTTATTCATTTGTGAAAACCTTAGAAACTAAATGACTTTTTTTGTTGACAAATTACAAAATATTGACCAAAATGAATAAGATGTGATTTCAGTTTGACGTTCAAATTACAGATCTTGATTTCATTTGCGTCATTAAGGTGTCACTGTGTTTTGTAAGAATATTTCTAGCATTAACTATTGTGTTAATTATTGTTGTGAATATGTATGTTTATAAGTTCATTTCGAATAAGGCTCAAACAAAAAAAAAAAAAAACACTTCTCAGTTCAGAGAGGAAGTCAAACAGGAATGTACTGTACCTAGATTTTGTGTCACTTTAAAATTGATTTCTTTAATTGTTTGTTGTTTGCAACCATGTTAATGGCAGTCAGGAGCTCTGTGTAGTCCGTACACACAGGGAACAATAATTCAAGAGAATCACTCCTTTTAAAATTATAGTAGATGTCACTCCCAGAAGTTTGTATGTATGAGTCCTTTATGTCTGGAGTTAAAGTATAGTCTCTGCTGCTCCTCCTGTGAGCCCAAACTGTGTGTATCTGTGCTATATGTGTGTGTGTGTGAGCGAGAGAGAGAGAGACTGTCAGATTCTATCTGCATCAGTCCGGGCATGTTAACATAAAACAGCACATCTCTAACTCAAATGAAAGAGGGGAACCCTCCATCCCTCCTTCAGACAGATGAGTGGGGTGCAGATAAAGGCAAAGGACAGATGAAAGAGTTCAGCTGACAGAAGGGATCAGAGAGGACGAGAAACGGTGGAAGGAGAAGAATGGGGCGGGGGTTGCGGGGGCCATTAAAAGGAAGGACAGACGGATTGAGGTATTTTGTGCAAGAGTTTCTGTGCAGGTAAGAGAGAAAGAGAGATACAAGACTAGAGAAAAAGAAAAACCTCCCTAGTGAAAGAAATCATGGCAAAAATGGAGAGAATTCCCAAGGCGGCGGGCAGAAAGATAGGAGCTATTCTGTGAAATAAAGATGAGTAATTTAAAGAAGGAGAAAAGAGGATAGATGGATTCATTCGGGGTAAAAGAAGAGCATCTTAGGTAAACAGGCCCTATTTCTGCGGTAACTTTGAGACACACACACACACTACAAATGCTCTGATCATTTGTGGATTGAAATGTGATGAACATTAGCTCATACTGAGTGAGTCTTACAAACACACACAATTATACACACTAATCACTCAGAAACACACACACACACACACACACACGAGTGGCCAGCCAAAAGCTGCATTTAACTGCCGGCGCTCCTGTATTAAGTCTGTAACCACAGTAACCCGAGCAGATGTTTGGCCACACCTGTGCTGTGTTTGCTGTTTACTGTTTATGTGTTTGTGTTGTTCTGCACCATTGCAGGTGAAACTGATCTCTGTCCAAATGGAAGGCAAAATACACATTTACACACGGCAGGGCGTACCGCGCAGACTCACGCTAACACACACACACACGCTGGCTCACAGATCACTGGAGCATGTCCAGTGTGGCCCTCATTATGACAGGTGTTTCGGAGTCGCTGGAGCGCGGCCACTTGAGTGGGACACGGTAACTTTTCTGCATTTCCTCTCTCTCTCTCTCTCTTTATGTCTAAAAATCTGACTGTAAAAGGCTGTAACAGCTGTTAGCAAAGAGCAGCCACGTGGTGTGTGTGTGTGGTTTTGTATGAGAGACAGAGAGCACCACAGTGGCTGCATCCCAATTGGCATTATTTATGCGTTAAAAGTCAGCGGTGCTATTCCCCTTTGTCTGATACTAAAATGTGTACTAACTCTGTTGGCTCACATCAAAATATATACACTATATATATATATATATATAGCTAGCCAGTGCCCTCTAAAAATATGGGTAGCATCTGTAAATGTTAGCAAAACGGGCCATGGAAATGTCTTTGGTGTTTATGCTCTTGGGCTGTCATTCAATATTTTCACAAAAATAAATTTACCTTTAATTAAAGAAAATAAATAAGATAATAGCTAAAGTAATTGAAATTAAACATTTAAAATAATTAAAAGAATACAATCTTGTGATAAAACAAATATTTATCTGAAATTTATGTATTTTACAATTACAAAAATTTGTGCCAAAAAATTGCACACATATTGAAGAAAAACACTTTACATATTCTACATTGTTTTTATATGTTTTAACATTTAGATATATTTCACTTGGTCAAAGCTTTGTTGTTGTTGTTTTTTTGTTTGTTTGTTTTGCTCATATATACCATTATATTATCATAAGCAGATGGTTATGGTTTCTCATGTGGACGTATATGAAAATGAATTTACATGGCACCTCAGTGATAAAACTCATGGATTTGGATGCCGATTTATTCACAGTGGAGATGTGAGTTCTGTGATCCTACGAACCTGGGAACGTGCTGCTCATGTGGCCTGCCACATGATTGTCTGCTGTAAGTTAAATACATAAATGTGTTCTTATTATTGTGTAAAATGAATTTAAAAAATGCTTATGTAAAATGTATTCTTATTATTCCAAGCATATTTTATAACATACAGTTGAAGGCAAAAGTTAACATACACCTTTCAGAATCTGCAAAATGTTATTTTACCAAAATAAGTGGGATCATACAAAATATGTTTTTTATTTAGTACTGACTTGAATGACTTGAATGACCCTGTTCTAAAGTTTACATACACTTGATTCTTAATACTGTGTTGTTACCTGAATGATCCACAACAGTTTTTTTTATTATTATTATTTTGCGATAGTTGTCCCTTGTTCACCCTAAACAGTTGAAGCCTGCCATTCTTCAGAATAATTCTTCAGGTCCCGTAAATTCTTTGTTTTTTTTAACATTTTAGTGTATTTGAACCCTTTTCAACAATGACTGTGATTTTGAGATCCATCTTTTCACACTGAGGACAACTGAGGGACTCATATGCTACTATTACAGAAGATTTAAATGCTCACTGATGCTCCAGAAGGAAAAACAATGCATTAAGAAAATTTTGATTTTTTGAATTTCAAGATCAGGGTAAATTTAACCTATTGTGTCTTCTGGGAAACATGTAAGTATTTTTGTAGCTTCTGAAGGGCAGTACTAAATGGGGGGAAAAAAAGATATTTAGGCAAAATAAGAAAAATGTACACATCTTTATTCTGTTCAAAAGTTTACACCCCTGGCTCTTAAGGCATATTTTTTTTTCCTTCTGGAGCGTCAGTGAGCGTTTGAACCTTCTGTAATAGTTGCATATGAGTTCCTCAGTTGTCCTCAGTGTGACAAGATGGATTTCAAAATCTTACCATCATTGTTGGAAAGGGTTCAAATACACAAAAATGCTGAAAACCCAAAGAATTTTTGGGATGTGAAGGATTCAGGACAAATAAAGGACTCATGAACAACTATCACTAAGCAAAAAAAAAAAAACAGCATCATTCAGGTAACAACATAGTATTAAAGGGGTCATCGGATGCCCATTTTCCAGAAGTTAATATGATTCTTTAGGGTCTTAATGAAAAGTCTATAATATACTTTGGTTTAAAATTCTCAATGGTTGTGTAAAACAACACCCTTTTTACCTTGCCAAAATCAGCTTAGCAAAAATCATCCTGTTCTGGTCGAGGCTGCTTTAAATGTTAATGAGCTCTGCTCACCCCACCCCTCTCTTCTCTCTGTGGTGTGACGAGCCTGTTTACTTTAGCCGCAAAACTTGCTAACTAGCACGTTATTAGGAAAGGTGATTGCAGAGATTCATAAAAAAAAACAATCTTATACTCACTTCTGCTGTAGGTGAAGCTGGATCACGAATGATTTGCGCGAACAGACGCATTTATGTAGATCGGGAGGCGCATTCCCTTCACAAACAAAATCCACTGCATCTTCAGCGGCTCAGATGTTGGGAGTAAATGACGACCACTATGTTCATTATTGCATTCAGCAACACAACATCTCAATCGCTCAATCAGAGATATTCTTGTCTAACTTACATCCCTGCTCCGGCATCGAAACAATGGAGGTCAGACTGTTACAGCTGATCTGAGGTAAGACACTCATGTCAATCAACTATTGTGGGAGCAGCCTCTGTGGCCACTGCATGGATTTTTATCATTACAGGGTAGATGTGTACATACACTGCCAACACACATTAATGTTCAAACAACATGTAAAAGTGAAGTTTGCATCCGATGACCCCTTTAAGAATCAAGTGTATGTAAACTTTTGAACAGGGTTATTTTTATACAGTAAATTCAACTATTATTTTCTCTTGTTGACTATATGTAAATGTCTTCCATGTGAAATATCTTATTCAGGTCAGTACTAAATAAAAAATAACATTTTGTGTGATCCCTCTTAGTTTGAAAAAATAATTAACATTTTGCGGATGAGGTTTATGTAAACTTTTGACTTCAACTGTGTAATCCTATTTATTGTTTGATCATTTAAATCTCCTGATTAAAAATAGGAAAACACACACACCATAGTCGTACATACTGTAATTGTATGCAGTATAGTTATGCATATAACTGTATATAATACACATTTTAAAATGTATTGTATACCTGCTGCTGCCATAATAAAGACTCATTTTAAATGTTTACATGCTTTTCTTCTCTTTCTGCTCCCACTCACTGTGGTGGAGCAATTATGACATTGTTCTTATAAATGCTTTCCAGCATTTAGCAGATATATTTATGTAAAAATGAAACAACATAGTTATTCTTACCTGTACATATTACATATATATATAAAAAAAAGTGATCATACTGAATTGTATTATATTTTAAACTATTAAAACCTAGTGCTTTGAGAGATAATGGAAAATACTGGTAAAGAATTAAAATTACAATAATTATGAGGAGCAGCATTATGATTCTTAAATAGAGTCTCATCTGAGTTTCTCATAGAGTTTCATCTGTGACCCACACTCACTCTCTGGAATAATTACATTTTATTTAAAGTGAAAATGTGTAAGTAAATGTAGAAAACTTACTGGATATTGTATTTCAATGAAAAGTCAGCATGAAGCTTTTGAATATTCATTTGTTAACATTAAAGAATTCTAGAAGGAATACCAAGTAACGTCACTGCACTCTAATTAATATTCAAAAGCCCAGTCTTCATACAGTGACTTTCACTGTAAAGCTGCTTTGAAGCAATATGTATTGTATAAAGCTCTATATAAATAAAATGGACTTGATGCCAACACTCCACTAATCATATATCATATCATACAACATAAAATTTAATTATGGTTTCAAAGAATCTCTTTTAGCATACTGTTTGCATAAATGTTTAACTAAATTACTAAATTAATTATGTGAAAATCCATGCAAATGTTTTAGGTGCTTACGTTTAAAACTGATGTGGCCTCGTATATCTGAAAAACGTTGAAAGTAAACTATAATTTATTCAGTTAGTATTGGCATGATTAGAATATCACTATCTGGGGCAGCAGCCAAAATGTCCAATGAATGGACTGACTTTTGATATTAGCCATCATAGCATGCATGCACCCTTTGAAAAATTATCTCGTCTTATCTGTTTCTTTTTTTTTCACAGGTGCAATGATATGTTATGCACAAATACTTCTCACATGGTATTTATGGATAACCATTTGCAAATTGGAATTCAGGTCATGTACTGCAAGCAAGCAGCTCAAAGTGTGTTTCTTACACCATGTAGACATAGTGTAAGAATAAAAAGAATTTCCTTAACACTTTCACAAACCGAAGCTTGATAAAGACCCTCACTTTGTATGCAAAGACCATCTTCTCACAAAGGTATAGTAACCAGTTTAATTACCCTAATGACTGGAACGATCTCATGGGTGAGCGAGGTCAGAAAGACCTGTTTAACGGAGCAGATATAGTGCTGATCAGGCGCTGTTATAAAAATCCCAATCAGAGCAGCTCTTTAAGAAGTGAAATAAAACGTGATATTACAGATCTTATGAAAACTTTGTGTTGGTTAATAATACGTAGCTTTATGCTTGTGTAGGTTTGCATTACATTGCAGTAATCTCAAAGCAATATATGACAACAGTGAAAAGAAATGAATACTTTTATTCAACAATGCATTAAAGGGATAGTTCAGCCAAAAATGACATTTCTGTCATTAATTATTCACCCTTATGTCGTTCCAAACCCGTAAGACCTTTGTTCATCTTCTGAACACAAATTAAGATATTTTTAATGAAACCCGAGAGCTTTCTGACCCTGCGTAGACAGTAACGCAACTACCACATTCAAGGCCAAGAAAGGTAGTAAGGACATTGAGCGATTTCTCGCAAGCATCATGTACTCTCGTGAAAGACTGATACGAAAGTAAAGAAACTGTTGAATAAAGTCATTATTTTTGTTATCAATGACGTCGCACCCATGGACTGTCTTCACGTCCGGTGTTAAAGTAATTTTGTTCTAAGTGTATGTCCCTGCCTTCCCCGTGTTCCCCATTTAAAGACTTTCATTAAAGACTGTGATTCTGAGTTTATCCGCGTTTGTGCCTCGCTGCTGTGAAAGAACACTGGACCAAAAGACAAGATGAACTGGGCTGAGACCAACTGTGGTGCCTGCGGCAGGGTGGTCGGCCTTTGGAGGAGTATGTGGAGGAATTCATTGAGCTTTCCTATCTGGTGCGCTGGCCTGACACCTCATTATGTGTCTGTTTTCAGCTGGGACTGGGTGAGAATACAATTTGTTGTAGTTCTCATGTGTATGATTTCTCTTTGGCTGAGTTAATCAATTTAATCCTATATTTGAACGGCTCTAACTTTGAGGTAGATGAAGTTAGAGAAAATAAGAGCCATTCTCGCCCAGCCCCTTCTGAGAACCAATGGGCCTCACTAGCTCACTCCAGGCTGGTATCCTCCACATGCCTGACCAATGGCTTTGACAACCCATATCCTCCTGTGTCTCACTGGGCCCGTAGGAGGCCATCTAACAGCGCTAAGATGCACCTGGGAGCCAAAGTGACAGATTCTGCATATACTTCTGTCCGGTCAGCACTCAAAGCCACCTCCCTTCGTCCATTTGCAGTCCCCAGACCCTTTCCAGTCCTCAGCCCAGAAACTGCAGCCGCTCTGCCGTCAAGCCCACCAGGCCAGAGAGGGCTCCTGTTCCCAAGTCCGGCCCAGAGAGGGCTCCTGTTCCCAAGTCTGGCCCAGAGTGGGCTCCTGTTTCCATGTCCGGCCCATGGAGGGCCTCAGATCCCAAATCAAGACCAGAGAGGGCTGTTGTTCCCACGTCTGACCCACGGAGGGCATCAGATCCCGAGTTAAGCCCAGGGAGGGCTGTTGTTCCCACGTCTGGCCCAGGGAGGGCCTCGAATCCCGAGTCAAACCCAGAGCTTGTTCCAGCCAGGGATCCCAAAATTTCCCACAAGAAATTTGGGCGAGGGTGGCTATATGGCTCCGGCCATAGGGGCTGGGCCGAGTGACGAGGCCAAGGCCTCTGAGGCCACTCTGCCATGGACTGCCTGTTTCGCCATGGCCCCCTGAGTTCCCTGCTCCGCCATGGCCTCTTGAACTGCCTGCTCCGCCATGGCTCCCTGTACTGTCTGTTCCGCCATGGTTCCCTCACATGGACTGTTCTAACGAAACCCTTACTACTTTTCTGGGCCTTGAATGTGGTAGTTGCATTGCTGTCTATGCAGGGTCAGAAAGCTCTCGGATTTCAAAAATATCTTAATTTGTGTTCAGAAGATGAACGAAGGTCGGGTTTTCATTTTTGGGTAAACTATCCCTTTATATTGATCAAAAGAGACAGTACAGGCACTTACAATATTAGATAAGATTTCTATTTCAAATAAATGCTGTACTTTTGAACTTTCTTTTTACCAGAAAATTCAAAATGTTAGGCAACACTTCATTTTTAACATTGACAATAAGAAGAAATGATTCATGAGCACCAAAAACAAAACCATTACAGTAGTAAATTAGTTTAAAATTTTAAAATAGAAAACTGCTATGTCATATTGTAATAATATGTCATAATGTTTTACAGTATCACTGTATTTGATCAAATATATGTAGCCTTGATGAGCATGAAATACTTCTTTTAGAATCATTAAAGCTTTTGAATGGTAGTGCATGCAGAAATTGACTTTTTGATATTCAGCGAGTTAAAGGTGTGACAACCAGCCTCGGTATTCCCTATCCCACAGAGCTGCAGTTAAATCGGCCAATGACAAAACGCTTTTCAGATTAATTCACTTGTTAGAACAGCACTTCAGAAAGGAGTGTCAGCTCATCAAACGAAGAGGAGAAGAGGGAATCGCTTTTAGTTCATTTTCCTTCTCTTTTTTTCCCCCCTACCTCTTCCTCTCTGTTTTCCTTTTCTGCCGGTGAGGTCATAATGGCAGTGTTTCCTCTAGAGTCGTGTCATCACAGCAGGTCCAACTCTCTTTCATTCACACATTACCTCTATTCGTCCATCCATCCATCTTCCTCCTTCACTCGCAATACTCTCACTCATTCATCTCGTTTCAGTCTCTCAATCTCTCTCTCTCTAATTCACCCAATAGAGAGAAAAAGGGAGAGTTCTTGCTGATGCTTCAAGAACACTCTTCATCTTTTTCCCTCCAATTCTTTTTGGCTCTTCCCTTTTTTATGCTCTCTGTCCTTTCATTTGCCCTTATCCTCTTGTTTTTTCTTCTTAACATGCTTTAACCCCAATTCCCTCTCTCTCCCATTCTGTAGTTGTTCTTTATGCTAAGCTGAGCATATTTAAGTAGAGTGAGTTAATAGTCTGTGACTCTGGGGTTTAGATTTGGTAATATAAGCTCTAAGGATGACTGAGAAAAGAGGATGAGTCTTTTAAAGAGACAGAGACTTACACAGATTCTGCAGGCAGAACCAGGACTGTGCACCATTCGGAAATGAACTGAAAATGACGTTTTTTAATTCCTGAAATTGAATTCAACTTAAACAGGATGGCAGAATTGTAATTCAAATTTTAGCAAGTAGAACTGAAATGTGAAATGTGAATAAATTCTCCATATGGGATATTTCCATTTATACAAAACATTGTAGTCATTCATTTTTATTAATTATGTATTTCTTGCTGTGTACAAAATGGTAAAAACATTTGATTTTACTTTATTTTTATTTAAATTTACAAGAATAAGTTTGGGGTCAGTAATGTTTTTTATTCCCCAAGGACACACTGAAGTCACAGTGAAGGCATTTATAATGTTACAGAAGATTTATGTTTCAAATAAATGCTGTTCCTTTTTTAACCAAATTAATACTTTTATTCACCAAGGACACATTTAATTTAAAAGTGACCATAAAATAAATGCTGTTCTCTTGACATTTCTATTTATCTAAGAATTGTGGGAGGGAAAAAGTATTACAGTTGCCACAAAAATAATAAACGGCACTGTTTTCAACTGTTTTGATAACTGATAATATATAAAACATTGATGATAATAAGCAATACTTCCTGCTGAAAATTACAGAAACTAGTTACATTTTACAACATATTTAAACAGAAAACAGCTATTTTAAATTGTAATAATATTTCACAATATTAATGTTTTAACACAGATTTTTGATCAAATAAATGCAACCTTGGTGAGCATAAGAAAACATTAAAAACTTTTTTTTTTTAAATCATACCAATATAAACCAATAATATTTACACTGCCCTCCAAAAGTTTGGAAACACCCCTGGCAAAGTGTGGTTTTGGATGATATCAGCATAAATCCTTATTTTTTGGTGCAAACAGATTAAAGTAACTTGACATTATAATTGAAGACCAGCAATAATAATTTTCATTTTGATTACATAATAATGGCAATATACTTTGCCAGCTGTGATGCCTGGCTATTGGTTTAAACTTGGCCCAGGTTTTTAAAAGATTTTTGGGTCAGCACACCATAATAGCTTCAACAATTGATTGCCAATTAAGTTTAGAACACAATGAATTTATGCCCAGATTATGCAGAGCTGTAAATAGCGGCTAATGGTGGATATTTTGATGAATCAAAAATTTTAGTTTTTTCTATGTATAAACTGTTTATGTAAAAAAATATGCTTTCGTAGTTTGTCTTGTCCCTTATCAGTGCGAAATTATCTTAAATTAAAAAGGATTCATGCCAATATTGTCCAAAACTCCACTTTTCTAGGGTGTTTCCAAACTTTTGGAGGGCAGTGTATATACAGTTGGACATTCAAATTTAAAATAAAAAACGTATTACGTATCAGTAAAAAAACATAAGTTAAACTGAATTATAATTAATGTATCTGATTCATGTATTTAATATAATTCCTCTGTTTAGTGACTGTGTTGAATTTCTTAAAATTCAAGTTCAGTAAACACCAATTCAATTTTGTTAGGCAAAGGCAATTCAATTTAAATTCTAATTCATTCAACTGAATGATTTGATTGAAATGTTCTTACTTTTCTAAAGGGATAGTTCACCCAAAAATAAAAGTTCTGTCATTAATTACTCACCCTAATGTCGTTTCAAACCTGTAAGACCTTTGTTCATCTTCAGAACACAAAGGGAGATATTTCTGATGAAATCGAAATGCTTTCCGACTTTGCATAAACAGCAATGCAACTCAAACGTTCACAGGCCCAGGTAGTAAGGACATCATTAAAACAGTCCATGTGACATCAGTGGTTTAACCTTAATTTTACTGTTTTACCGATGTCTTTACTACGTTTCTGGGTCTAGGAACACTTCAGTTGAGTTGCTGTCTATGCAGGGTTGAAAAGCTCTTGGATTTCATCAATATTATCCTCATTTGTGTTCCAAAGACAAACGAAGGTCTTGCGGGTTTGGAACGACATGAGGGTGAGTAATTAATGACAGAATTTTCGGTTTTGGGTGAACTATCTCTTTATGTTGTTGTGTGCCAATGAAGTTAAATATAATACTGTCAGTGTGGGCAGTGAGAGTCGACACATAATTTTATCACATCTTTAACCTTTGTGTGTGTGTGTGCAAACATGTTAATCTACCCTTGAATTTTCTCTAGCAACACAATAGGAAACACAAAAGATTTAGAAAACAGAAGAGAGAGAGAGAGAGAAAGAGACTCATTCAGGAGGAGCAGAATGCTGATGATGAATTCTGATGGAAGTCTTCTGCTGCAAGTCTGCGCATTTCCATTTCCATTTATTTTGTTGCAGACGGCTTCTTACAAGGAACCACATATATTGTCAAGTCACGATATTCCGGCAGGTCACAAGGGCAGGAACCGAGCACCGAGAAACCATAAAAATGGCTCTAGGAAAGCTGTACCAATTTTACTGCTATCAAAAGAATAAAGGCAGGGTTTGGTTGCAATAGTCAAAGGTGCGTGCATTGTTTTTCAACATTCACAAATTTGCTGCCTTATATATACAGATATATTTCACATAGGCTCCAGAAATCCTGCTTCCAGCGTAAAGGTCAGGATACACAACGGGCGGTCGACATCACCTGGCAACAGGAAATAACAATCATCAGACGGCTGCCGACACAGGTGGTCATGAACACAACAGCACTGCGCTGTAGAAAAGATTGGAGTTGAAAGCTTATACCATCAAGACTGAATAGGATCTGTAATTGATTTTGCTGAATCAATGTTGATTTAGTTGCTGCATCAGTATGGCCGCAAACTAGATTTGGCTGCAAAGTATCGCTTGTTTGTGTAGCCATGACAAATTAGATGAGGACAGATTTGTGACCAGATTTATTGTTACTTTTACATAACTGACAATGAGACTTAAAGGGATAGTTCCCCCAAAAATGAAAACGCTCAGATTATTTACTCGTTTATTGTTTTATTATCCCGAATGGGTTTCTTTATCCTGTGAAACATAAAAGAAACTTCACATTTTATTCTGTATATTTTGCTTGGGGGATTTTAAAACACTTCTTTTCTTTTCCTTTTATCTTATTTGTTTTATTTGTTTTCTTTTTTTCTTTGATTTTTATTGTGCATATTTGGGGAATAACTTGAAGTAAATATCAGTCTGTCTCGTACGTGACTATTAAATAGCTTCAGAAGTTTTAGAATATACTGTAGGCCTATCTGTTTTTATTGTTCTTTCTTGTACTTTCTGTGTTTACTGTCTATTTGGACATTATGCATAATCTTCTTTTGTTTTCCATGGAAGAAAGAAAGTCTAACAAGTTTGGAACAACATGTGGAGGAGTAAATGATGTCTGAATTGTCATTTTTGGTGATTTATTCACATGATCATAAATGGCAACATTTCTTCAGGGATAGTTTACCCACAAATGAACAGTCTGTGATTCCTCAACTTTATGATGTTACAAATCATTATTACTTTGTTGCAAGACTGCACAGTTGATTCAAATAGAACTGAAACTACGATATTAAATTGCAAAGGCTGAAAAAAAGTTACATTCAGTTACATTACTTTAATAAAGTAATTGAATAGTTACACTACTTCTTACATTTTAAACAGGGTAACTTGTAATCTGTAACATATTAAATTTATGTTAATATGTGTGTGTGTGTGTGTGTGTGTGTGTACACTACCAGTCAAAAGTTTTTTTAAGTCTCTTTTGCTCACCAAGCCTGCATTTATTTGACACAAAATACAGCAAAAACAGTACAATTTTAAATATTTTCACTATTTTTAAATATTTTAAAAATGTTAAAATGTAATTTATTTTTGTGATTTCAAAGCTGAATTTTCAGTATCATTACTCCATTCACATGATCCTTCAGAAATCGTTGTAATATTTTGGTTCGCTGCTCAATAAAAATATTTATTATTATTATTATTAACTGGAATTTTTTTCAGGTTTCTTTGATGAATAGAAAGTTCAGAAGAACAGCATTTTTCTGAAATAGAAATCTTTTGTTATATTAGAAATGTCTTTAGCATATTTTTTTTTACCAATTTAAAGCATCCTTACTAAATAAAAGTATTAATTTCTATAATTTCTTTCTAAAAAAAAAAAATGCTGAAAAAAAGCTTTTGAATGACATAGTGTATAATATTACAAAAGGTTTTTATTTCAAATAAAAACCGAATATCATAGTATCCTGAAAAAAATACTTGAATGTTTTAAATATTAATAATAATACTATAAATGTTTCTTGAACAGCAAATCAGCATATTAGAATGATTTCTAAGGGATCATGTGACACTGAAGACTGGAGTAATGATGCTGAAAATTAAGCTTTGATCACAGGAATAAATGACATTTTAAAATATATTCAAATAGAAAGCAGTTATTTTAAATAGTAAAAATATTTCACAATATTACTGCTTTTGCTGAACTTTGGATCAAATAAATGCAGGCTTGGTGAGCAGAAGAGAATTCTTTAAAAAAACTCTTACTGTTCAAAAACTTTTGACTGGTTTACACACACACACAGTAAAATTATCATTCTTTTACATTTTTTTATTTTACAATGCAATATTACAATAGTTATTTAGTAATAAAATATAATAATTTTTACTTAGTAATAATAATAATAATAATATTTATTATTATTATTATTATTATTATTATTTAGCCATATTGATATATAATCACAAAAATGTATCATATCAAACGAGGATTTTTTTAAAATCCCATTTAAATTGCAATTTTATTGGAAATATCTAAATTAGAGTTTTCCTCTAATTGTGCAGCCCTATTTAAACGGACACCACTTTCAATTTATGCACAAAAAACACTGAGGCATTTTCAAAATGACATACTTTTGTGTTTTGCAGAATAAAGAAACTTACACAGGTTTGGAACAACATGAGGGTGAGTAAATGATGACTTAGAATTTTTAGATCAGAATAGAACTGCAACCTTTCATGAGTCTTGTTTAGCACATTATCTGTTTTTTAGCTGTAGATTTGGGTGCTTTCTTCATGTGAGAAGATTTGTTTCCGTGGATAGGTCTCATGTGTTTTTCTCCCCGCGGTAAAGGGTGGAATTTCATGCTGCGTCTCCCGGACTTTAATCACACCTCAACCTACACAACATACGGCCCTATTCGTGAGCGGGTGTATTCTGTGACTTACTATAACAGTAAGCTGGTTGGAAGTGTTGATATTCACTCAATTTAATTTCTGAAGCTTGTAAATTTGTGGATGGCTCCAACAACAAAAAAAAAACTTCAGCGTCTTTGACAGAGTGTAAATATGACAGCTGAAATATTTAGCTTGTGTTTCTCACCCTGCGAGAAAGACAGAATTCCACTGTCATCCCACAGCGCTGTGACATTAGACAAAATTACACAACAGCCTGCCGCTTACCAACCGTAATCACACAAACCAAACAACATTTGATAACCCAAATGGGTGTGTATGTGAGAGAGAAAGAATTGAGGGGCTTCGCGGTAAGAACAGACTGTTAGGACAGATCGTACAGACGGCTCTGAGACCATCTGCTCGGAGAGAAATCATAACACGAAACACAGACCTGTTTGCATTTGCATGTTTGGATGCATGTTCCTGTGAACGAGTGGACAAACACGTGGCCGTAAACAAAAGGGCAGAGAAAACGTGTACGTGTGTGTGAGCAAAGACAAACGGAGAGGGACTGAGCAAGTGGGGAAAAGACGGACAAAATAAGAGACACTTCAAACAGACAGGGTCAGAAATGAATGCTAAGCTAATGACTCATTCTTCTTTTTTCTCCCTTAATGAAAACTAAATTATGCATAAATAAATTGTGTAGAAGTGATGCAGGTAAATTTCATTGTTATTTACGTAAATTTCAAGTTTCAAAATTCAAATTTTTCTACTTCACAATGACATGTTTGGAATTGTTTGTGAAATTTACTAGAAACTCAGTGTATTTTAAGCATTATTTATATACTATATTTTTTTAATTCAGCTTTTTAAATAATTTTAATTACACTGCCAAAAGTTTGGGATCAATAAGATTTTTAATGTTTTTAAAGAAGTCTCTTATGCTCATCAAAAGTTCCATTTATTTAATCAAAAATACAAAAAAAAAAGGAATATTATGAAATATTATGGCTATTTTAAATAACAGTGTTCTATTTTAATATATTTTAAAATATAATTTATTTCCGTGACGCAAAGCTGAATTTTCATCAGCCATTACTCAGTCTTCAGTGTCACACGATTCTTCAGAAATCATTCTAATACGCTGATTTATTAGTTGTGCTATTTAATATTTTTTTGGAACCTGTGATACTTTTTTCAGGATTCTTTGATGAATAAAAAGTTAAAAAGACCAGCATCTTTTCTAACAATATAAGCCTTTACTATCACTTTTTATCAGTTTAACAAATCCTTGCTGAATAAAATTATTAAATTCTTTCAAAGAAAGAAAGAAAGAAAAAATGTACTGACCCCAAACTTTGTCTATTGTTGAAAAGAATTCTATTTTAAATAAATGCTGTTCTTTTTAACATTTTATTCATTAGAGAATCATAAAAAAAAGTATCACAGGTTCCAAATATATATATATATATATATATATATATATATATTATGCAGCACCACTGTTTTCAACACTGATAATAATCAGCATATTAGAATGATTTCTGAAGGATCATGTGATGCTGTAGACTGGAGTAATGATGCTGAAAACTCAGCTTTGCATCACAGAAATAAATTCTATTTTAAAATATATTAACATAGAAAAACCACAATATTAAATTGCAATAATATTTCACAATATTACAGTTTTTCTGTATATTTAATCAAATAAGTGGAGCCTTGATGAGTAGTAAAGTCTTCTTTAAAACATTCAAAATTCTACTGATCCCAAACTTTTGAATGGCAGTGTAACAATAACAAAACTGGTTTATTTTGCCGTCGTTTATTGTTTATTTCTTTTTGTTCACTTGTCTGCATGTTCATTTGAATGGCAGATCACAATAACAAGTGCCCAACTAGAGCATAGGAGCTTTCCAGGTACATTTGCTGGCTGCGTAAGGCAAAACAAAAGGCAGATGAGCATATAAGAGAGATAAAACAGAGAGGAGATGGAGTAAGAGGGCGGGAGGAGTATTTTAGTCCAAATGGGTCTCTCAATCAGTGCTATTATAACCAGAGAAATCAGATAATTAATACGCTGGAGCCAGGCACCCCGCATCATGTGATTGTCCCCTCTCTTTCTCTCTCCACACACACACACACACACACACACACACACACACACACACACGCATGGCACACCATTTTGTAAATTAGCCCATTATCTTGACTTGTTGATTCCTTCAATATTTGTTGAAGTGGTTACCGTGATAAACAAACAAACCCACGCAGTAATTAAAGCTAATATCAATGTGTTTGGATGGGTGTGTGTGTGTGTGTGTGTTTATAAGCAGGTTTGGGTTTGTCAGTACAGAATCATCAACCTTTTGAAAGCTTTTCATTCCAAACAACACAAACAGAACCTTGAGGCTGTCCAAAGCGAATGCAGAAACTCTTGCCAAAACAAACAAAAAAGCATTCAAAGGAGTCCAATGCTACAGCAGGAGATGTTCTGGTATATATTCACGTCAGTTAATGGAAATATGTTTTCATAGATCATTTACCGTGGTAACCATAGCTCCTGGCAAAATGGCATTTGACTACAATTATTTATTTATTTTTTTAAATATTGTTTTGTGTCAAGCACTTTCAACTACCATTGTATATGAAATGTTTTATATAAATAACCTTGACTTTCCTTACCTTACTGCTGTTTGAATTAACCATATTTTTTGCTGTTTGAAGAAAATTCCATTTAAATTTGACATGATTTATGGTAACCATCATATTTTGGTGTGAATTACAGTCATTTTAAGATAAAGTCAGTAAGAAATACAGTCTTAAGTTGTAAAGAAAGACTGTTAAAGTAGTTTTTACAAGAAAATACTATTAAGTCTTTTTACTTCAAAATCTCATGTTTAATGTTCATTGTTATTTGCTGTTTCCTTGTAATTCATTACGAACTTTGAAATACTTTAACTATTTAAAATAACTGTTATCTATTTGAAAATATTTGAAAATGTAATTTATTTCTGTGATTTTAAAGCGGAATTTTTAGCATCATTACTCCAGTCATATGATCCATCAGAAATCATTCTAATATTCTGATTTATTGCTCAAAAACATTTATTATTATTACTACTACTATTAGTAGTAGTAGTAGTAGTAGTATGTTGAAAACAGTAGAATTTTTTTTTACATTAAAAATGTCTTTATCACTTTTGATTAATTTAAAGCATTCTTGCTAAATAAAAGTATTAATTTCTATCATTTCTTTCCAATAAATAAATAAATAAATAAAATTATCCTGACTTCAAGCGTTTGAATAGTATAGTGTATCGTGTTAATAAAGGTTTTTTTTTTTCAGATAAATGCTGATGTTTGGATCTTTCTATTCATGAGAGAATCCTGAGAAAATGTACTCAACTGTTTTTTAAATATTGATAATAATAATAATAATAAAAATGTTTCTTGAACAGCAAATCGGCATATTAGAATGATTTCTGAAGGATCATGTGACACTGAAGGCTGAAGTAAAGATGCTGAAAATTTAGCTTTGATCACAGGAATAAATTACATTTTTAAATATATTCAAATAGAAAGCAGTTGTTTTAAATAGTAAAAATATTTCACAATATTACTGCTTTTGCTGTATTTTGGATCAAATAAATGCAGAGAATTTTTTACTTTTTTTTTTTTTTCTCAAAAACTTTTAACTGGTAGTGTAACATTGACAAATAACAAACAACTATATTTTTATTAACTAACATTAACAAAGAAAAATAAACACATTAACTAATGCTAACAAATGACACCTTATTGTAAAGTGTTACCAACTTGAGTGAAAAGAGTTTTGAAGTGAATCCTACACCGTTTTTTTTGTGTGAAAAGTCACAATTGCCTTTTTATTTATTTATTTATTTTTTTTAACAGGTTTATAGTAATAAAGAGTTCAAACCAGGTTAAATCAGATCTTAGAAAGACTAAAAGGTTACTGACATTCAATCCTAATCTATACAAGAGAAACTACAGTAAACACCTGCTGTTTTATGCATATGAATGATGCACTGCTGTTCTGTCGTGTATTTTTAGAGTTGTTGTTCAGGATGTTTGTTGAAGCTATTTAATGTTCAGGGTTCAAACATTCCACCTACTCACACCTACAGTAGGAAAAACCATCACTAAAAGAGCAACGTTTTTGAACGGGAAAACACGCTTGCATGATTTTGTCCCTAGGATGATGAAAGTAGGCAGTTGTTGTTCTCTCTGAAGAGTTAAACACCCGGCAGGCAAAACAGGAGAACTTCAAATCGTGTTAAAACATATACAGTGTTTTTATGGGATGAGGCAAAAATGAAGCAACAGGAGAAAATGTAGCAGCTGAGATAGCAACCATGTGAATTAAATAGAAAGATATGAAAATATCAAAACAATATTCCACTGCATCCCGCTTTAGAAAGCTGTGCGAGATGAGATGCGACGAAAGAGTAATATATACTGCAGCGTGAGAGAGAAAAGTGAGGGTGGAGTGTAAATCATCACGTTTGGCTCAGTCTGTGAGTGAATAGCACATCACTGACTCATTGTGGTTGGAAATGCACAGCAATTATTCAATTAATCTGAATCATTAATCAAAAAAAAAAACCTTTCAAGCTGAAAAAAAAACAAAAACAAATGGTTTTCTGATTGGTCACCATACGTCATTGGTATTTGTGACCTGCACCGTAAACTTCAAATGGCATTAAAGCAAATATAATGTTTTGATGCTATTTATACCATTCGTATGCATTGTATAATAGAATTCCTTGATTTCATTCCAGATGCTCATCAAAGCAGAGTCTGTTTGGACACCACAGGGGACGACTTCATATTATTCTCACACATACCGGTACATGCACGCGAACACAATCATTCACACGATCCCCAGGTAGCAGAGCTGCTAAATTAGTATTCATTTACTAAAATAGTGATTATACATCATTAAGCTTCATTCATTGTTAATTGCAGCATTAAATGAGGGAGTTGATTAAAATATATTCAAATTATGCAAGAACTCAATTAAACAATTGCAAAGAATCTAAAAGTTCATAAACACTCAGTCCGAACCTGTGTCTGTAATAAAATGCATGCTTTGTAAAAAGCGTGTAATCAGGACATAGAGGCTCTTCACACAAGAAAAAGTACATGGATTCATATACAGAACCTTGAAAACTCTTAGAAGTCGCAAGACTGTTTTAAGAAAAGCTAGGCTGAATGCTGCAGACATCAGGGACTCGTATCAGTGTATGGACCTGATGTGAGTCACAGGTCAATGGCAAATACCCTATACGTTTGCACGTACATTGAGAGAAACAGTGTAGGCCGTTACCGGCATGCCGTTCCCATGGCGATGACTGGGGGCAGCTGGTGAAAAGAATACGGTGGGCTGAGACACAAATCAATGAGTGTGTCATTAAGAGGATCTTTGGAGTTACCTGAGTAAATAAGTACATAAGTGCATATGTGAGTAAATATCAATTGTCCAATAAGAGCTGTAACAATAGCACCTCTAAAAATGATATTTTCATCACGTTGTTCCAAACCTGTGTTGATTGAGAAAAATTTTCATGCTGCTTTCTATAATGAAAGTAGATGGGGACCAGGGGCTGTCAAGATTTTAAAAAAGCATTTACAGATAATGCACTCACCCTTGTCATCCAAGATGTTCATGTCTTTCTTTCTTCAGTCGTAAAGAAATTATGTTTTTTGAGGAACACAGCATTTTCAGTATTTATCTCCATACTTCCAAAATGCAGTTTAAATGCGGCTTCAAACGATCCCAAATGCATTTGTAAACGATCCCAGCTGAGGCAAAACAATTGGTTATTTTCATTTAAAAAAATACAATTTAAATACTTTTTAATCTCAGACGCTCATCTTGTGTTGCTCTGCCTGAACTCTGTGTATTCTGACTCAAGACAGACAGGGTATGTCAAAAAACACCAATCATATTTTCTCCCTCAACTTCATAAATCATTTCAAAATCATCCTACATCGCTGCAGAAGTACCGACCCAGTCTTTGCAAAGTGAACATGCAAAGAAGATCAAACATCCTTAACATAAAAGGTAAAACAGCGATATAGGACGATTTTGAAGTTGAGGGAGAACATGAGATGGGAGTTTTTCGACATACTCTAACTGTCATGAACCGGAAAAAACACAGTCCAGGCAAAGACAAGACGAGCGTTTGACATTAAAAAGTATATAAATTGTATTATTTTTATCAAAAAATAACCGATCGTTACGCTAGATAAGACCCTTCTCAAAAAACAATTTATGTATGACTGAAGAAAGAAAGACATGAACATCTTGGATGACAAGGGGGTGAGTACATTATCTGTAAATCTTTGTTCTGGAAGTGGACTTCTCCTTTAAACTTCCAGAACAAAGAATACAGATGTACCAAGAGACATACAGATGTACCAAGAGACATACAGATGTGTGCGCACATACTGATACACGTCAAATGCAAGATTTGTCAAGCTTGGGGAAAGTGATTGAAACTATGGAAGCCCGTTTCCACCACTGAATTAAAAAAATAAATAAATTAAAAAAAACTTTTAAACTTTTTTTCTCACAATTGCAAGTTTACATCTCACAATTGTCAGAATGGTGAGATAAAAACTTGCAACTGCATGTTATAAACTTTATTTCTCAGAATTGTGAGTTTATATCTCAATTCTGAGGAAAAAAAGGTAGAATTATGAGATGTAAACTCGCAATTGTGAGAAAAAAAGTCAGAATTGTCAGATAAAAAGTCACAATCACCTTTTTATTTTGGTCGGAAACGGACTCCACATAAAACAATAAAAATCCTAAGAAATTTTAGCTTTTTTTCACATTTTGAGTAGTTTGCTCAAGCATGTTTACAAATAATTGTCAACTATCAACATATTTTTTGCCAAAAAAACGTTACATACGCAAAATTTGCTTTGTTTGAGAAAATATGAAAACTTGCAGTTACGACTTTAATTCAGTAATGCTGTTTAATTCAGTCAAGTTAATCAATACAACTCGACTGACAGTGTGATTTTCGATTATCGAAATCTAGCCAGCTTTCCACACTTTACTTGCATGCCAACAAATCAGTGAGAATGAGAACAATAATGATGATTCATAGCCATAGCACGAAGACCTGCTCACTCTAATCCCTCTGTATATGGCACAGATTTGGAGTTTGATTGACAGTGCGCTTTGACCAATCATAACGCAGAATCTGCTATTTTTGTCCAATAAACAAACCAGACAGGAGAGTAGAACATCGGTGGACCTAAACTTAAGAAATGGTGTGTACTGACATCAGTGTTGCCAAGTCTGAGGTTGAAGTGACCCCAATAACGTGATATTTAGCCCCTGGAATTAAAAAAAAAATTATAGGGGGAATCCCACAAAAAAAATGTGTATATTACCCCCCAAGGAACATGATTTTTTTCAAGGGGACCGAGTTTTGGGCTAGTTTTGAGTAGTAATTGGTCGGGTTTTGTTGTGAAAACCTGCACAACCCTGACTGACGCCTTTCCACGGTTGAAACAAGATACTTTCTAATGTTCATTTATGTTTATTTCATGCTATAACTACTACACAGGAAGAGATGATCGCTTCATGTGCCACTTGAACTGAGGCACTACAGCAATCTGTCAGGACATACTAAAGAGCCACAAACCAGCATTTATTGTTTGTATCTCTTGAAAAGTGACCAATTTCAAAGCTGAAACTTTGTTACATAACCAAAGTAACCTGCTTTGTTTTGTCTTTCGGCGTGTTGTCAGTTTTGCTCCTCAATGTATTTTTCACTGCGCAAGAACACGATGTGTGGCGTGAGAACGCCATGGCTTGTCAGACATAGCACCTGTAATGAAGGGGGGGCGGGTCTTTGCGAAGGGTGAATTGGTGAAGTCATGAGAATTTTTGTTTGCCACACAAAAAATTTGCGTTCTGAGACGTTAAAAAATAACTGAAAATCATGTGTTTTTAAAAAAAAAAACAGGGTGAGTAAACGATTTTTTATTTTTGAGTTAACTACTCCTTAACAGGGTTGAGAAGTCAATATTTATATTGTCAAATAGTTGCAGCAGAAAATGTTTTACCTGAAATGCCAACTAAAAAACTAAAACTAGAACCAAATATTTCAAAACAACTCATACAGATGAAACGACTGACAAAAGACTGAAAAGAACTTAATTAATATGCACGCACCTTTCTCGAAAAATTGAACAAACACATTTATGCTCGAGGCTGAGTGTGTGCGCGAGTGTGCGCAGTTGGTTAGTGACAACTGTTTGCTTTTTCCGAAAGACTGTCTGTATCTCAGTTTGAGTGTTTTTGGTAACCATGGAAACAAATGCCACAGTAACAGCGGGAAATCAAAGCCCCGGCGATGAGCTGCTGAGAGGAAGTGAGAGAGAATGCGAGTGTGTGCGTGCATGTGCGCCTCTGTGATATAAACAGGCTCTCAAAACATGGATTTGTTTTATCTTCTGTTGGGTTCGTAAATGAAATATGGAAAATCATAAAGTCGCTTTCCACACCACATCAGATCTCTTGCGACCTAGCCAATTTTTTTCACCTCTTTCAGGGGACATAGTCTCAAGCCTACTTTTCGAAGGCCTTGAAAGTTGCTGTGCGCAGACCTCTTGTATATCACACATCACTGGAGCTTTTCAATCTGATCCCACTTGTTGGGCTGAAATGTTTTCAGCATGGCTCCTGTCTCCTTATAGGAGAGGGAATAGTAACACTGATCTTGCTGTTTATTTATTGATAAGACTACTTTCTAAGCTACGCAGACTGTGTTGTTTCTGCACTTTACAGTGAATCAAAGACCCATTTAAAGGGAACCTATTATGCAAAATCCACTTTTACATAGCTTGGACATAAATGTGTGTTGGCAGTGTGTGAACACAACTACCCTAAAACGTTAAAAATCCACCCACTCATTATTTTTTAATAATTAGGCATGCGGTTTTGATTCTCAAAGCAGTGTGATGTCACATTGTTTAGGCCCCGCCCACGGCCGCTGACTGACAGTCCTACACTACCAGTTTTTCCCCTTAAGTTGTCTTCATTTGCACACTGTCCTACATTTTCTCTGCACTCCAGCAGCCGTCAACAATGCCTCATAAGCAATCCCATACAAATGTATGTTCCAATAAGTATAAATCACTACAGTTTCCAACAGAAATGTCCACTGAGTGGCGCTGAGTGTTATATTTTTTTTTTCCCAGAACAGATGAGTGTACATATGGTATGTTTTATGGTAAAGGCTAGATTGTATACAGATGTACTGAACAGTAATGACTGTTTTTGCATTATTGTAAGGGGTAGGTTTAGGGTTGGGATAGGTGTAGATGTTAATAAAACACAATCAACCGCACTGGCCCAAATATAAGACAATGTTTTTTTTTTTTTCTTGGGAATACATCTTCTATACATCGTCTTATATTCAGGGTCTAGGCTTTGACATGTCAGTAATAAACCTACAACAATACGTGGTGCCAAAAATGCGTAAAACAAGTGTGCCAAGAAATACATAATGTAATGTGTGTTGTAATGTAATGTGTGTTGTAATGTAAAAAATCAGTGTTGCCAAGTCTGCTGTTTTCCTGCGAAACCTGGCTACATTACCACTGTTGCTGCGGGTTGTTTTTGATGTCCGCGGGTTGAATGGACCCCAGTAACCTCAGAATTTTATCACCCAGAATGCAATATTTAACGGGGGACCCCCTGCTTGAAATGCGACTGGGCTAGTTTTGTATAGCAATTGGGCGGGTTTTGTTGTAAAAACCTGGCAACTCTGGTGAAAACAAAAGAAAAAGAAAAGCTTACAGCAGCATGAGTTGTGACTTTTGTGTTAGCCTGATGGGACCAAACTTCCCCTGTGAGTGATTTTAAAACAATAAAACTGCAATAAAATTAACTTCTACTGTTAATGAAATTTTGGTAGGCTACTATTAGATGGATAGCCTAAACGTTATATAATTCAGATGGGCTACCTATTATTTTAACAGTATATCAAAAAGTGTGTATTTTTATAATTGTTGGTACATTTTACCAGTATTTACCAGGAATTTAATAGAGAAAATATGCAATATGAAAATTTTTTTTCAAGATTTGGTTTTCAAAAAGCCTTTTTCCAAAAGTTACATCTTAAAAAAGGGGGGGTCCTCTTATAATCAGTGTCGTCTTATATTCAGACCAATACGGTAATAGATAGAAAATGTAATTTATTTGACGTTTTAAAATAATGTACCATCTGCACTACACCTAAATCTACCCAATAGTATGAACAAAAGTGAATGTGGTGTAAAAACACAATGTTGTTTTAGCTTGTTTTTCGATCTGTCATTTTTCTGCTCTTTCATTGTAAGTCATGTTTTTCACAGTCTTCGTACCCCATAGATATATGAAGGGTTCAGATGCAAAACCAGCTAAAAGCCATCTCGGTCAAAAATGAGATAATGATACTGGGACACTGCTCTTGACACATATTATACATCCATCAAATACTTTTTCAAACTAGCTAAAATACCAGCTTCAGCCCAATCAGAAGTAGCGGTACTTACATAGAAACCTATACATCTGAGCCTGATAAAAATGCATTTGTTAAAGAAAGACGTCTACGGATTTAGCTGGTTTTGCATCTGAACTCTTCATATATACATAGATGCCTCATTGGCGACCATTTCTATTGGCTGCTATACATAAGCCGTCTGCCATATGTGACCCTTGACCACAAAACCAGTCATATGGGTCCATTTTTCAAAATTGAGCTTTATACATCATATATAAATAAGCTTTCCACTGATGTATGGTTTGTTAGGATAGGACAATATTTGGCCGAGATACAACTATTTGAAAATATGGAATTTGAGGGTGCAAAAAAATCCAAATATTGAGAAAAATCACCTTTAAAATTGTCCAAATGATGCTCTCACTAATGCATATAACTAATCAAAAGTTTTGATGTATTTACAGTAGGAATTTTACAAAATATCTTCATGAAACATGATTTTTACTTGATTTTTTATGATTTTTGGCATAAAAGAAAAATCAACAATTTTGACCCATACAATGTATTTTTGGCTATTGCTACAAACATACCCCGGCGACTTAAGACTGGTTTTGCGGTCCAGGGTCACATATTCTAATAGTCAACTTGACGTCATTCACCATAGTAATCACTGAATACTGGAAATGCCACAACCCTGCACAGCCGCTGATCTGCGAACCTATAGTCTGGTGAATGACGTAAAGTTGACCATTCCAAAATGGCTGACGCATCTACGTGCCTGGAGCAGTCAAATGGGGCATCTACTGTATACATATCTATTTCATACCCAAGGATTCCTCATCCTAAGTCCAACTCCGTGCGCTTGAGCTATCAAGCAAGCTTGTTACATCTGATGTTGTGTCCATTTGTGCTACCCTGTTGTGTACACCTACCCCAACCCTAAACCTACCTTTACAGTATTAAAAATACAGTGTTGGTAGCATAATCTGATAGGTGTCCGAACACCGGAAAGTGCAATACATGGAGCTGTAATCATAACCGTGTACAAAAATGATTAAAAGTGCTCACTGTTTAACCAGCTCTAGTGTTTATTTCTTTTGGAAACTGCAGCGATATGTACTTATTGGTACTTATTTCATGTCTTGTGAAAATATTTCCCCAGGTACATTTTTGTCATGAGACCAGGTTGGAAATGTTGGTTTTAATAGATGCTCTGGTAGAACCGACAGGTATTAACTGTTAATATCAAAGTTGAGATGTTGGTAGATTTGAAAAAAAAGTTCTTATATATTTAAAAAGTATCTTTTGAGGGGTTCTTGGTTTTTACATGTATTGTGTAAATGTGCTTCACAATCTTTGAATGTGTTTTAGGGTGTGTCTCATATTGCATTAGCATATGCACAAATATTCACATTCTAAAACCTTTTCATTTGTTACATTCATCACAAACCCTCCATTATGATTATACAGCATAAGTGTTATGAATGTAACACTGGCCTTTTGTGAACTTCCAGATTAATTGTATGCTACTTGATTAAGTTATTCATTTAATCGTCATGGGTGATGACTGCTAAAATGAGCTCAAATTTTAAATCTTTAAACTAATTATATTCTGAATAAATGAGCAAAAAATTACTATTATTTCTGCTCTCCCCCACAGTCTTTTTACACTACTTATAATAGTTTATAAGTTCTGCTGCACTTAGCAGATGTTTGTTTCTAGCACACGCTTTAGAATAAAAACAATTTACAATATAGCACACAAATAACGTTTTTTGACAATTATTGAGACATATAGCTGAAAATACACAGAGCTTGCTAACAGCTGCCTCACATTACAATCTAATCATGTTGCTCGCGATACAAAGCGATACATAGAGTCCTTAAATATTGTTTTTCTACCTGCATATGAATAAGGTGGCACGATTCTTCCTGAACATGTGTTGAACAACTTTCAGCAAATTAGTCTCATCATTTTACATTACTTTTTTTACAGACGGGTGATAAAATCCCGAATTGAGCCATGGCACATTTACAGAAAATAAAGTTATAAAAATAAATGTGGAAGCAATGACGAGCACGTCATCTGAACTGAATTGAGACATGCAATAAAAGGACATGTTTGATCACCGGTTGTCTATAGACATCAGTTTCTCACCCAGCAGATGGAGGGAGAGAGAGAGAGAGCAGATTTGAGTGGAAGAGTTAAATAATTAGGATTTGTTATGATCGACAGATGGCCGAAGTTTGGCTCTGTGGAAGTTTATGGAAGAAAGTTTCCTCTGCGTGAATGTGTGTGTGTTCGGTGTACGTCGTATTTTAACTCAAAGCTCAACTGCAACAGACAGAATGCCGCTGTCTCTGAAGACCGCTCTCAAACTCCGGAGCCAGAATCACCATTAGCATGAAGTTTAACTCAGGTCTAGCCTTAATCTGACAAACGGATCTCTGCTGGTGCCATCTTCTACAGCCACCATCACACACACTGATGAACCAACTTAAAATGATATGCTACTGATGGGTACAACTGAACCTTCTTAAGTGGGTGTGAGAGTGTGACTTTTGTTAAGGCGGTGTGATGTGTCATTTGACCAACATTCACAAACCCTGATGCAATTGTTCAGCACACAGAGAAATCTGTCATAATACTTTCATCATTTCTCTCCCTCTCTCTCTTGATGGAAGGTAAACTGCCGGTGTGAGAATGGATTAAGCTTTAATTCAGGGATTAAACCTTGGCTTTGTAACATTAGACCCACTTTGTGTCACCTGGAGAGAAAAGCTGAAGATGAGTTTCAAAAATAACACATTCATTATTCAACACGTGTCATCTTTCAAAGCCACGACTGAGAGTTTCTTTTGCTACAGGCACTGTGCACTTTCAAAATACGAGCTCTCTTACAAAATATTCTACACACTGTGCTTTTAACCTGTGGTTTTTGGGATGGGAATGACTGTGGTGAAAATAAGAGTAATGCTACAAATCTACAAAAAAAGTTTTCTAAATATAATTAAGTAATATTTTTAGAAAATGATGCACAATGAAAACATTCTGTTAAGGAAATGATATTCATTTTTTTGTTGTTTTCATTTTGTTTTCTTCACACATTGCATGTCGTGTTTCATCTCAAGCATGCTTTTCACTGACACTGCTGTCTCCTGGGTAACGAAGCAGAACTTTTGAAAAACTTTTGGAAAGGCGCTAGATTAAGGGCAAAACATGTTAAGTGCTGGAATACACTACACAACTTTTACATAGATTTTTGCCCCAATTTGCAGTCTGGATGAGTCGATACTAGTTGTCTTAAGTCAAAACAAGACTGCATGGTTTTGAACAGTTAGAGTGATATTCAAAGGCTTTTTTTTTTTTTTTTTTTTTTAACAGACTAAGATTCCATCCAGTAGGAGAATATCAAAAACGTTTGATATTTCAAACCAATTTTAGAACATGTTGTTTTGATTTATGGGTCTCCTAGCAATAAGGCATAAGGTTTTTTGTTTATTTTTTCTTTTCTCTTGTTTTGTTTTTGGAACGACTTTTAAAAATGTTCGTTGTTTAAGCCATACACTACACGGCATTTAAAATCTGAACACTAGGCAATTTTGTAAATGGTGACAAATCATCTGAAAATATCAAATGTGTGATATCCTCTGACTGGATGGAATCAAAGTCTGAATCTAAAAAAATCTGAGTCTGTGACCATCATACACTACATGACTTTTTATGGATTCTGTCAACTCAAATCTGCAGACTGGGTCTGACTTTCAGCAACTAGCGTCAACTTCTCCAGACTGTAAATCGGCAGAAAATCGGGGCAAAAATCATGTAGTGTATTCCAGGCTTTAGTGTATGATTTTTTTCTTGGTAACCATTTACAAAGTCATCAAGTGTATGTTGCCTAACATACGTGTTTCAGATTTTAAAAATTGTGGAGTGTATTTCAGATTTAAGATGCAGTCCGGTTTTTGTTTGTTTTTATATAATCATTTTTTACATAAAGGTCTATATTGTTTTACATAAATGTCTATATTGTTATAAATATATTAAATATATATATATATATGTATATTAGGGCTGCAACGATTAATCGAACGATGTCGTAAGGCGCGTTTAGTCAATGAAGCCGGTACGTTGATTAGTAGTAAAGCTCCATCACGTGCGTTCAGTACACAGAGCAAGTAATACACAGAGCCGTAAAACACTGACAAGCCACGCCAAATCGGCCGCAAAATCGAATTCGATTTTGAGCGCGATTTTGGCGTAGCTTGTCAGTGCTTTACGGCTCTGTGTATTACTTGCTGCTCCAGCTGAACGCACGTGATGGAGCTTTACTACTAATCAACGTACCGGCTTCATTGACTAAACGCGCCTCACACATCGTTCGATTAATCGTTGCAGCCCTAATATATATATATATATATATAAATCCATGCCCTCATAATCTTTAAATCAAAAGCAATAACTTCAAGACAATAATATTTTCTGTCTAGCAACCTGTCATTTTCATGAGATCACAGCAATTAAAATGATTCAATGATATAATCAGTTCTCAATAGACAAAATCAAGTCCGGCCCTACATTTTCTTGTTTTGGATTTTTTTTTTTTTTTTTTTTTGGAACAACTTGAAAAGTCAGTCGTTTATTTATTTGATGTCCAGTTTTTTCTCTGTAACCATTTACAAAGTCGTCAAGTGTATGTTGCCTAATGTTGTAGGTGTTTCAGATTTTAAAAATTGTGTAGTGTATTTCAGACTTAAGATGCAATCTGGTTTTTGTTTGTTTGTTTTTATTTGATCATTTTTTACACAAAAATATTAAAATGGTTTGTCTATCACTCTTTGAAAAGTATTTAAATCTTGACCATTTTAATGTATTTTCATATTTTATTAAAAGTCTATATTATTATAAATGATTTATCCATGCACTTCATATATTTTTAAAAATCCATGTGCCCTCATAATCAAAAACCATAACTTTAAGATTATAATCTTTCCCTTCTAGCAATCTGTCACTTTCATGAATTCACAGCAACTGGCAAATGAAAATGATTCAATGATACAACTAAGTTTTCAAATAGACAAAATAAAGTCCTGCCATACTTTTTTTTTGTTTGTTTGTTTTGTTTTGGAATTTTGTTTTTTGGAACGATTGGTCATTTTTTTATTTATTTGATGTCCAGTTTTTTTCTCTGCAACGATTTACAAAGTCAGCAAGTGTATGTTGCCTAATGTTTTAGGTGTTTCAGATTTTAAGAATTGTGTAGTGTATTCCAGACTTAAGATGCGATCCGTTTTTGTTTGTTTGTTTGTTTGTTTTGTTTTGTTTTGTTTATTTGATCATTTTCACACAAAAATATTGAAATGGTTTGTCTATATCACTCTTTGACATAGTTTTAAATACTTAAATGTTGAGCATTTAATGTATTTCATATTTTATTATAAATTATGCATCTATGCACTTCATTTTTTTTAAAAAAATCAGTGTGCCCTCATAATCTTTAATCAAAAACAATAACTTCAAGACAATAATCCTTTCTGTCTAGCAACCTGTCACTCTCATGAGATCGCAGCAAGTAGCAAATGAAAATGATCCAATCAATTCTAAATGGACAAAATCAAGTCCCGCCCTACTTTTTTTTTTTTTTTTTTTTTTTTTTTTTGGTTTTGTTTTGGAATTTTTTTTTTTTTTTTTTTTGAAGCAACTTGAAAAGTCAGTTGTTTATTTATTTTATGTCCATTTTTTTCCTCTGTGACCATTTATAAAGTTAGCAAGTGTATTTTGCCTAATGTTTTAGGTGTCTTAAGATTTAAAAAATTCTGTAGTGTATTCCAGACTTAAGATGCAATCTTGAATTTTTTTTTTTTTTTTTTTTAATTTCCACTAAAAAATATTGAAATAGTTTATTTATGTCACTCTTTGACAGTTTTAAATACAGTTTTTTCATCATATTTTAAGATATTTAAGATTTAAGTCCATATTATTATAAATGATTAATCCGTGAACATCTTATTTTTTTAAAAACCCATGTTCCCTCAGAATCTGTATGATTGCAGCAGTTAGCAAATAAAAATGATCCAATGATCCAATCAATTCCAAGTGGACAAAATCAAGTCCCGCCCTAGGTTTTTTTTTTTTTGGAACGACTTAAAAAGTCATTAGTCGTTTGGTGAATGATTTTGAGTTTTTTCTCAGTAACCATTTATAAAGTCAGCAAGTGTATGTTGCCTAATGTTTCAGATTTTAAAAATTGCAATCTGTGTTTTTGTTTTGTTTTTGTTTTTTTTTCTTTTGTTTTTTTTATCATTTTCACACAAAAATACTAAAACAGTTTGTTTATATCACTCTTTGACATACTTGAATATTGATCATTTTATTGTTTTTCCATAATTTAAGAAATTCTATAGTATTATAATTGATTTATCCATGCATATAATATTGTAAATAAATAAATAAATGTCCTCTCATAATCTTTAATTAAAAACAATAACTTTGTCAGCGCCGATAGACTTGAGGGCAGTGCACCAATGCCTCATGGGCGTCCCGAGTTCAAATCCCGACTTGAGGACATTTTTGTAGTTTTTTTAGTTTAGTTTTTTTTTTAAATCATTTTCACATAAAAATATTGAAATGGTTTGTGTTTTTGTGTGTATGTTTGGTAAACATAGTAATCACATGTGATGTGGAGGTGGGGAGTTTGGGTTTTATATATATATATATATATATATATATATATATATATATATTTCTGCTACTGTGTTCAACTGAAATGTTCAACTAAAGCCTGAATGGGAAAGCGGGGTCTCTGATTGGATGAACATTTTGTATTGAGTGGTCCAGAAGACCGCTGAGCACTAACTCTTTCTTTCTCGCCCCATGTGTCCAGTCCCTGGTGCCAGCTCCACTAACCCTACCGGCTGGAGGATGCAGAACTGAAACTGAGGGAACATTTAGGCACATAAAGAAACAAAACAGCATGAAGGGAGAGGGAAGAGGAGAAGTGGGCAGGGGGCAGTAATGAAAGGTCAATGAATGGTGGTTTTGGTGAGTTAATTAAAGTTTAATTGAGTGAGCATTATATAAACAAAGTGGAAAAGCAATGTGAAGTGCTCTTCAGATCTGAAGTACAGAAAAATGCTCCTTTGAGGCTGGAAAACGAATAGCAGTTGCATTGTTTTTTTGTGTTTTTAGAGCAGATATGTCAAAGCATGCACATCAAAGCCTGTAACAGCCTTGTCTCGCTTTGAACCTTTATCCTTTAAAATTATTGTCGTACAAGTCATTTGCCTGAGGCAAAGTATGTGTTTTGTTGTGTGTGTGTGTGTGTGCATATATATGTGTGTTTGTCTGTGTGATCATATGAATGTTTCAGATCTGTGTGTGTTTGGTAGGGGTCAAAATCATTTGCCCCCTGTCAGTTCTATTTAAGTATTTCTGCCATCTCTTAATCCCTGGTGGTGTGTGTAGATGCGTGTGTATGTGTGGATGCATGTGTTGAATAGCACAGATGATTTGTTTACTGACAGACACAAACCTGTTTGTATGCCCGTCAGAGTGCGTTTGTCAGGAAAAGCGAATCTACTGATCTAATCTTCAAACCAGCCGTCCCCACACACACGTGTGCGAGTCACATGTAAACATGAGTGAACGGTGTAACATCTTCACATACAGCTTTATTCAGACAGTCGAACCACTGAAGAACACAGAGTTCTTTCTTATCTTTTATGCATCCCTCCCCATCACAAGCTTGCATGTATTTCTTGCACTAATGCACAAAAGCACATACGTGTTTAATAATGATTGAGGAGTTTTTAAGCCTGCAGCAATGTCAGTATTTTTTAAAGCACAGAGCATGTTAGACAGAGATGTGAGAAAAAGGGTCTGGTTTGAATGATTTTTACATTTAGATTTATGCATTTGGCAAGTGCTTTTATCTAAAGTGACTTACACAGCATTCAAGGTAAACATTTTGTCAGTTCATGCATTTTCTGGCAATCAAACCTTGACATCGCTAGTGTCGGGCTTTACTGTTTGTGCTATGTGAATACTTCTTAAACTCATCAAAATGCATATCATCAACAGCATATTACCAGCAATGTCAGCTGTGCAAAGATAATGGAATGAAAAGATAATCCTAGAACATGGTACAGTTGCTCTCAGTTGTTTTTGAGCAATAAATGGGACCAACTTAGATATATTTGTTTGGGTCACTTATGTTATGTTAGTAGCTTCTGAGCTCTGTATGTGTGTTAGAGTTGACCCAAAAATTAGATCATTTGGAAAATGTCTTAGTGTTTTGTCCATACAATAGAACAATAGAAATCAATGGTAACCAAAACCAATTATCTTATTTTGTTTTCTGAAGAAGAAAGAAAAGCACACAGGTTTGTAACAACTGGGTGAGAAAATGACAAAAAAAAAAGTTCCTTTTGGGTGAACTATCCTTTTAATGTGAATAGTAAATGTGTCTGTGATCTATAAAAGGGCATGCCAGTCTTTCAGAAGCGTTCTCAGGCACTTAAACTGTATTAAATGTTTTAAAGGAATGACTCATTCGCTCACTGATTCAGGTTTCCTTAAAACTCTCATTTGTGAAGCTTCATTGGAAACTCTGATTTGTATAGCCCATAGAGACTCATTGGCAAATCTTTGTTTGGAAAAGAGTCAAATGAAAGATGTGGGATTAAGGGAGGTAAAAAGCAAGCCAGTCCTTTGTAGCTCTTTCATTCTGTCTCCTAAAGTCAAGGCATGAACTCAAACTTTATTATTTCTTATTTATTATGGAATATAGCAGTGTTTGTTATAAAAGATTTATCCGTGCACGTCACTTTTTTTTTAAAATCCATGTGCTCTCATAATCTTTAATCAAAAACAATAACTTCGAGACAATAATCCCTCCAATCTAGCAACCTGTCACTCTCATGAGATCGCAGCAATTAGCAAACAAAAATGATCCAATGATCCAATCAATTCTCAATGGACAAATTTAAGTCCCATCCTATATTTTGTCTTGTTCAAGAAGGCAAAAACTATATGAACATTTCTCCTGTCAACTCTTAACAGAGCCAAAACAATCTAGGGTCCACACAGTGGTCATTTGGTCGGAAAACAGTCCCATCACGTGAACGTTGGCTCTATTTACACTTCGCGCCACAACCCCTTCGGGAGGATTTATGGGAATCTGATGGAACTTATTCCTGAGTCCATTTGAGGGGATGAGTTTATTCTACTAATGCTGGCTTTCCAAAGACCAGCTGATGGTGCTCCTTCCCACAACAGAGACTAAACCACAGGCACACACACACAGCAAATCGGCAAAATACTTTATTGAATGAGAAAACAAGAGGCTCCAAATATACCACACAAATTCATTGAAGAAATTGGTTAAGAGAAGGTCACAGTGTCTCTTGCCCCCACAGAATGTTGTTTGGGGCCTGAGTGGATGTTGTGTAACCCTGGAGATAGACCAGATTTCTCTCCAGAGCTCAATTCACTTATTCTCATGGTCAGAGTAAGAGGCTCTTAGTCAATAAGAGAGGGAGAACAGTGGAGAGCTGTCCGTGGTGCTGAACAGAAGGACATGTAGTAATAGAAAGGTCTGTATGGTTCTGAACACAAAACTGCTAAATTCAAGGGGCTGCTGTCCGTGGTTTAGAAACTGGGACACTGGCTGCACAGTGGGAGGTGCACATACAAGGTTGCAAATTGCAAGGGTGTTCCATTATCACCCTCTAAGTCGCCCTCTAGTGGTCATTTCTATTATACAGCTGTAGTGGAGAAGTATGTTACAGGGGAAACCACAGTGTTTGTGGTTTGTTGTGAACTGAGCTTTCTGCCTGTAAACACAATGCCACAGCTGACCTCCATTATGTAGTTCACACACACACACACACAGACAAACTGTACAGTTTTTAACTCTTCCAAAACAGCTTTTGACCTCCCTGAGTTTTACTGTATTGAAATAAGACTGGTCAAGCAGGTTTGTAATGATATGGAGGCAAGGAAAAGATTAAAGAATTTTAATTTTTGGGGTGAACTAATGCTTCAGTAGTAACGATCTTGGACATTAGACAAGTAAGAGCTGTGTTGCATTGGCTGACAACACTTCATTGAAGCTCAAATCGGAAATTAAAGACTTATTTGGACTGAGGATTTTAGCTTTGTATGGCACAGAGCTCCCAGCTTGCATCAGACCTTCATTTTTTGCTGCTTTTGTCATGTCTGGGCAGCTGTATAAAGAATGGGTGTCGTGCCAGGACAGCATCCTCATCCCCACTAGACATCTTTTGTTTTCTTGTTTTTTAGATGCACCTCACATTGTTCTCTGCAGTCTGTCAGGCAGGTGGTGCACCTGTGTAACCTGTTATACATGCAATTACAGCACCACATGGATTCATAACAATGTTGTGACAATTTTTTATTTGGTTTGAGAAGAGAATGCTTTCTCTTTTTTAAAAGCAACCATTCCATCGCACAGTCCAGCCCTGTCTTTGTAAGCGTACCATTGAGAAAATGGGGTTGTTGATTTCCTGCTGTTGCCTTTCAAAAGCATTCTGATTAAAGCTGAAAATCAAGAATGAAGATCTCTAACACTCAGCTTTTGAATCCATTGCAAAGAAAGTGATGCTTATGGTTTTAGGAACAGAGAAGGAATAGATGATAGATAGATAGATAGATAGACAGATAGATAGATAGATACTGTAGATAGATAGATAGATAGATAGATACTGTAGATAGATAGATAGATAGATAGATACTGTAGATAGATAGATAGATAGATAGATACTGTAGATAGATAGATGGATAGATAGATAGATAGATAGATAGATAGATAGATAGATAGATAGACAGTGTTGACAATTTTAAATAGTCTATTGAATCAGGTGGTTCACATAAATTAACGTATTAAAAAAATGATTCACACATTTGACTCCCTGTATTATGTACTATTTTGACTTAGTCATGTAAATTAGCATGTTTTTGTTGTATATATATGATATATATACGGCTCTCAAATATGTAGTGCTGAAAAGTCTGATTCATTATAGTGAATCAGTTCTTTTAGAAGGTTCACATGAATGAACAGACAAACAGTTCACTTGATTTAAAACACTATTTCAGCCCATTTCAGGTAAATTGGTACATTTTTAAATGGGTTAAGTAAACGCATAAATGCATGGATGGATGGATAAACAGGAAAAATATGATAGATAAGGCTCTCAAATATGTAGTGTTGAAAAGTCAGATTCATTAAAATGAATCAGTATGTTCAGGTGGTTCACATAAATGAAATAATTCAGAAATTGGACTCCCTGTACGATCATTATTAGTATTATTATGTAAATTAGGATGCTTTTGTTATATTTAGTGTCAGACAGATGTAAGATACGCATGGTGTATTATATAATATGACAGACAAAAGTATGGAAAGTCTGATTTATTCTAATAAATAAATTCTTTCAGAAGGTTCACATAAATTAACAGATAAACTTACTTCAATACACTATTTTACCTCAATTCATGTAAATTCATGGATGAATGGATGGATGGATTGGAAATGGATGATAGATAGGGTGCTCTCATACAGCATGTACTGTTGAAAATTGTAAATAACTCTATTGAATCAGGTGGTTCACATAAATTAACATATTAAAAAATGATTCACACATTTGACTCCCAATATTATGTACTATGTTTTGCCCTAGTCGTGTAAAATAGCATGTTTTTGTTGTATATATATATAAATATATATATATATATATATATATATAAATATATATATATATATATATTTATATATATAAATATATATATATATATATATATATATATGATTGTGCTGAAAAGTCAGATTCATTCTGGTGAATCATTTCAGGTGGTTCACATACATGAACAGATTCAGAGATTTAACTCCCCGTACCTGTCATTATTATTATGTATATTGGGAATCTTTTGTTGTATTTAGTATAAGAAGGATGAATGAATGACATATGGTACGTTTCATGTATTACAGTATATACAGTATAATATGCTCGACAAAGTATGGAAAGTCTGATTCATTCTAGTGAATCAATTCTTTCAGAAGCTTTATGTAAATGAACAGATAAACAACTCACTTAATTCAATACACTATTTCAACCCAGTTCATGTAAATTCATACATTTTTGATTTGTTTAGTAAATGGATGAATTCATAAATAGATGGATAGGCAAGAAATATATAAAAGATAGGGTTTTTTCATATCTAGTGTTGAAAAATGTAAATGGTTCTATTGAATCAGGTGGTTCACATTAATTAACATATAATTTAAAAAAATGACTTACACATTTGACTCACTGTACTATGTACTATGTTTTGACATAGTCATGTAAATTAGGAAGCTTTTGTTGTATTTAGTATAAGATGGATGGATGGATGGTTTAATGGATAGATAAATAGATAACAGAAAATGTGCCAGTGCCCTTGAGCAAGTGACTAGGTTGCTTCAGGGGGACGGTCCTCTTGATAAAAGTGTCTTCTAAATGACAGGCACGTATACACAGCTGTCTTTGTGTGTATGTGCCAAAACAAATTAAATTCAGGTGTACGATAAAGCTTTGATCCACAGGAGTGATTGATTTTGCTTTGAATACAGAGATTCTGAACCCTGAAAGACACATTTCTCTTGATTCAGTGAGGCTCTGCTTTCTGTACGGCTTCTTCAGAGAAGTTTGAACCTTTTGTTTTGAATCAGGGTGGTTATGTCGAGACTTTTTCAAAGCTCACGCTATGAATATAACATCAATATGGACAAAGATCTAACAATCTCCTAATAAATTATGCAGAGCATTTTTTGGCAAGTCCTACGTTCTAGCAGCGTAGCCAATGGCTTACGTTCAAAAGAAGACAGAGTTTTTGTGTCTGTTTGTCGGCGCGCGTTTATACCCGTGCGCGAGACCGTATGAAAGACACTACGGGGGTGTGTTTATGTGATTTGGAGGTGTCGTGTCTCCGAGCCGTCGTTAGGGCTTTGCTCGGGAAATAATAAGACACGTTTTGCAGGAAAAGGTGAAAGCTTCAAGGCAAATGAAAGCACAGTTGAAGGGTGAAATCAGTCTTGGCAGAGTTTAAGTGCAGTTGCGCTGACTGCTGTCAGAGGCTGTGGCAGAACGAAGTTCAACGAAATCCAGAACCCCTTTAGTTTTATAGACATTTTATTCATGACCTCAGAGTGTAATTTACTGATAGAGGTTCGCGATCACAGCAGCCCCCAGGGCACCCTACTGCCGTCTGTACTGTCACTGCATGCAAAGGGCCCCACTAGAGCTTTTCTCTTATAGTTTTTGATCTCGCCTCTCCAATTTACCCTCCCATCTCTCTATCTCACTCTCCAACTCTCCGTTGCTCTCTTTTTTTTCCCTCTCTCTTAACTGTCTGGTGTGTTTTCAGGTCTCTGCCCCGAGGCAGCTGTTCAGATCAGATTATGGTAGAATAGTAGCGATAATCTGCTCAGATCTTCGGGGACAGGACACATCAGGACCAACCAGTCCCGTTAATAAGCTCTTCAGTTGATGGAGACATTATGATGCATAACATAATGACTAAATGACATGCACAGGTACATATGCTGAAATTGTTATCCTAACTATCGGGATGGCAGTGCCCGGTAGGTACATCGGGTTCTCTCTCTTACGCTCTGCCAATTTGATGCCTTTGTGCTGCATAACCACTAAACGTGTTTCAGTCTGCTCGCATTACAAAAATACTCTCATTTCCGACTTGAAAGTGGGCTCTGTGGGTTAGGCGAAAAGAAAGAGTTTGTCACACAGAATTAGCCTTCAAAACAAAACAACACAGATCGTGCGCCTTCCCCCCGACCTGCTGGTTTATTTCTGCTGATGATTGACAGCTGTCGGTTTGGATCAGTAATAGAGACGAAGCAAGGGCTTTTGGAGATGGTGTCTGTCACTGGATCCCCAGGAGACGGAGAGTGCACACACACACCTAGGTTTTAACACAGTGTTTACAGGTCACAGTGTATCTGTAATTTAAGATTTAAATATAGATTACAGCAACAGCACAGACACCATCTTCTGAAAAGGCTAGTTTACACTGCACTGACATAAATCAACAGGAATAACACTAACTAAAAATAGCAATGGTACAAACTTATCATTTCAGTAGCATGCAGTTTTTAGCTGTTTTCAAAGTGTAGTTTTTCCAGTAATGAGTTAGTGTTTCCATCATTACATCACTGTTTGTCTGAGCTGAGGGAATAATCAAACACACTCACCTAAATGTATTAGTAGGCAGAGCTGGGTAGTAACTGATAACATGTAATGTGGATTTTGTAATCAGATTCCAAAAATCAAGTACTCGTAATTAGAGTATATTACATTTATAATGCTCATAATCAGATTACGGTTACTTTTTATGGATTACATGTTTACATATTCACACAACGGCAGTAAATCATTCTTAATTGAATGATTCTCCCTAATTCTCTCCCTAATTTTACCATCTCACCATCCCACTAAAGGTCTTACATTAAGAACAGTTTGGGAAGCCCTGATTTACTGTACTGTAATGTTTAATAGATTTTATGATGTTGATATCACAAATTGGAATATATTTTCTTTATCTTCGTTTTTTTTTTTTTTTATATCAGTATGGTATGTTTTATGGTAAGTTTAAAACAAGTTAATGTAAACTAGTGTTTTTCCTTGATGCCTCACCAGAGCCAATCACCAACACTTGATTTAGGCACATCAAGCATGCTGCATGCTTATTGGCTCACTGACAATGGTGAGGTTAACCCCTTCGGTATCAAAATTTGTTAAAGGGGTCATCGGATGAAAAGTTCACTTTTACATGTTGTTTGAACATTAATGTGTGCTGGCAGTGCATGTACACATCTACCCTACAATGATAAAAATCCATGCAGTGGTTTTTAATGAATCTGTAAAAATAATATCCCCTTTTTCAAATCGAGCCATTCTCAGATGCCTGAGTATAAGGTTTTTTTTTATGAATCTCTGCAATCACCTTTCCTAATAACGTGCTAGTTAGCAAGTTTTGCGGATAAACACGTTAAATGCGGCTAAAGTAAACAATCTCTAAGAGCAGCTCATTACTCCACAGAGTGTAGAGAGGGGCGGGGCAAACAGAGCTCATTTGCATTTAAAGGAACAATCCCTCCCTGAATGTAAAAAGGGTGTTGCTTTACAAAACCATTGAGAATTTTTAACCAAAAAATATTATAGACTTTTCATTAAGACCCTAAAGAATCATACCAACTTGTGGAAAATGGGCATCCGATGACCCCTTTAAGATATTTTTCAATTTTGTCAGTGCCTAAAAAGTATCGAAATCGATACTCTGCCCTAGTTGTATGTCAGGCCCTGACTGATGCTAGTTTCTCCATTTCTGTCACCTGATGGAGTCGGAGTTCCTTGCCACTGTCGCCTTTGGCTTGCTCAGTTGGGTTTTAAAAGACACTTAATATTCAGTAATATAATCAATATTTAACATTAACATGACTATCAAATTGAATTAAAACTGAATTATGAAAGTAAATCAGAAAAATAGTGAATCCAAAAATAAGTGAATCTTGAAATAATCTAAAACGTTGTCAGAATACTAAAATTAGTAAATATGTAATCTGTAAAGAGTAATGGACTACAATTTGTAAGTAATCTACCCAACTCTTTTGATAGGTCTAATTAACTGTAGTGAATCAGTTCATACAAAAAACAATTCACTGATTCAATCCTTTTAATATGTTCTGTTTTCTACTCTGTTATGTACATTACAATGTTTCTGTTGTGTATAATACGTCTACCTGTTCAAGTTTAATACTTCAGGTGATAAAAAATAATAAAATTAAATTTTTAAATATATCATTGGATGATTGTCATATAAACATATTGTCTCCTTAAGTAACTTCAATCTACTGTTTGTCTGTAGCATGTAGTATAGTATTCCAGAAAGCTGTGTAATGACATGAATTTACTTGCGAAGCAAAATTGTGGAAATGCACTATACCGTTTTTAAGTTTGGGGTCAGTAAAATTACAAAAATATTTAATTTATTCAGCAAGGATGCATTAAATTGATTAAACTGAAAAGTGACATTCAACTGACCTAAAATGTTACAAAAGATGTCTTTTAAAAATAAATGTTCTTTTGACATTTCTATTCATCAAAGAATCCTGAAAAAATGATGGTTTTCACAAAATATGAATAAAAAGGTTTCAGCATTATTTCTTAGGGGTCATGTGATTTAACACTAAAGGGTAATGGCTGCAAAAAAGTAGCCTTGCCATCACAAGGAATATATCACATTTTAAAATATATTACCTTTTAAAAATACAAAACAGATATTTTAAACTGTAATAATATTTCACAATATTGCTCTTTTACTGTATTTTTAAGTAAATAAATGAAGCAATGGTGAGCATAGGAGACTTCTCTCAGAACTCACTCAAAACTTTTGATTAATCATGTTTTCTAATTTACACCACTGGAACTTTTCTGTGTGTTTGTAAAGTTTGCGTCTTAAACTTTTACAAGTATGAATCTAACTACATTTTCCATTTTTGCTGAAAATATTTATAATCTTTTTGCTTCTCAGGTAAATTAATCTTGTTCTAATGATGTTTTGCCAGAAAACAAGGCAAAAATACTTTTTTTGCAGTGTGTTAGTTGTCATAGAGTACATCAGCCTAAACACACACACACTCTTCAACTCCAAGACAACATTTAGTGTACCTGTCACAGTATATATGCAGTATAAGCTTTAAAACATTACTACACATGACAACAACATACAAAACGTGCACCACATACAAACACACACACATAATCTTAGACTGTAAGACAGCATTTGCTGGTCACAGCATATCAGCATTTCAGGCGTTGAGACATTACAGTATATGACAACTACAGACAGAGGCGCACACACATACACGTACTGTAACATTTCGCTGAGCTTCATGATACATCCTGACACTTCCCAACAGCAAACCTCTTATCGTCTAAAGGTCATTGTGAATCTTCCTACAGTTGTTTAGATTTGGAGTGTTGCTGCGATATCTTCCGACCTGCTTTTTTTAATCTTGCCAAAGGGTCCGTCAGAATCATCACAGACCCGTTCTTCTCGTTTTTTTTTTTTTTTTTCGCTGCGTTGTCATGGTGATATGATTATTGCCTACCAACAGGAGAGGAACAGGATGTCGTGTTCTCTCTCTGTACAGTTTGAGCTCCTATTATATCTCGCTGTAGAGATGATCAGGTGGCTCGAAGTGGAATGCATTTAATTATTTTCATGATTTGCTGCATTGTATCAAGGATGTTTTCATTAGTGTTTCTTTCAGTCTCTGTTTAGATAGAAATGATCTAGAATGAGGCTCACGCGATCAGTCTTTTGGGTGGAGTGTGCCGCATACAAGAGTGACATGCGTACAACAAGACGCCTTCCGTCTCCCTCCTCGCTCTCTTTCTCTCCGATTCAGTCACCTTTCCCCAACCCCTCATTCTTTATCCTGCTTTTCAATTTTTATTGCCCCCCTTTTACCTCCGCTCCTCCCGTCTTTGGCCCCAGTTGCCCCCGGCAACAGCAGCAGCAGGGTGAATTGGGGGGCTCGACCCCTCCCTTCACACTCGGGTGTGCGTCGCGCAGTTATATTGTGAACGCCCCACACACACCAAGTTCAGGTATATAGAGGCTCATTCATCAAGGTGTCAGTGGTGTTTCTGTGGTAAATTAGCCATGTCTCCTCTCTACTCTGGATTCCCTCTTATAAACCAGCCTTCAGGGAAACCATCCCTCTCTGCCTCAACCTCTCTCGTTCTGTCTCCCCCTTAGACGTGGGGGGGGATGTTGGGGGGGGGGGGTCGCTGAGAGAAAGCAGGACAGAGATTATTGGGTTTGTACGTAGTTTTCCTCACTTGATCGGATACATTGATGCTGTGTTGTGGCTTTCTGCTTTCTGAGGCATTCAGCCAGACCTCGGTATACAAGCCGCAACCTGCTCCGACGTTCGGAGTTCTTTACAAGCATCCTTACCCCTCTAATTAAAATCACTTGAGTACGGCCACATAATAGAAAGAAAGCATCAGTGGTTAAGTTTCTTTGTAAATTGTTTTACATAAGTCTTCATACTTTACACCAGATATTAGACTAGATTGCACAAAACCCCAACCATAACTGTGAAACTTGGACTTGAGAAGCTGCTCTGAGAGATTGTTTACTTTAGCCGCATTTAACGTGTTTATCCGCGAAACTTGCTAACTAGCACAATATTAGGAAAGATGATTGCAGAGATTCATAAAAAAAACCTTATACTCAGGCATCTGAGAATGGCTCGATTTGAAAAAGGGGATATTATTTTTACAGATTCATTAAAACCACTGCATGGATTGAACTTTAAACTTTCAGTATAAATGGTTTCAAACTGAATTAAACAGGAAAATAACAGAATCAATGGTGCAAACTTGACCAACTTTACCAAAACTTAAAAGCAGCATAAAGAATGAGGAATTGTGAAAGGTGACTGAATTGGCAAGGTCATCGCACGTCACTCTTCTTTTATGCAGCGCACTCCATGTGAGAGTGGAGTGCATGAGCCTCATACTGGATCCTTTCTATCTCAAGGAAGACTGAAAGAAACACAAATGAAAACATCCTTGATATAATGAGGCAAATAAAAAAAGTTTGATCCACCTGATCATCTTTACAGTGAGATATAATAGGAGAAAAGACTCTACAAGGCTTTACAAGACAGTAGTGTCATTATTCTGATCAATTCAGTTCAGTTTCAGTTCAGTTTAGTTAAAGGAGTAAATTTAAAGACAATGTACTCACCCGCTAGTCATCCAAGATGTTCATGTCTTTCTTTCTTCAGTCGTAAAGAACTTATGTTTTTTGAGAAAAATGTTTTAGATTCTGTTTTTTTGAGGAGAACGTTCTAGCTCTGCACGAACTCTGTGTATATGGAGAGAAATCCTCCAATGTTTTCCTCAAAAAAACTATTTCTTTATGACTGAAGAAAGAAAGACATGAACATCTTGGATGACAAGGGGGTGAGTACATTATCTGTACATTTTTGTTCTGGAAGTGAACTTCTCCTTTAAATAACGTAGTTGTTCATCACAATGTTAATTTCGTTGACGAATAATTTTCATCATCATTTGTGTCAACATATTTTTCACAGACCAAAATGAGATTATAATGAAATAAAACTCGTTTTGAATGACAAAAACTATGACGAAAATCTACTGACATTTTCGTCAACAAATAAACACGGGACGAAAATGTTAGGGAGGAACGATTTGGGAAAAGATTCATTCAGAACAAATCTGCTGCATGGTTAGGAGGTTAGATGCCTACGTTTGATCTATCCGGCAGGACATAAGCTAACATGCACTTGCTGCATGTCTCATAAAACGTAAAAAAAAAAAAAAAGTCAATATCTGGGATAAGAGAAAAGCAGACATATGGACAAATTTGGTGACGTAGAAGAGAACTCAATTCGGTCCAGTTTTCTGAGCACACACTCAGAAAGCGCCTCTCGCACAGCGCACAAGTACTCTTTCAAGTCCCATAAATGGAGAAATACACACAAAATGATGTCGAATTGTCCATTTTAATGAGTATTCATGTAAACACACTCGATTATGTCTTAAGAACGTGAACAGTTGGGAGAATATCGGACATGTATCAGTACATTGCATCCGTGCAATCGGTTTGAAAGGGACAGCAGCTTAATAAAGATTAATCTAAATACATTTATATAAATAAATATGTCTGCTTGAAAGAATGAAGAATATGGGAAACAAGTTGTTATAAAGAAGGCATTACTAGCCAATATAACCATTGGTATTTCATTGAAAAGAAGATCATGTTCTTGTTTCTTAATGAGAAGTGGTTTTATTTCATTTCATACAAAGGCAGGTTGCATGTCACAACAGTTAAATTTGTCTATCATGATAAAATCTTAATATCAAACCTATATAATTTTACAGAAATGCTCAACAAATGCATTACACTGTAACTAAACCCATTGGACTTTAGACTTTAAAATCTTATATTTAGTCAGCTAAAACTAAGGCAATTTGGATGACTAAAATATGACTAAATCTAAATGGCATTTTAGTCAAAAGACTATGACTAAATCAAAATTAGCTGTCAAAATTAACACTGGTTCATCAATTATAACCAAGATTAATTTAGCAACTATACAATCAGCTCTGTTGAAGACAATAGTGTCATTATTCAATTGTGTTGATTTAATTCAGTTTGGTAGCCATGTCAATGTTAAATACTGATCATATTACTGAAGTGTCTTTTAAAATCCAGCTGAGTAAGCCGACAGTGGCAAGGAACTCTGACTCCATCAGGTGACAAAAATGGAGAAACTAGCTTCAGTTGGGGCCTGACATACAACTAGGGCTGAGCATCAAGTTTGATATTTTTAGGCACTAACCAAATTGCCTCGATACCATCAACTATTGAAAAATGTCTTGTCGTTTAGGTAACAAATTTCGATACGTTCACTTAGAACCAATAAGCATGCAGCATGCTTGATGTGCCTAAATCCATACTGGCGTTTCCACTGTGTTTCAGAAAAGATCTCCATCCACAGTACATAACTGCAAACTTTATTAAAACTATTTGCAGTGATTTATTGTGTTGGTTACATTTTTGTTCCTTTGTGCAGTGGCGAAAAAAGTATCATTCAGGAACTGGTATCGAAGTCAAGGTATTGGTATCAGTATCAATATCAAAAAATTTTGAATGATACCCAACCCTACATACATGTCCTAAAACATTTTGTGCTACAAATGTTCCAAGTAATCAAATTTAGAAATTTTATTTGGTGACTGATGAAACAGCTGATAAAAAAAAAAAAAAAAAAAACCAATGAGGGATTAACCCGAGTTATGACATAAAAGCCACATAGCAATGCCGTGGATCATGACGGTGCATTTTTGACACTGTTAAAAAAAAGTACAAAGAAAAAAGGCAAAGTTATTGGGCTCTCAGATGCATGACCTGTTTTTTGTGTTCAAGGCAACTGATCTGTTTCTGAAGAAAAACCCTGAGTTTGCAGGTATGAATTGATTCTACAAGAAACTCTTAAGACATTTGTAAGTTAATGAGACCTGTGTGTGTGTGTTTAAGCAGCTATAATTCCCTGTGGGAAAATCCATCAGCTGAGGGAGAAAGCCAACAGCAGCAAACACAGCCAAACCTCTCTGAAACTCTCAAGTCATGAACGACACTGAAATGTCCTTCAGTTGTTTCCAGGTTTTCAGACGGCACATTATGGTAAAAGTTAGAGTTTAGATTTTGGTTCAGATTTTCTCATTTCAATCAATTAATATATTGTACATTATTATAGAGGAGAGTGAGGTACTGTAAGATGCACCAGTATTTACATTGTTCTTAAATGAGAAAAGAGGTGAAGCTAATATTGTATATGAGGGAGGGAATTATAAGGAAACATGAGGTGTACAAAAATACAGAGAAATTATACAGGTAGAGTACTGGTATCATGTAAACTTTTACTCAAACTTTAATTCCACCATTTAAAAGTTCTTAGATTAAAATTAGACAAATTAAATCAATCAGACAGAGGGGATTTTCTCATTAAAGTAGTTTGATATACAAACTTTGTAAAGTAGACTCTTTAATCACAATTTGTCCTGACTGTGTAGAGCTTTAAAGCACATTACATTTAACTAAAACCAATATCCTGAAATTTTTAAGCTTTAAATTCATCAGTAGCTTTTTTCATTTTTATTTATTTATTTATTTTGTAATTTATAATCAGGTTGCATTCATTCTTGAGAGGTGGTGATAATTAAACACTGCTTTTTGTCAAAGTCTAGGTTTTAGTGACTTACGAGGCGTTTCTTCATAAGAACAAGTGACCTGTTATAGTTGTAGCCAATTACATTTTCAACTAAACTTTTTTATAAGAGGCTTAAAGGGAACCCTGGGTATTAAGACTTGTGTGGCTTAATATAACGTAAATGATGTCTCTTACTGAAATATGTAGTAGAAAACCCATGAAAGATTTACGTTATTTAAAAATTCCACATCGTTTTATACATATTTTGGACTATGGGATCGCCATTATTTCAGTATCGTCAAATGGTTGCACTCAGTGAGCTACTGGCACCGAGCTACGCTATTTCTACCACAACTAAACTCGGAATAAACTACTTAGAATATAAAATACAGATACGATGACCGCAGCTACTGAAAGAGATCACAGGTGGCGATGGATATAAGAGTAAGATTAAACCAAATGCTATATCGTCGATGTTCCCCACAAAGAGTCTAAACACAGAGAAGCAGTGAAGACTTACATCGCTTCTCTTGTTGATGCTATCTGTTGCTAATTTTACCACAACACAACTTGGAATACACAACTTGGATTATAAAATACAAATACGATGCTGCATTTTGCAGCTTTGGTTGTAATTTCCAGTCAAAGGGCAACAAGAGAAGAGATGTAAGTCTGCTTTCCTTTTAGTGTACCACAGCAACTGAAAGAGCTTACGAATGATGTAAAGATGCCGACGCTTGTCATGACGCCACAGCCACTGAAGGAGTTTCTCAGCACAGTTTTCACTTGATATCCAGGGCGTTTAGACTCTTCGTGGGGAAAATCGATGGTACATCATTTGGTTTAAGCCTACACTTATATCCATCACCACCTACAAGCTCTTTCTGTAGCTGTGGTCATCGTATCAGTATTTTGTATTCCGAGTTGTGTTGCGGTAGAAATAGCATAGCTCAGTCCAAGTAGCTCACTGAGTACAACCGTTCTGCGTTATCAAAATAATGGCGCCCCCCATAGTCCAAAATATGTATATAACGATGTGGATTTTTTTAAATAACATCTTTCATGGCTTTTCTACTACATATTTCAGTAAGACACATAATTTACGTTATATCAAAGGAGAAGTTCACTTCAATTTACGGATCATTTACTCACCCCGTTGTCATCCAAGATGTTCATGTCTTTCGTTCTTCAGTTGATAAGAAATTATGTTTTTTGAGGAAAACATTTCAGGATTTCTCTCCATATTCCCAGGGTTAACAGTGTGAACATGCAAAGAAGATCAAACACCCTTTACAAAAAAAGGTAAAACAGCGATGTAGGACGACTTTGAAGGAGTTTTTCGACCTACCCTAACGGTCTTGAACCGGAATACACAAGAGTCCACGCAGAGGTAGACAAGACCAGCATTTGAGGTTAAAAAGTATATAAATTGTCATTGTTTTTAGAAAATGACTGATTGTTTCGCTAGATAAGACCCTTCTTCCTCGGCTGGGATTATTTAGAGCCATTTGAAGATGCACTAAAACTGCCTTTTGGAAGTTCAAACTTGTGGTCACCTAAATGGAGAGAAATCCTGAAATGTTTTCAACAAAAAACTGAATTTCTTTATGACTGAAGAAAGAAAGGCATGAACAGCTTGGATGAGAAGGGGGTGAGTACATTATCTGAAAATTTTTGTTCTGGAAGTGAACTTCATTTATGCTTCCAAAAAAAAAAAATGTCTATGAAACATGAAAATATGACTTGAAAATGTAGTGCAATGACACAACTTTCTCCATATTAGTGGTAAACACGGATTTTTAAGGATAAGAGTTCTGTCATTATTTACTCACCCTGATGTCATTCCCAATCTGTCTGACTTACTTTTTTCTGTAGAACATAATAAAAGAAGACTGTTTGGTTACCAACATTCTTCAAAATAACAGGTTTTGTGTTCTACAGAAAGAATAATGGCAAGCAGGTTTGGAATGACATGAGGGTGAATAAATGACTATCTATTTAACTGGTGGAAGCTCTTACCCTACTGTCTAATAAAAAGGATGTGCAGATGAGCAAGGTTTTTCTTTTTGTCTGTAATGATGAACACATATGAAACATGAACCTCGGTGCCCTCCTCTCCCTCACCCCTTAGTTTGGGTGGATAAAAACGGTAACTTTTACCAGAGTCGTCAGAAGGACGAAACACGTGCCACAGGTGGGTGCATAGTAATAACTCAACAGTTCCTGATTACAATTTCTTCACATTCTTCTCGGTTTGAGCTTCGGAGGCGTTCAATTGTTTATGCAGCCAGCCGTGATGAAGATCCCCTGCCGGGCTTAAAATTACAAATTTAACGTCATTCGCAAGTTCTTAATGCAGACACAACCCACAAAAACACCAAGCAATCAGCAAGTGTATTTCCATTGACATTAAAATGATAGATAGATAGATAGATAGATAGATAGATAGATAGATAGATAGATAGATAGATAGATAGATAGATAGATAGATAGATAGATAGATAGATAGATAGATAGATAGACAGACAGATAGACAGATAGATAGATAGATAGATAGATAGATAGATAGATAGATAGATAGACAGACAGATAAATAGACAGACAGACAGATCCTTTTTATGTTTTATGATCTCAAAAATGTCCTGTTCTTGTGTTTCAGTTTCAAATCCAGCTGCACTCACTTCTACTTAATATTTAAATGCTTTGGACCATGTGGACAGACAGCGCATTTTATTTATGAGAAGCATTTATAGTGGTAACCTACAGAAGATGGTCTTTTAATGTCTGCGCTATGGGTTCAAATGGCAAAGATTTTGTTTGTATTCAGTGCATGTGACAGCAAGAAAATGGAAAAACTAAGCATCACTGACTAAGGCTATTCACCCCCGCCGAAAGAACATGCAGATTTCATTCTGTGTGAGATTGAGCAAGTATGTGTGTGTGAGTTTGAGTAAGTCTGTTCATGCATGTGTGTGTATAGGTGTGTGTTTGTGGTTTTCATTTATATCCATGCATTTGCCATTGTGCGTGTGTGCGCGTGTGTGTGCGTGCACAGTTTTCCCCCAGCATGCAGGGTGTACAGCTCTCCCAGAGGACAGATCTTAGAGTGAGCGAGCAAGTAAGAACCAGGCTTAGTGGAGATCCAGGGGAGAGAGGGGGATTTCTGACAACTCAAGCCCAGTGGGGAGTGAGGGAGCTGGGCTAAAAGAGCAGAAAGAGGGAGGGTGGGAGTCTGGATCTCAGCTTTACTGATGTATAGACCAGCAGTGCAGAGATGGATGTGAGATAGGAAAGAAAGAGAAATAAAAAGGGGGATAAGATGAGGCGAGGGAGTGAGAATAGACATTATCACTTTCTTGATGCAGCTCTCTTTTTTTATGCTTTCTCTCACACATAGCCACCTCCTCCAACACCATATTCAACATATGCAGAGAGAGAGAGAGAGAGAGAGAGAGAGACGAATATGAAAGGTAGATGTTTTAAGCAGCATTTATTAAATGCTGATTCATTGTAATTGCAGGGCAGAATTCAAGATCTGAGCAAAATGAAGGGATTACAAGGATGCACACACAGACTCGCTTAGCTGTCTATGTGAGGAAATAAAGTCTTTAATCTATTGCTTTTTTATGTAAAGCTAATTATAATGTCTGCAGTATATATACACACAATACCCAAAACCAAACCTGATCCAAAAAACTAAACACTTTGCATAATAATAATAAAATAAATTATACTACTACTACTAATAATAATATGTTTATTTGGTTTAGCCAAACCAAAGACCACAGATTTAGTTAATTTCTAGGGACAAATTTGTTGCTAAATAAACATCTTCTGTTATTTCTATTATTGTGGGGAATTTTGATTAGATTTTATTGTTTTTAATCAGCTAATGAAATTTTCTATCCCCTAACCTCACTGAAACCTGCTTAACTCCCAATGTAGATGGTTGTAGGAAAGATATTGACTGACAGAGACATGAAAAACATGTTAAAAGCTATCATTAGCTTCCATTGAGTCAGTGTTGCATCAGTGGGACCACATGATCAAAATTCTCCACTGCTGGCCCTATATATATATATATATATGTATGTGTGTGTGTGTGTGTGTGTGTGTGTGTGTTCGTGAAAGAGAAGTGCAAGTGAGCAAATATACTGTTCTTACACACACTAAAAGAGGGATGAGTGATTGACTAATATAAAAGGGCAGTTGTTGCTTTGCATTTATTATTGATTGAACGTAAAGAAATGTAGAAACAACAAGCAAGTATTAAATGTCAATGGTACTAAAAAAAATGCTCCCTTAGGTGAAAGCTGAATCTCTTATTGTGGAGCTCTTTTACTTTCTTTTGAGGTCCAGTATGTGTATAAGTCCGACATTTTAAGACTGAAAAACACTAAACAACTTAATATTGTGTTTAGTACCATTAAGACAATCAGGGTCTGCAAATTAAGTTGGCCATAAAGACCTGGCTAAAAAGCAAACATTCAGAGTTCACAAATTAAATGTTGAAAATGTAATGGGCATTTTAATACTATTGTTTTTAAATTAGGAAGAACATTTATATGATCGTTTGGAGCCCAAATCACTGACATTTTAAAATACTAAAAGACAAAATGTCCCAATTAACCCAAATTAGCTGAACCTAATTTATACACACACATTTATGCCTCAGTGTTTTACAATGTTATTTTACAAAATACATTTAAAGTCAGTGTAAAGCATTATTAAATATGTGTTCTGAGTTTGTCACACCACAGAAAAATGTGTTATTAACCACCCAGCCAAATGTGAATGATACAAAATGGCAAGTATATAAAACAAGGTATTAAAATCTTGAAGAAATAAGCAGTATTCTCTGCTCTCAAATGCTGTCGGCGCTGAAACCATGCCCACTCACGGGAAAGCTGGCGCTTCTCTTAACTGTCAAATCCCGCTACAACCTCAATGGATGCTCCCCCTGGCAGCTTATTTTAAATAAGGAGACCCAGCTGTTTTGCAAATTATCGCAACCAGGTAATATGCATTTACAGTTGAGGTCAAAAGTTTACATACACCTTGCAGAATCTGAATATTAATTATTTTACCAAAATAAGAGGTCATACAAAATGCATGTTATACTGACCTGAATAAAATATGTCACATAACATTTACATATAGTCCACAAGAGAAAATAATAGTTTAATTTGTAAAAAATGACCCTGTTCAAAAGTTTACATATGATTGATTCTTAATACTGTGTTGTGAATGAAACTGCCTGATGTTCTTCAAAAAATCCTTCACGTCCAACAAATATTTAGTTTTTTTTAGCATTTTAGCATTTTTGTGTATTTAAACCCTTTCCAACAATGATTGTATGATTTGAGGTCCATCTTTTCACACCGAGGACAACTGAGGGACTCATATGCAACTACTGCAGAAGGTTCAAACGCTCACTGATGCTTCAGAAGAAAACATGATGCATTAAGAACAGGGGGTGGAAAAAGTTTTGAATTTGAAGATCAGGGTAAACTGAACTTATTTTGGCTTCTAGGAAACATGTAGCTTCTGAAGGGCAGTACTAAATGAAAAAACAACTGATATTTAGTCAAAATAAGAAAAATGTACACATCTTCATTCTGTTCAAAAGTTTACAACCCCGGCTCTTAAGGCATCGTTTTCTAGTAATGCGCTCTAGTTATTAGGTGTTTGACTCACACAGAACATTCAGTGTATGACATCAAAGTACCACGAGAGCGATTTTGAAGCATAAGGAGCTGTCTGCTCTCTATAGCTTTTGCGGTACATAGATGTCCTACAGCGATCAGTCTAAGCAGCACTGCTTTAATTGAACACACTTCTTATAGTATTAGGGGAGGGGCCATGCTCAGTGGCTCCATTGCATCATCAAGACATGATTTTAACCCCGCCCAAAAACCCTGAACACAAAATTGGGGAAAAACTATTTCTATGGTCTAACTCCACTATTCTGTACCACATAGTTCATAGTCTTTGTAACATGTTTCAGCAATACATTTCAGACATTTCAGGTGTGATTAGAAACAATTCTCTGAATTGCCTATACACAGACTTTAAAAGTGAAAAAAAGAAACGTGTATTTTTCTTGTTCCATTTTAATTCACTAACGGAGAAATACAAGCCATTTCTTATCCTACGCATATTGTGAACAAATGGAATTCTCAGACATATCTGATGGTGTTTCTGAACTCTGAATGAACTTGATTTGATGATGTTTAGGATTGAGAACGCTGACTCACAGCTACAAACACCGGCTCATTTTTTGTCACTTTTAGCTAATGAGCAAATGAGACATTGTCAGTTTAACACTTGAAGCAGAATAATAAGCTTTTTCTTATTTTCTTTGACGTCATGTTATTTTAACAACTGCACTTCATTTTCATATAAGATGCAAACAATTTGTTCAACTGGACCATGTTTGAAAGGCAAAAAAACAACCCAGGCTCTTTAAAATACGTACCTCTATGTACATTTCTGCAACACCGTAATTACGTACTGCACTACTTACTGCACGTTTCAGGGCAGTTTCTAAGTGAAATGTCCAGAGAGAGGCAACATCAATACATGACTATAGCACGTTTTTAGTGTCGGGTAGTGTCGCTAAAGGTAAATGCTCTTTCGTGTATTGTGAAATATCCCCTACACCAAACCCAACCCTTAACCTACCTGATAGTGTTAACAAATGCAAAAGTGATATTGTTTGTTTGTTGATGCAGCCGTACTATTTAACTTTCATATGTTGATTTGAGCTGTTTTGTCAAACCATAGTTTCACAGGGTTCGTACCGGAGCTCTTCATCTCTCAAGTGCGACCTTTGAATTAGCAGTGAATTAGAAAACTCATGCATATGAAGCTGTATATGTGACGTCAACATTCAAAAGTATCGGTTTTCAAATCGCACAGGATATTAAAATTGTTTTGAAGTCATAACATAACATTCTGCAAGTAATATTGTGAAAAATAGGCTTTATTAATCAGAACTCTATACCTGTAAATCATACTTTGTGTGAAAAGGAATAAAAGTTGTCAGAGTTTTACTGCCTCTAGTGTTCATTACATTAAGAAACTGCAGTGATTCGTACATATAGGTATGTTTTTTCAGTTTGTATAGAGGCATGTATTTACATTAAGGCTTTGTTGCAGAGAAAAGTGAAACACAACCACTCAGACTGGATCTGTGCTGCGGTCCGCTAATTGACGACTGCTAGATTTTGTACAGAGAATGTCCTTATGCATTATGCAGGGCTGTGATTTCATCAAAATCAATTGGAGGGTATAAAAATGATCGACTGGCTGGAGTCCCTTTAAGGTAAATCAGTTCGCCGAGCGGCCATCTTGGCAATGCCCCCCAGGCAGCTATTTTTCATCTAGGCAATAGGCATGCAGGTACAGATCTAATTGAATGGGGGAAAACAGAAATCTAGGCAACTGTTTTTCAAGATTACTTCTCAATAACATGTCAAATCAACAATCATAAATCAAACATTTTACTTCTTTAGTTTAAATCACACTATGAAAACCAGACATTCGTGTTTTGGAATAAAATGAGACTTTGTAGTTTTGCCACGAGTGGTCTGTCTTTTCTTCTTATTACTGTCTTGTGACTCCCACAGGGCAATGGCTTTCTCGTCAAGTCACATGAGAGTTCAGCTCTGGGCTTTGCTGTGACCCCTGCTGCAGTTTACTGTTAAATCACATTTAGCATTACCAGACAACAGACATAATCTAACTAACAGCCACCCAATGAGATTTCGTCCATCGACACAGTACCGAATTTACCAGACTGCCACCAACCAAACAGCAGAAGGAAAAAAGCCAAATCCATAATGCATACCCTTCAGACTCACCTACAAATTCACCTTCAGCCAAATCCTCCTGAAATGAAAGTTTAGGTGAGGAATCGCTGCAACGCACCATGAAATTCAGTCATTAGAAAAGTAAAAGAGCTTTTTTCTTGGAACCTGACGTGTGCACAGGTTTGGTAAAATCAGTGGTTGGTTCAGGGTTAGACTCTGGGGTTTGATAATGAATTGTTTGGGCGGTTGTATGATTACAACTCCTGCTGGTCTCAATGTTCTCCTACAGAGAGACACTTTGTAAATCTTTAGTACTGAGTTTTAAAAGATCCGGCCGCAGCAGGGAGCCTTCTAAGGGTTAACAAAGGAAAGTCAGAGCGAGCGAGAGAGAGAGAGAGTCTTTCGGTTTGATCTCTTGCCCCGTAGAGACGTGTGGAATTGTGGGATAGCTACAGCCTCTTTCCCACATTTGTATCTCCATGGTAACGCCCCATGGGGAGGTGGAAGGGTGGAGGTGAGCTAATCTCTAAGTCGATACCGAAGAATGTTCAACTCTAACTAAACTCTGAGAGTGGGGAGAGTTAATCTATTCTCTCTTCCAACTCAATGAGCTGTGTGTGTATGTGCCCCTGTGTGTGTGTGTGTGTGTGTGTGTGTGTGTGTGTGTGTGCACGCTCTGTTAAAACTAAGTATTTTGCCGGTTACATGGTGTCGTCTTCCGCCTGTTAATCTTCCATGAAGCTTCATACGGAAATAATTCAATATATATTTAACGGAGTTTGTTTATTATTTATAGGGGATATTTAACTGCCATTCAAAATTTTGGGATCGGTAAGATTTTAAATGTTTTTAAAAGAAGTTCTTTTCTGCTCATCAAGACTGTTTATTTGATTAAAAACATTGAAAAACAGTAATATTGTGAAATGTTATTGCAATTTAAAATAGTGTTTTTCTATTTTTAATATACTTTAAAATATAATTTATTCCTGTGATGCATTTCAGTGTCAAACAATCCTTCAAAAATCATTCTAATATGCTAATTTATTATTATTGTTGGAAACAGTTTAATTTTTTATTTTTTATTTATTTATTTTTTTTTTGGAAACCTGTGATACTTCTTTTCAGGATTCTCTGATGAATAAAAAGTTAAAAAAGAACAGCATTCATTTAATATTAATAGAAATGTTTTGAAACAATATACAATACTGTTCAAAGTTTGAGGTAGAAAAAAAGTGATAGTAAAGAAAAGTTTTGAATAAATGATGTTCTTTTTAACTTGCCCCTGAATTTGCCCTCGCTCACTGAGGGCAGAGTCTTGTCTGACTCAAAATTGGCCAAGATGGTCCTAAAAGCTTGAGTGTGCAGAAAACCTGATTGATGGCACAAAAGTGGATACTCTAATCTTTTTCTGAATCTTGTTCATTAGAAAGCTGCTAGAAAAAATAGTTTAAAAAAAAATAGAAAAATAGTTAAACCAAAAATGAAAATTCTGTCAGTTCAGAAGACAAAAGAAAAAAAATTGAAGAATGCTGGGACATGGACAGCGGATGTCAAAGGGAACTGAATCTGACATATCACAACATATCGTCTTTTTTAGCTCCACAAAAGAAAGTAAGTCATACAGGTTTGGAATGACACGAGAATGAATAAATTCTGATTTTAAAGTATTATTATTTTTAGCATTTAATTTGAGGATGTATTATCCATTTATGCTCATTGTATAAAATCAATTGTCTGAATAATAATTCTGAAAGTTGAAACTTTTTATAGTGTAGGTTTGTTAATAAAATGAAATATTTGCAATCATGCATATTTAATGTCCGCATTCACTATTTTATTTTATTTTTTATTGAGTGCTGGCTAATTGATCATTGTACTTTTATTGAGGTCTTTTACTGGTGTAATATTTCATTAGAGTATCTGTATTTTAACTCTGCCATTCCGGCCACCACTCCCCTTTCGCATAAAGCTGGTTTAATTGCCAATATGCATGTTTTCCTCAGCTCTACTCAGTTTCTAGGCTCCACTCTTACCTCAAAAGTCAGATTAAAGGACCGTCACAACGCCTTTGAGCTCTAGGGGCAACAGTATCAAAGTTGTGGTGACAGAAAGAGAGAGAGAGAGAAGGATGAGGTGTGGAAACCGCACGAAAAGACTATTTGGAAGCAGTTTTACACTGCAAAGGGAAATAGCTAAGGGATTTCATTTTTTATTTTCTTATAAAAAAGGGCTTGTGCTTTTATAGTGCAGACCAGTTTAGAGAGAAAAGTGGAGAATGAAACTGAGGCATGATGTTGGTCAGATTTGAACCTTTATACATGCGCTAACCTCATTCTTTACTACTTTTTAATGTATTTAATGTTATATTAACATGACGTCATGAAAAAAATTAAAACTCGTCATCGACATCCAGCGTTGGGAAGGTTAATTTGGAAATGTAATAGGTTACAAATTACAAGTTCCCCTATTTGAAATGTGATAAGTATTGTAACTATTTCAATTACATTTTTTTCGACATTTTTCTAAACTGTTAATCATTTTCAAACATTTAAAGCAGGCAGGGTTAACATTACAATAGCACTCAACACTGATTACTGTCAGACTTTCAAAATCCTTCATCACTTGTATTATGATTATAATAATTTAATATTACAGTGCAGCCACCACAAAATCAGACTTTAACACCTTTTTTTACTTTGAGATTGTTCTGAGGTTAAAAACAGATTTTAAATCATAAGATATAATTCAACAGCTATGATACGGCTTTTGAAATCAAATCTTTGCATAGCTATGACAGGAAAAACTGGCATCTAACAATGCCTAAAAAAAGTTCATCTTAAAAAATAATGCATATACATAAACACAAATAGAAAATAAAACAGTTACTGAATGAGCATGTGTCAGGGTTCGTACAGATCATGTAAAATTAAATTCCAGGACTATTAAGGACTTTTCAAGCACTACTTTTTTGATTTTCAAGGACTTCAATCAAAGATCTCAATTTTCTAACAATGTCTTTCATTTCAAATTCTAAAAAAAACAGAAATAGATAAATAAAAACATACTAATAAAAAATGGCAAAAATAAAGTGAAGCAGATGCAAAGTATTACTACTAAAGTATTACAAAGTATACTACACTTTTACTATCGTCCAACCACTGTTATTTTTTTGAAATATCTGTATTTGTATATACTTTCTTTCTTTCTTTTTTGTTTTGTTTTTATAACTGTACTGCATCAATGGTCTGTTTTCTACTGTTTAAGAAAAGAAAAAAAAAAAACAGAAAAAAAGATTTGCAGAATCACTCTAAATGATTCACGAACCGAAGTCCCAATTTGAATCAATTGATTTGCGATCCACGATCAAATTGCGTATCGCAAATCATTTCATTTGAATCATTCAATTCACTAATGATTCACAATCCTGTTCCGATCTGAAACAAATGATTTGCGATCCCCTTTAAATTGCGTATCACAAATCCTTTGATTTGAATCATACAATTCGCTAAATGATTCACAAACCCATTTGCTATCATTTGTTTCCGACTGGAGCACTTCAAAATAGTAAATCATTTTGCGACACAATGGTTTAACTGATTCTGAGTTTCTAAACGCAATTTGGCCCATCACTATGCTTTTTAAAATCATTACAAGTGATCTCGAAATTCGAAAATGAATGGCTCTTTTTTGCTAGTGAATCACTTGAATGAGAAAATCACGAGTTTGAATCAATCGGAGCAGTTCCAACGTAAATGACTCAATTGACTTGATTCGTCGGTTCCTCTTTTCGTATTTTCAGCCATGTTTCACGACACTGTCAGTACTACAACTGGCTTAGCTCGATTGTTTTCTGATATTAACTGAAATAAGCGGAAGAGGTATGTTTTCTGAACTGCGTGAAGTTTGCGTGAAAAGATATGTGCTTAAAATTGACAAAATTAAACGCTTATTTCATGGATATTCTTCAGTTCAATAAATCAAGAACTTTTTCAAGTACCTTTTCAGGAATATTGCTATTTTCAAGGGTTTCCCAGGCCTTTAATTTCAAAAAGTCAAATTCAAGTACTTCAAGCACTTTGTGTGTGTATGAAAATATTCAGATGTAACCCCTTTTGTAATCGTTAACACATTATTTTAATAATAATAATAATAACCACTTTCTCATATCAGGCTGTTCTAAGACCCTTGGTAGAATTTCATTGTTCTGCCACAGGCACTTCCCATGATAGTTGATTGACAGTGCCATTTTACCTTAGTCCCTCCCTGAGTGAGCTATGAACAGTCCGACCCCCTTCGGTGCCTGACAGGTGTAAACAAGAATGGCTCCTAAGCGACTGAGGTGTTTCTTTTAAGGGTTTTTTTTTTTTAAATCTTTGGAAATTGCCTTTCCTAATAATGTGCTAGTTAGCGAGTTTCGTGGCTAAATGCAGCTAAAGTTTACAGCCTCAGAGATCAGCTCGTAACCCCACGAAAAAAGAGGGGCGGGGTCAGTAGAGCTCATTAGCATTTAAAGAGACATGCACCTTAACGGCTTGCTGTAAACAGAACTGATTTTGACAAGGTAAAAAGGGTGTTGTTTTACACTACTATTGAGAATTTTAACCAAAGTATGTTATAGACTTTTCTTTAAGACCCTAAAGAATCATATCAACTTGTGGAAAATGGGCATCCGATGACCCGTATAAAAGGTCTTAAATATGGAGATGGAAAAACAGTAATCACGATACAGCCTGATTATTAAACTTAAAAATTCTATGATTTAATTAAGTATGAGCGCTGCATGCATCAAATTACTCATGGATTCAGAGTAGCTCAAAATCAATGAATGTTGTGCATTTACGCCATTAGATTGCTTATGATCTACTGCTGATGAATTATGTCAGGATCCTGATGTATTTCGGCTAATTTATAATTAAAAGCCTTGCGTCATGAAAAAAAAAAACTTTATATTTTTCTGGTTATTATTGGTTTTTCATTTACTTCAAAGTAACCTCTTGCAGGTTTTGTCTAAGCTTCACTGTCAAAGGAAGGGAAGACTAAAAATATTAGTTCACACGTTATTTAATTTAGAAATATATTAAGAAAAAGAAAAGTTTTTAATGTGCTCCTTTTTTACCATAGGCTTTTATGAATGCAAGCACAGAACACAGGGCAGCTCTGGCAGTGTGAATGAACAGTTTTTCAACTTCTTTATATGAAAGAGCACATACACCTGCAGTGCCACAGCTCCAGCCAAGACCTCTACTGGTTTGGTGTTCATTGTATCTTCCTCTATGGTGAATGCAGGGTGTGGGTGTGAAAATCATGACGACACTTGTCCACTATTCAAACGCTGAAAAATAATCTGATGAATATATTTGTGAAAGATGAAATGCTGGTCAACTAGAATAAGTATAGAAAAGCAAGGTCAACATCTCAGACGTCCTGCCATTTATTGAAAATGAAGCCATCATGAAGGCATTTGGGAAAAGACTGTCAGGATCTGAAACTGCTGCTCCGAATCGTGTTCTTTCTGAAAACAGACAGGCGTACAAACTTTGACCCTCCCTAATAAACCCGTAAAGGTTTCTTTTTGTGCTGCTCATAGGGGAGATCTCAAATGTAGTGTATGTCAGCTCTGAAACTCTAGCGCTTTGAATGTGAGGATTTTAGACTGCAAACAGCCTGTATCACTTCCCACATACACAACCAATCAGAAATGAGTGACATTTAAATTCCCTGAGCATAAAGCAACTGAAAATACAGAGAGAGGAAAAGACCACAGCAGGAGCAGGCAAGTAACCCGACATGACTCCAGAGCTGGGACTGTGTGTGTGTGTGTGTGTGTGCAGGGACTCGTGTCAGCAGAGGGGCTGGCTGATGGAACGTCAGAGGCTGCAGATGAAGGGATGAGAAATGACGATGAGCCCAGCTTGGCTGTGTGACACTGGTCGAAAGCGTGTGAGGAAGATGTGAGCTCTGTAGATCAGATTAATCTTTACTCAGATGAGACGAAAGGGAAAAGCATCAAGGCTGGGTATTTTTTTCCTGATAAGTTTGTTGCTGCTGTCCGCCAGGCTCAAAGATTGAGGGGCTACAAATTCAGTTCAGACTTTATGTAACACCTTTTGTGAAAACAGCGTAGTATGATATGCTGGTAAATACATAATAAATAAATACACAAGTAAATCTGTTATGTATCAAATGAAACATAAAATAAGTCAAACAAGTGGAAAGAACAACTTAGACTGGCATAAATCATTCACTAGTTTCCCAGACTAGTTTATTCCTTTTACTGGTAGTTTGGTGCTGGTCAGTTGTGTTAAAGTTTCTGTCTTTTGATGAAAATGCCCTTTATATTACAATATTAATGGTAATACTTTACAATAAGGTGTCATTTGTTAACATTAGTTAATGCATAAACTAACATGAACAACCAATACCTTTATTACAGCATTTATTAATATTTTTTCATGTTATACGTTAACCCAAATGCTGGGTTCAACTTGTTGGGTCATTTTGTTAATATTTTTTACTACCCAGGTGCTGGGTAGTTTTTCTGTAACTGGGTCATTTTTAATGCTGGGTTATTTTTTCTACTCAACTGCTTGGTTGAGCCTGTCTCTGACGAAACAACCCAGCTGCTGAGTTACAGTCAGAGCACGGGCTTTCTGAGTCCTCTACCAGAGAGAGCAGTTAATTAGTTCACCTGTTTTGAGTCTTCGGGTTTTTCAAGTCGTTCGTTCATCTTATGGGGCTGTCACGTGATGCTGATTTTGCTAAAATTAATGAAATGACTCGAAAAAAGATTTGTTCATTTTGCTGAACGAGACTTAAAGGTCAGAGTCTGTAAAATGATCCGAACTTCCCATCACTACTATGAATCATGTCTAAGTTCAAGTCTGTGTACTCCAGCTAAAAATGGTAGAGTATGGCAAAAAACTCCATCTTATTTTCTCCTACAACTTCAGAATTGTCCGACACGTTGTACCTTATTGTTTGTAAAAAGCGTTTGACTTACTTGCACTTTCTTAGTCTTTGCGCGTTCGCTTTGTAAACACTGAGTCTGTGGTTCTGCCTATGTTCGGCCTGACCTTTCGACCTGATTCAATAGTACGTCGTGAACGCGCATGCCAGAACCTGTGCTAAACAAGCTTTTGTGCTTAAAAAAGTATACATATTTTTATTTTCCAAAAAAAATGACAGATCGTTTCGCTAGATAAGACCCTTCTTTCTCAGCTGGGATTGTTTAGAGCCCTTTGAAGCTGCATTTAAACTACATTTTGGAAGTTCAAAATCGGGGGGCACAATTGAAGTCCATTATGTGAAGAAAAATCCTGAAACTGAAGACAGAAAGACATCTCCTTTAATGTACTGAGTTTAATCTTAAAATATGTTTTCTAATGTCAGTACTGTTTGTTTATGGGCAGTTTTTAGAGTCAGTGATGGCATCTTTTAGCTACGAGTGAAACCTGGAGCTTTTACCCTGGCGAACAGCAGCCCTTCACCGGCTCAGATTTTGGCGACACACTAGCATGAGAATTAGCGCTATTTCGGTAAAAAGTGATTACAGAGAACGGCTGAATACACTAAAATTAAAATTCTACTTTTAAATGTTACATTTTTTATGTCTAAAATGCTTGTTAAACAAGTTTAAATGTATGTTATATTGTAAACTAAGCTGTATTCACCCAAATAAATTCAATTTGTCTTGTATTTGATGTGTTGATATGTTCTTGCTTAATAATAAATGCTAATCTTTTGATTATTGCTGTTGCCTCTAGTTATTCTGTTTGTTTTTATAAGTTTTAGTCCATTTTAAACCAGCACTATAACAATTTTTAAACAAAAATTGAATTAAATAAAATAACCCAGCGTGTTTAGTAAAAACATTTAACCCAACCAGTTGAGTCAAAATAACCCAGCATGTGTTCCATCCAATATTTACCCAAAGATGGGTTGCCAAATAACCTAAGTTGGGTTGTTTTTAACCCAGCATTTTTTAGAGTGTAGTTAATAAAAATACAGTTGTTCATTGTTAGTTCATGTTAGTTCACAGTGCATTAATGTTGTCAAACATTGTTTATAATGCATTATGTTATTAGTTCATGTTATTTGGTATACTGGGTATTATAATATTGGGTATTATAGTGTTCATTGTTGTCATGTAAATTTTATCAGATTAATTTGATCATGTTTTGTCAATAATTCATTACATTCATAAATTCTATTAAACTGTTTTTAGCCTGTTTAATGCATTTTTCTGGTCATATTTCTTGTCAGATGATTATATCAATAATTAAAATTATTAATTATAATTAAATGTAATTAATTATTTAAAATTAATCTTACTGAAACTAAAACAAAAACAATAATAATCTGCCTTCGCCAGCATGTTTGCTTGTTAAGTTGAAATTCTGATGTACAGAGACAAACAAAAACAGATATTGTTGATGTGGTGTTGAGCCTCGGAGAGGTGGTTTATTTTAAGTCAACATCAATGTGAAAAATGGGTGAAATAGTGTGTCCAAAGGGATTGTTTTGCAGAAACTGAAAGGGGGTGTGTTGTCATCACAGGCTGGTTGGTGTGGATGGGAGCAGAGCCCAGCAGTTGCAATTTACACCCACAATATCAGGGCACAGAGTTCTGCACTTCTAAAAGCAGACTTGGGTGCCCTGAATCAGAGCATGCTGCCAGCAGTACACCTTTACTGTGCCCCTCCTCTCACACCTGCTTCAATCAGGAGCCTGACTACAAGGCGGTGACCAAAAGGATGGGGCGGCACTGACATAAGGGTAGGCGGTAGCTCTGTGACACTGATTAAGCGGGGTTAAGAAGCTTGGTGAGGAGACCAGCACATCAGCATCCACTGGAACTAGCATCCATCACTCTGTAGACAAGCAGCCAAAATACTGCAAAATAAGACTTAAAATGGTCCGAAAACATGATCTGTAGGAGTTTTTAGTGAGTAATAAGCTTGATGAAATCTAAAGTAAATCTCAGTGTCTGTGACCAATATTTACCAAGCTTTGATGACCAAAAATTCAATAGTTAGAGGTTTATAGCTGAACATAAGTTTACAAATAAACTATATTGTTTAAATTATTACTGCCTTGAGTTATTATTTTGGAATAAATGCAAAATGCTTGGTGAGATTCATACTTGGCTTTAATAAATAAAATATTGATTACATTGTTAATGTGAATATATATATATATATATAAAAAAGTGCTTTTTTTTCCCTGATAGTGTAAGTAATGTTAATTTAACCAAGAAAATGTTACTGGGACATTTACATCAAATGTGACCATGGACCACAAAACCAGACATAAGGGTCAATTTTTTTAAACTGAGATGTATACAACATCTGAAAGCGGAATAAATAAGCTTTCCATTGATGTATGGTTTGTTAGGATAGGACAATATTTGGCCAAGACACAACTATTTTACTATGTAGAAACTGAGGGTGATCAATCAAAATCAAAATATTGAGAAAATCACCTGTAAAGTTGTCCAAATTAAGTTCTTAGCAATGCATATTACTAATGAAAAATTATTTTTGATATATTTACGGTAGGAAATACAATTTTTTTTTTTTTTTTTTTTTACTAGAACATGATCTTTACTTAATATCCTAATGATTTTTGGCATAAAAGAAAAATCGATCATTTTGACACATACAATGTATTTTTGGCCATTGCTACAAATATACCTGTGCTACTTAAGACTGGTTTTGTGGTCCAGGGTAATTTCAGAATACCACTGCACACCACTGGTTTGTGATGTGATTTGTGTCTTTCTCCTATTGCAGCATTTTAAGCCACGGGAATGGCTTCATTAACTTCAAAAAACAGTTTAACGTTTTAAAAATACATTGTTACACCTGCTTTTTTACTTTGATTTTACTGCCCTACATCTGTTTTTGAGCGCAAGATGGCATCCTCTGTGAACAACTCCTCAGAGAGCCTGATGTCTTCTGCAGGCTGTTCCATAGTTGGGGACTGTGCATCCTCATAAATGTTAGCTCTGACTGTTAGAACAGGTTTAGAAGACCACAGAGACCTGTTTGTTACAAACTTCACCAGCTTATTAGATATGGGTTGAGCTGCAAACACATTAAGGGATCTGAACACCAGCAAAGCGAAATCAATTTTAACATTTACCAGTGTCCAATCAAGGGACTTCAAAGCATGTGTAATGCGATATAGCTGGAACATTTCGGGTCCCTTTCTTGGGAAGGCCAGATGATACAGGAACTGCAAAAAGTCCGGCTGAAACAACGACAAGATGTAATGTATTCCGAGGGGAGGAAGAGCTAAATAAATGCTTTATGGGATTTACTGGAAATTTCACGCTTTGCGACGTCCACCGCTTCTGCCACTGCTTTCTGTTCATCCCTTTTGTTCACATGGAGATTTTATGCACGAAATAATGTTAATGAGAGAAGGAGGGAGCGAGGTTTCAGAACTTCCTCTCTCTTGCTCTCTGTCCCCTTCGTTCCCTCTCTTCTAATTGCAATGCATACACATTAAGCGATCCATATTTTCAGACTTACTCACTCTCTCTCTCTCGCTCTCTTTTTATCTCTTTTTCACCTAATTGCATGCACACATTAACATATATTTCCATTCTGGCTAAAAGCAGTGGCTTTGTCTGCCGCCGAATATCAAGAGAATGTTCCTGCATGTTTATGAGTGATGGAGACATGGGACATTTATGAACAGAAAATGACATTTTGTTCATACTGGAAACAGAATGTAAATGGGGAACTGATTTTACAAACTGTGTGTGTGTGTGTGTGTGTGTGTGCGTGTGTGCGCAAGAGAGTGTTTTGGCATTATTTATTGACATGGAACGAAGGCAGCCTTAAGAATTCCAGCATATTCCCTGCCATCTCACGATCAGGGATTAGCCAAGTCTGCATGGGCAAGCATATACACTGACACACACACACTCTATCTTTGTCACACACTCACAAAAAATGCAATCACTTAAACTCCAAGTAAGGCAAATACCTCATATGCATGCAAACACACGTTAAAATAATTAACTCTAGTAATTAGTCATCCCCATTTAAGGTATGACATTACAGAGAGCGAGAGAGAGAGAGCCATCGACTGTGGAAGTAGAAGTCAACTCGCAGACACTCGGTCACCATGGGAACCACTGATGCGCCCGACAGGGGGTCACACATGATCAGGTCAGCCCAGAGCCCCCTTATCGACTTGTGCTGTTTACAGATTTCACTTTGTTTCTCAGTCTCACATCCGTGCGACGGGGGGCCGCAATGTTTTTATAGGAAAGAAATGACATTGTCCTCTAAAAGCTGACAAGCCTTTGATTTTCTGACTTCCATTCTTTGTGGTCTCTCCTGATGAAATGTCCTGCGGTGTGATGTGGCGCTCTGATCTAGGACCAGCTGTTCAGCCTAAACATTATCAGAAAAAGCACATGGACGCTCTCAGACTGGTGGACACGGGTAGCCAGTGAACGCACTGCTGCATGTGGGTGGAAAGAGAACCGTGCCGTTTCCATTATTGAGGCTGAGGCTAGAAAAGACCACACTCACACAATACCAAGTTTTGCTGAGGATGGGGAAAACAATGAAAGAGAAAGGAAAAAAAAAAAAACTGTAAGAGGGTCCCCGCCCATGTCTGTAGTGGGAATGAAAAGTGGCATTTATGAAAACAGTGTTATTTTGGTCTCTCTAGTCCTCTCTTATAAGATTGTTTAGTTATTTGTCTTTTGTGTCGCAAAGGTGTTTTTTGATTATCATTCTGAATGTATTTCTTCTTTTTAAAAAAGTATGTAAATATGCGCATGTCTCACATGAGAATCGACATTCAGCACTCAACCATGTGATAAAATTACTTCCAGTGTAGGCTGCGCGATACACAGCCTTTTTTTGGCATCTTTGCACCTAATTTTCAGCTACTAATAATTTTTTGCCAAAAAACTGCATTATCATTTTTGGGTGAAAAAAAGGCAGAAAATACAAACCGAAAATATATGCACCTTGCACATCCCCCCATGCCCAGATTTCACTCTTGCTCTAGCCATTATCATGGCACTACCCTGAAAGAGCAATCATGTCAGAGGTATAGAAATACTTTAACGTTTCTGATTACGACATTTCAAGAGTGGGTACGGTGCAATTCAGTACGCAGAGTACAGTTAAACAGCATTGCTTAAAAACATGTTTGATGAGATTCTAATATATTTAATGAACGAATAATATATTTAAGTTTGTTCTAAAATATTTCGTCCAATTTGTTGCAATTCTTTCACTAAATAATTTAAGGTGTGATTATTTTATTGGTTTGTTTTTAAATTCAGATTTATTACATTTCATGAAATCAAAAACTATTATTAATACAATCAATTATACAAAAAATGTTTTTAAATATTTTAATACAAGTCGGGTTTTTTTTCGATTTTCGGTTTCCGTTTTCAGTTCATCCTGAATTTTCAGTTTCAGCCCAGAATTTTTATTTCAGTGCATCCCTAACTATTTTCGTACAGCTAAAATAAATGGAAATGCCTCCCACATTTAAAAGAAGGCATCGGATACAAAATTCACTTTTAGATGGTGTTCGCATAGAAATGTGTCTTGGCATTGTGTGGACACAACCACCCTAAACGATAAAAAAAAATCCTTTCATTCCTTTTTTTAACTCCTAAAAACGTAAACAGTCTTGATCATCAAGTCGTTTTGATTTTCTGAGCAGTATGATGTCACACTGCTCAGGCCCCGCCCATAACCGCTGAGGGACTGTCCTGTATTAGCATATTTTCACCCTCAGCCAGTTGTACACTCTTTGACATTTTCTCTGCATCTGAGCAGAGGTGATGCAGATGATTTGTAGTTGGATATAAAAGTGAACATACAAGTCTTCATTTTCTCCCGACATCAGAGCCACTGAGGATGCAGTGGATTCGTTTTTGATGGTAATGCACCACCGAATACACAAAAAAAAAATGGAAGAAAGGGGCGGGGTGAGCAGTAGCTCATTATCATTTAAAGAGACATGCACTGAAACGGGTCACTGTGAACAGACCTGTTTTTGACAAAGTAAAAAGAGTGTTGTTTTACACAACCACTGAGGAATTTTAACCAAAGTAATTTGCAGATCCTAAAGAATCATACCAACTTGTGAAAAATGGCCATCCGGTGTTGCCTTTATGGTATAAACAGACATACCCACTATTATGTGAAAAATAAAATGAATGTGGTAAAATTAACATGGTATGATATCGTTCCATAAATTTCGGTACCTGTTAATACAGCACAGTTCGGCAGTTCACACAGTGTGATGTGAAGCGTGGAAAATGTTGACAAAAGATTAATTTGTCAACACAAGGCCACTGAAGAGATGTTTTTCATTTAATGAGATATTTATTATTAATCCACGTAAATGTCAGTGTTGAAAATGCCCTTTTTCCCTCAGCGGATCGCGTACTTAACTGCAGCGACGCGAGCACAGGCGCTTGGCATGCGCTGAGGGACTGTGCGTCTGACAGCCGCAGCTCGTTTTTCCTACAAAGGGCTACAGAGAACAAGCTCTGAACTTTAATAAGACTAAATGAGCTTCCAAACACAGAGATAAAGAGCAGTTTATCCCTGCTGTGTGAAAATCTGATGGTCCAAATGCATTAGTCACTGTATAGAAGACAGAATATGATGAAGATAAAATCCATGATGGAGGACTATGGAATAGCTAAATATAATAATAGAGTATGATTGGTTCATAAATCATAATTAAGACAATACCGGAAAATTACAAAGTCTTCAAGGCTTTTCTTATGTCTATTTGACAAATCCAGTCAAGCATTTTGTAACAGAATAAGCTATGTAAGAATTACATATACATAACTCATTTTAAAGAACTAGTCAGGAATGACATACATTCTATTGTTTACAAATTCAATTTTGTCTGTATACATTAAATTATATAGCTTCTTTTATATTTTATGAAGTGCTATCAAGGGGGAACATAATATTTAGGGGTCCATGGCATTAAAAAGTTTGAAAACCTCCATGGGCATTGATTTAGTATTGATATCTAGGTACCGGAGGCTTAATCTTTCTAAATCCAAAATTTTATATTGATTCAATCCTATTCCAGTGTAAATACAAGTGTTGCCAGACTTTTGGCCCGCGGCATAAAGTCTAGTCCTCGCTGCAGCTGTGTGTGACCAAGAACTGCCCAACTAGTTAGCAAGAGATCATTTGACATCTGACATTAAAAATCAATCTGTCAATCACAGTTTTGTTTAAGCAAGTTTATCTGAAATGAATTCACTTGCAATTTCTGTATGCTGTATGCAACAGACGGTCATTGAACAGATTGAACAGATCATGCTATATTTGTTGTTTGAATTCTTTTGCAGTGTAAATATAATGTAGAGTAAGCAAATCTTACCAGAATTTCACTGGTTTAAGGCCTTATCTTGTCTTGAGATGCCGGTCTTCTCTCTTTCTTTTTCTTTTTTGCATTCTGTCTGTGAGGCTGTTGATTTATTGATCATCCATGCAGGAACAGACAAGCCTACAAAGAATATGTCGAACAAATGATTCTAAAGAGAAGTGCACAGAAGTAATTCACAGCAAATGATTCCCAGCAGATGCTTCATAGAAGGTGAATTAAAGAAACCGATTCATTACAAGCATCATTCAAACAACTCCGAACACTGTCGCTCACACGGTGTAAGCTGCATCCATGGCAACAAACTCCGAAATCTGCGTCTGGTCCTTTCGTTCTACTCGGAGAGACGCGGTGTCCCTGTGGCACCCCCGTGTCTCATTTGTACAGCTGGATAAACAAATTACTCCAAGCCAATTAGCACAAGCTGTTAACACTAGTGTTTCAAGGTCCTTTCACATTAAGTGTATTGCAGTTAAAACTTATTTTAATAAAAGCTATAAATGCAACATCAGTGGCTGAAATAGATTTTTTCAGTGCATAATAATTGTTTGCAAAAAAGCTAGGTGGGGTGCAGGAACCTGAACAACTCTCCCTAGTGGCTGTAAGCATGAATGCAGCCAGGTTGTGGTTTAAGAATGACACTCTTGTGGTATTTGCTGCAAAGATGTAATTACAACTAAGGGGGTAGAAATGAACTTGAGTGGAGAATATGTCCTCTCATATTTAGAGAAATCTATAAATGTTTGTCCATACTAGTTTTACTGGTAATAGACCTTAGACAGAATAGCACCATATTTAATTTATGACAAGAATGAAATTGACGCTGTGAGGGATAGAAGTACAGTGCGTTCAATGGATTGTACTTTCGTTTAACGACATGCCGAATATTCAGCTGACCAAAGGTCTTTCTAAAAAAAAAAAAAAAAAAGTTCTGAAAGTTGTGAGTTTAAAAACTTACATGATCTAAGACCTTTATCCAGTGTTTTCCATTGTAAAAACCGTAAATCATTTTCATTTGTGTTAACTTAATATAGAGTCTAACCTTTAAAGGAATAATTTACCAAAAAATTACAATTCTGAATCAGACATTAACTTGTTCATATTGCTCTTTGCCATTAAATATATTTATATAATGCATATTTATGTATTTATTTAAACAAACCTAACATATTATTCAGCAGCCATTACTCCAGTTTTTCAGTGTCAAATGATCCTTCACAAAACGTTATAATGTGCCAATTTGATGTTTAAAAACATTTATTATTATTATCCATGTTTAACTAGTGCTGTTTAATATTTTGTAAAAACTGTTATGCATTTTTCAAGATTCTTTCCTCAGTATAAAGTTTCAAAAAAGTACAGCATTTATTTGAAGTAGGTTTGTTTTGTAACATTATAAAAGTTTTACTGTCTCAGCTTTTTTAATATACTCATATACTTTTGCGCAGCAAGGATTTATTACATTTATCTACAAATTGACAATATATATATAAAATCTACCTTTTTTGGAATCTCTGATGTTCTGATGTTGATGTCAAATTTGTATTTAATACTATGATATTATCTGAATTCAGAAGAGCTTGAATATAATGGCAATATAAAACTGACTTAACTTTATAGTTTTTTTGTCAGTTTACAAATAATGGGGAAAAAAATCTATTTGTGTCCAAGGCAAAACTGAAAATGAAAATGTAATGAGCACATGACGACAGACTTTTTATTTATTTCATCAGAACATTTTAAATGATAGTTTTTAGCTATTATATATCAAATATATACCTTTTTTGACATCTCTGATGTTGATATCAAATTTATAGTTAACGCTAAGCTATTATTTAACTTCAGAAGAGCTTGAATAAAATGGTAATGCAAAATGGCTAACTTTATAATGCTTTTGTCAGTTTATTCAATGCAAAACTGAAAACGAAAAGTAAATGTAAGGAGTACATGCTGACAGACTTTTTATTCATTTCATTGGAACATTTTAACTTTTTAGTTTTTAGCTAAAGTACAATGTAATCCTCGGACACAAATTGAATACTGCAGTGACATTTAAAACACGGAACAAGACTGGAATGGCGTCACTATAGACATTAATCAGGTTAGACGCCATATTGAATTTAACATAGATGAAGTCTGTGAGGGATGGATTTACAGTCTTTACAATGCCAGGCAGTGCATAAAGTTCCTAGATCGTGCTCACAACTTCCACAACTGCTTTAAGGAGTTTTCGTCTACTTTCAAAAAGACTTTTCATCAGCTGAACAATCGTTATGCAGTTAAACAACCGTACAATCCAATGAACGCGCTGTACTTCTATCCCTCACATTCTCAATTTCACTCCTAATAATATGAATAATATGGACTAAAGTCTATAGAGAAATATTTCCTTAAGAGGTCAAGCATATTTGAACTTGTGCTGTTGTGAATGAGTACAGGAACCAATGATATAATTTGACATCAGTGATGTCAAACTTGGTTTGAAAAACATTTAAACTCACTGTTTAATAAACTGTAGCTCAATGCCTAATTAACAGCAGTTAGTAAAGAGAGACAGCTCTGAAGAGTAAGGTGCTGTGAGAATTCATTACAAGGGAAACATTTTGTGGTAAACCACCTCTGTTAAACTTCACAGCACATCTCATTTTGTAACTCTCACATCGTCTTTTGAAAATGAAGACATAGTGTTTGTACTCACAATTTTACCTGTTCCTGTCCCCAGTGAAACAGAAGAGTGACTATTGCAGTGTACCCCTTCTTTCTCGCTCTTTCTGAGCTGCATATGTTTTATGTAGTGTGTTTGGTTGAGTGAGATAAGGCACAAAACACATTAACACCTGCATTCAAGACACACACACACTGCTAGGCGCGCACACACGGAGATGGATGATGGGGGAGATTGGATTTCTGGGCCAGTGAGCAGGAAGCAGAATGCAAGAGTGTGACTGCAGTTCTGTCACAGCAGGTCATTTGGGTACTAATGACTGTGTGTGAGTGAGTGTGTGTGCCTTGCATAAAGCCTATAGGTACGATTGAGACACACACCCTAGCTGCAAATTCAATTTGAAACCCCCCATTTTTATATCAAGGAGTGAAGAGGCAGCGATAGAGAAAGTGGCAGGAAGAAATAGAGAGACTTTGTTTAGTGCTGTTGAACCAAAGCTCTCACCTGATAGTACAGGTTTCTTGTCTTGTCGTCTGCCTGCGCGCTTAAATAAGATGTCATCAGTACGGTATGGTAACGGATGTCACCGGAACCAATGATGTGCTCAGAGTGAGACCTGAGTTAGATACCGGCCAGCAGCTCGTCTCTGCTCGTTCAGGTGTTTCGTCGTGCCTTTAAGACAACCGGCTTCTGTACTCACGTTGTCTGAGTGTGTGACAGAAACTGTGAGGGCGCTCGGTACACATTAAACAGCCGAGCGGAGAGAATGTAACGTTACCGGATGAGAGAAAGTACAACAGCGCACCCATGTGGCGAGGTAAGCGGTACTACAGCCACTGTCACCTCACACCTGCAACGAGAGGGAACAAAGAAGCCCTAAATTATTCTGGAGTTAATGTTGAGTGCTGAGTGAATGTGTGCTACTTTATTTCAAGTAAATCAAACTGATTTATTAGCTATTTTTACTTATTTTTTGTTAGTTTTGGAGCCATGGCATTTTTTATTGTTATTTTTATTTATTGTAATATCAATTTACCTTATTTTTCCCTAAGAGCGGGCGCAGCCATTAGTAAATTTAATGTGCGAAGCTTCCGGTCTCGTCCGTTTTCAGCTATTCTTAGCTGTACAAAATAGGTTTTGCTGTTTGATATTGCAAAATTGTGTCTTACCATATTATTTGAATGTATTTTCTTTATTATTAACAAAGTGGTTTGTAGTGCAAACAGTTTTAGCATTTATTGTTCTTTGTTATCCCTACAGTGTCTAATGAACCGGAAGTCTTGCACATTCACAGAAAACTGCTTACGTTCGCGTTGAAAAATAATGTGGATACTGACACTGACAATGTTTTACCAGTCGTAAGGTGTTTTTTTTAAATGGAGATTAATACTGAAAGCTGAATAAATATGGTTTCCATTGATGCATGGTTTGTTCGGACAGGACAATATTTGGCCGAAAATCTGGAATCTGAGGGTGCAAAAATAAAAAATAAAAAATATTGAGAAAATCACATTTAAAGTTGTCCAAATGAATTTTTTTAGCAATGCATATAACTAATCAAAAATTAAGTTTTGATGTATTTACAGTAGGAAATGTACAAAATATCTTTATGGAACATGATCTTTACTTAATATTCTAATGGTTTTTGGCATCAAGGAAAAATCAATCAATCTGACCCATACAATGTATTTTTGGCTATTGCTACCCATATAATCGTGCTGCTTAAGACTGAATTTGTGGTTCAGGGTCACATATGACTTCTTGATTGCCATTTTTTAATAAATCTTTATTTTCATAATATACCAGTGAAAAAACGCTAATATGAAAAACTCTTCAGGTCACTAAGCCTGGTTTCAAAGGGTTTTTGGCTACTTCTGTCACTATAAATCGTTTTCAGTGTAGAAGAGAAGCTTTTATTGCATGTTCTGTCATGTCATGCCTGGTTAGGACACAAGATTTTTAGCTCTGTTATACAAAATTTGTAACATTAATGTGGCACAGTTTCTCTTACACATTATAACCATATAAATAAGATAAACAAAACCAACCAATTTAGTTTTTTAATAATACTGAACTTGTACATATAAAGATCAAGAGTCCAGATTCCAAACAAGAATGTGTAAAATAGCTTAGATGCAACATTAAAATGGCACATGAATGTATAAAAGAGCTTAAGAAGACTGGATGTGCAAAGCTACAGATCACATGGATTAAGGTGCATATCACGGAGACCTTAAACGTACGATAACAGAGTCTCAGGCAAAAAGATTTTCATTTATAAAACACACAAACAAGATCAGAACAGGCTTTGGAGCCCCTATTTAGCATGCTAAATAAATGCCAACGTTGATATGAACAAGGAACATTTTGAAAAAATGTTTAATAAAAACAAGCTTTAGCAAAACGTCATGTAGCTGCCAACACGTATGCAGCCCGAGGGACGAAATTCAGTATGGTATGGAAGTATTTAGATGTCCCTAAAAAGCTTGTTTTGCTCAAACTTACACGATTATTTTAAGAAACTGGTGTTGAGTCACAGTTATAACAGATAAAAACAACGGCAAAATGCTTGACGAGAGACGTCTGATTATTGTAGTGCTTCGTAACGGGGAGCAAAGAGCTGCGGGCACAGGAGTCAGGTACGAGATTTCTTTTCTTTCCTGTCAGACGACACTTCGGCTTTACGCTTGTGAGCCTGCAACAAGATGAAACAAACAGCATGTTTTTAGGACAGACAGACAGACACAGATAGATAGATAGATTGATAGACAGATAACACATTGTAAATCTTGCTGACATTATAGGCAGTTAACATGTGATGGAATGGTACTGAAGCAAGAGAGAACAGGCAGAAAAAAGAAAAACAAATGCTCCTCGCTCCAGGCAAAATTTTACAACTCGCCATGCACATGCTCTGATAGACAGATAGATATATAGATAGATAGACAGGCAGGTTTGCAATCGGCAGTGGGATTTACTATACTTTACTGCGGACAGTAAATCTGAGGGGAATTTTGATCATTTGCATGTTGTTCTTGTTCAGTTGTTCAAGCGTGATTCTGAACTAGAGGGAAAGTCTCTGGGGACGTGAAGCACGGAGCACAACAACAGATGGAGCGAAAAGAAAGAAGACAGGACGTATTACTGATTGTCCTTTGGGTGTTCTTCTCTTTTTCTCGGCGCGCTCTTTCTCCTCTATCTCCATGTTCTCTTTCTCAATGAGAGAAATGAGCGTGTTACAGCGACGCTGCAGCTCCTAGCAAACCAGACAAAACACACGGAAGGAAACTCTTTCATCATCTCAGCACAAGAGTTATACATCACATCTCATCGACTTTTACAATTCCTTTCAGGCATCACACAAGCATCGCACCCACTCGCTTTCACAAACACACACACAAATATGACCCGAAAAACATCCCTGGATATAATGTGATTAAAAAACAAAGTTTTGCATTTGTGTGTGAAACACGCATACAGGTTTGCTCAACCTGTCTCTGAATGAGAACGTTTTATAGTTTTTTTATGTTTCTAGATAAACACTACAGGTTAGTCTTAACCCAAACCATAAATGTATTCTTTTTTTGCAGTTTTAAGAATGTATGAACTTTTTTTCCAATTGACTCTTCGCAGGGAGTTTGATTGATAGGTGACCTGACCAATCGTAATGCTAAATCTGCCATTTTTGTCCAACAAACAAACCAGACCGGAGAGTAGATTACCGTTGGTCAGATGGACGTGAACTTGAAAAATGGTCTGTATTGATGACTTTCCACAGAAATGTTCAATTATGTTTATTTTGTGCTATAACTAGTAGAAAAGAATGATCTGTCACAACACATTAAAGAGCCACAAAATGGTTTTTATTGTTTGGCATGAAACAAAAACTCTGTTTTGTCTGTCGACGCGTTTTCAGTTTACGCTTTGCTCCGCAATGTCTTTTTTACTGAGTAAGTACACGTGTGGCATGAGAAGTGGCAAAAACCAAACAAAACACACCTACAGAATGCACGCATACGTGACTATGTGATGAAGTTTGGTTAGAGCAGGGGTCACCAAACTTGTTCCTGGAGGGCCGGTGTCCTGCAGAGTTTACCTCCAACTTTCCTCAACACACATGCCTGGAGGTTTCAAGTATACCTAGTAAGATCTTGATTCGATGGTTCAGGTGTGTTTGATTAGGGTTGGAGCTAAACTCTGCAGGGACACCGGCCCTCCAGGACGGGGTCTGGTGACCCCTGGGTTAGACTAACTTAGTGCATGTAGAGTTTCACTGCTTGATTCAGTCTGTTAAAATGCATTTAAAATGATCACAAAACTCAAAATATGGGGGCAGAAAATGTATATATTTATATCATTTCTTACAGTTAATCAATATCACATGAAGTGTGCTATTTTTTTCTTACAAAATCAGCATGGTTACAAATGTGAATGTGATTGATTTTATACAACAGTTCAGTAAACAAGAAGTTAATATTAAGAGACTTTTGTTTTAGACACCATATTGCCTGTTTTTGCTCTATTTTGCTGACAAAAAATCATTCCAAACACAGCAACAGCACTGTTTTGCGTCTCTGAGCAACATGAATCGACCGTTTAAATAATTCAGTTCAATCACAATGACTTCCTTATTAACAGTGACATACTGCCACCTACTGGTAGTTTTAATTGCAAAGTATTCAACATTTTATGATTAAAATATCAAAACATTATTTATGCATTTGTAACTGCAGGTTTAAGCATTCCGTGTTTCTCTAAGCTGCATTAACGTGTAAATGTGATGCGATCTGGGAAAACTCGTCAGATGTTGCGCTGGGACGTTTACAAGAAAATTGAAAAATAGGTCAAATGTCAATTTTTTGTCAAAATTAGGTTTTCATTAAATTATTTGATAACATCTTGTCTATCATCTCTGAAAATATCTCTGCGAAATTCACTTTAGTGCAGAAAAATAGCGATTTATTGCAGCAAGCAGAAATTACTGTCTTTCTCTTATGTTATGAACGCGCTGTCGAGATGCTTTCCCTTAACACCACAAAAACAGTTAACCTATCAAAATAAACCACGTAACATATTTAATAAAGGTGTATCAATTCACATTCTCCACCAGTCCTGTGTAAACTACGGCACGCAAAGTTTTTTTTTAATAAATATTTATTTATTTTTTATATATCACAAGATGGCGGAGCGCAACACAGTCTGAAGTACCGCAGCTGCTCTCTTAACCGATTTTTCTCATCTCAATCTGCTCAATCTTGGTGATGTCAGTGCCCAAAGCGATGTTATTATAGACTATTTCATCCAGAGATGAAGGATTGGATGATAAAGTTACTAAAGAGAAGATGGAGTCTGATGAGTCTGTTAAATGCATAGTGCGCGAACAGTTGTGCTGCGCTCGCTTTCACTACAAGGTAGGCTGCATTATTTGTGCTATCTAAACATAAAAGGGGTGGTCAAAAGTTCAGAGACTATGCCCATGATAAACAACGGAAAACAGTTGTTAGTCTGTTTGTGTAATGATGCAGTATAGTGCTCCTGACTTGACAGACAGCTCTCTTTAAACCCGCTAAGTGAAAGTGAAAGCCGTTTCACTTTACCCCCGTTTTTCTCAAAATTCCATTCCTAAAAATCTTCGCTATCAGCCAACTTAAGATAGCCATAACTTTGGTTACATTCAAGCTATGGACAAAATAAAAGCAGTTTTGGAAGGGGCTTAAACCCAGCTTTAATATGATTTCGAAACCTAAAAAAGTTAAAAGGCCACTTCTGATGCAACTTCTGCAAAGATGTATTTTGTTGATGCTGATTTTACTTGTTTGGTAACAGCCTAAATGTATTATTATAAATGACTGATTAAATGTAAGAATTTGACTCAAAAGATGATGCATACTTTTAGAAAAAATGGCTTTATAAAGGTAAAAATGCCCATAAAAGGTAAAAATCTATTTTAACTTATTAGAAAATAATCATTTTTATCAATGCTGTGAACTGACCACATAGAATATCAAAAATATCAAAAACGTTAGAAGTCAGCTATCCACGGTAGTCCTTAAGATATCAGCACAATAACACACTCAGCAAAATATTGTCTAATAATCACTATCGATAAAATCTCAGAAAATTTCAAGACATTTTTTGTCAGTGTTCAGGGGCGATTCTAGGATTTTCATTTTAGGGGGGGCTCAGCCCCCAATGAGGGTATAATAATAAAAATCAATAAATATATAAATACATTTTTAAAAAATGTTTCACGCCGGTGCCGATGGCCTTAGTGCGCCGACATATACAGCGCAACTGCGCTCACGGCGACCTGAGTTTGAGTCCCGTCTCAAGGTCCTATACCGCTCCCGCTCCCCTCGCTCTACCCAATACTTTCCTGTCATCTCTCCACTGTCCTGTCTCAGTAATAAAGTAACAAAAAAGCTACAGCCCCCTAAAAATGGCCTAGTCATTGTCAATATTGCACACTTGTCGGACATAGCAACAGTAATGAAGGGGTGCGGGTCTTTGCGAAGAGTCAATTGAGGACCTTCCTAAATGGAGGCTTTGTGAAATTCAGTTCACTTTCGGGGACAATGCTGTCCCCAAAGTACAGCTAAGTCAACCTATATACATGCGCAACCACATAAATATATCCATATAAGACTTCCCTTTCACATCTAATCTGAGCTGACTGTAACTGTCATATTAAATTACAGTGCCATTTAGACTCTTTATGAATCTTTTTTTCATGTGATGATGCCTCAAAAAGAAGGCTTTACAACTGACAACTGTCTGTTTTTCAAGTCTATTCAATTTTTTACTAGTCTGCCACAATAATATCTAAGAATGTTGTGGTTTTAGGCTTATCACATATTTGTCATTTTTTAACACTTTTTTTTATAACAGCTCTAACACAAACAAGTTCTCACCATGGCAGTCCTGGACTTGATGAACCAGTCGAATCTGAACTGTGGAGCGTTGCGTACACACTGTCGAAGTTCTTCATAGACATATTCTTTATCAAAGCCCATCTTATGCAACATGCAAATCAGAAACCTGTCTTCCTCCTAAAGGCACAAATACCAAGAAAAGTTTCTACATTTTAAGTTCTTAGTAAACACTACACACATGCACTAACTCTCTTTCCATTGCACCCACCTCTGTGTAGTTCTTTCCTTTGTTTGTGCCGTACTGGATGCGGAGCTGGTGGAATGGAGCCTTGTAGCGCGCTATCTACAAGTACACCAAACACACGTCATCAAACAAGTAATATTTACTAATTATTATTGCATCAAAAATTCCTTTTTTCTCTGAAAGTTTCTTGCTTCGCCTGATAAGGCTGTGACTTTACTGTCTAATATTGAGGTTGCAAATCATCAAAAGCAAGGAATACTAAGGCTACCACACAATCATAATTCAGCAGCCATTAAAGAAAAACTGGCTTGTCAACAACATAATTGAATTCCATGGCAAGTTTCTGAAACGCTGACCTTGGCGTCCAGGGCTTTTTTGATGCTGATGCGTCTCTGGATGCGAGCTTCTCCTCGCTCTATCTGAGCCATGATCTTCTCAATATCCTGCAGCTCATTACAGCGTTCCCAAAACACAGCTATTATAATGACAAACAACGTGTAAGTCGTGTGTACTTATTACAGTAGTGAAATATTTTTTGTGTTGTTCAGGTAGCTACTTATGTATTTTATGCAGGGCTCTACAGTGCGACCATTTCAGTCAATACTGAAAACTACTGCGCGCGACTGTGAAAAACTATTAAGGAGCACCAGTGCGACTGACCCAATCAGCATATTTGTGTTTGCGCTGAGGGAGGCTTCAAAGGTTTCTACGTGTTTTAGCAATGTATCACAGACATATCTCACCAATCCGTTTATAAACAAAGTGTAGAAAGAGTGTAAATAAGACATTCATTTTGCAGTGTAAAGAGCTTTGTTGAATTTAATGGAACTTTGTGAGATCACGATGAACTAAGATGAGTGACAGTTTAAGGGAGTTTGTAAATGAGATATTAATTTAATACAACAGTTAAATACACAAGAAGTTAATATTAACTGACTTGCACTGTCTGACTCCTACACTCTTGCCTGAATTTGCTCTATTTCGTTATCAAAAATAGTTTGAAAAAAGGAAGCCGCTGTACATCTCCATTCAAACACAGCTGTGTTTCGTTTATGAATGAACGTTCGTTTTTAAACAAATCTAGTGAGTCAATGATTCAATTTCCTATTTATAAAGACAGTCACTTGCTTTATTCCTAAATGAATCAGCCGTTCGAAAAAAATCAAATGAATGAATGATTCAGTAATTAAATCGGTGACTTTCTGCCACCTACTGGCAGATTAACTTAATTTTTAAGTACTTTTTCAATAATTTAAATCATTCAATATTTCCATATTCAAAATATTACATTTAAAACATTAATCTCAACATGACTTTATGAATTTGATTGCACTCATGCCACCTCTGAGCCTCATTAAACATGAAAATACATCAAATACTTCTGTGCCATGTCTGTAGTACAAATTAATTTTGTTAAAACTGGTTTCATTTGATTGGTAACTTATTCTTATTCTACTTGTTCTTATTCTGTTGTTTTAATTCGAAATTTTAAAAAGCTTATAAAATGTATATTTTTTTAAAACTGACATAAAAGATGACATACTGTTACTAAAAAGTGAGAAAAATGCCATTACAAAGGTAAAAACAAAATTCCCCTGTCAAAATATCACCTCGTAATGGGAAGGTTAATTTTTTTATCAATATCTATAGTGTACAATTTGTATGGCTCACGATGGTTGACCACATGCTTTGATTTTCTTCCCTCTTCTTCCTTAAATGCTTCCATATTTTTTCTAAAATGCTTTAATTAGTATGCTGAGTTTGCATTATAAATTACGTATTGAAATTAATGAAATTAATATGATGAGAAAAAATTTATAGTAATATTTTATTACTACTAAAATAAATAAATATAAAAAAAACTAAAATTTGTTATTGCCGTCGTCATTTCCCATATTTTAATATATACTATATTATATTTTTCTTCCTTTTTTATTTTTAATTTGATCAAAACCGGCTAAATTATACAGAGTTCCTTAAAAAGCATGCATCGTGGTACTCATGTAAATGTGTGGCACTCGGAAGAGAAGAATAAAGTCGTTATTTTTGTTTTCTTTGCACACAAAAAGTATTCTTATAGTTCCATTTAATTACAGCTGAACCACTGATGTCACATGGACTGTTTTAACGATGTCCATACTACCTTTCTGGGCCTTGAACATGTCAGTTGCGTTGTCGTCAGAAGCTCTCGGATTTCATCAAAAATACATTCATTCGTGTTGCAAAGATAAAACGAAGGTCTTATGGGTTTGGAACGACATGAGGGTGAATAATTGATGACAGAATGTTCATTTTTGGGTGAATTATCCCTTTAAGGCCATTTAGTTCAAACAACTCACCAACTAGTGAATTTTGAAAATATGTAGACTGCGCATTTCTAGTGTATAATTTGTTTAGATGTTAGGCTTCTGTATAGTTGCACTGGTGCGTACTGTACCAGAGTACTCCATGACTTCTTCAGGCGTCTTGCCTTCCACCTCCCTGGCGATGTTGTCAATGTCATCACGACCGTACTTCTCATTAGCTTTAATAAACTGATTGAAATCACGCTTGTTCCAGTTTGTGAAGCCCTGGGAAAAACAAACGCATTCTGCTGTAGCACTGTGCTCTGTACTCAGTGCATGTAAGTGTGTATGAATGTGTGAGAGAGTGATAGAGAGGATACTTATGTGTACTTGTGTAAGTAGTTTCTCTTTTTCCTCTGTCTCTTCAGGTGATAGGGGTTCTGCCTCGTCTATCTTAGCTTGTTCCTCCTTCTGCACCTGTGCTGAATTTGGGATTTCTGGATTACGTGGAACCTACAATAAACACATACACAGTCGCACTTTACCACTTTATATCAGATGCTTCAAAAGCAAGCACTTGAGAAGATCGTACACAAATACTGAATTCAAACATGACGTACAAAAGGTGCTCACCTTGTATCCGATGGTTTTCCTGTAATAAAGAATCTCCATTTCCAGCAGCTCAAAGAGACGTGGTGGGAAGAACTGAAAGTCTTGGATGTTGGGCTGCTTTGGAGGCCGAGGAGCCTGGATCACATCCACGCACACACACACAAACACTTTTTATGATCTGTTCACATACACTTGTTGTGTAGATATTTTCATACAAACATCTGTGTGATTCTTGATGTGCACTGTATAATGACAAAACATTTGTTATGCTCCTGGCAGATGCATCTTTATCTAGTGAACACTTCACTTTAATCAAAACACTCATTTGGTTTTCAATTTAATTTAATGATATTCATTAAAATTGAGGTTTACTGGCTCCCTGCTGTAAGTATTTTGCTGACAGGGTTATCACTTTATAAACGATCATCTCCCATCAAATTTACTAGAAATCTTTTTTTTTTTCTTTCCAGTTTATGCTGCCCTAGCAAATACAAACAAAACACAATTTCCAATGGTTGTTGGTTTTTCAGTTATTTTTCCCAGCATTCTAGAATCTAGATCAAATACTATTGATGATTGTTGCACCGTCTGATCCAGAATAAGTGCAGTTTTAGTACTATTTATATGCTATTATAATATTTACTTATATTTTAAATTTGCTTCTATTTTTACATTTTCAATTTTCTTTTTAATTTTAGTATAAGTTTAGTAGTTTTGTTGTGCTTTTGTCATTTTGTGATTATATTTAGCTATAATTTATCTTTATTTTAAGCAATTTTAGTACTACAACTTAAAACGATTTTACTTCAGTTAGCTGCCAAAGAAACAGTTCTATTTTTAAAGCTTTTTGTATAACATTTATATTTTATTTCAGATTTATTTTAGTGAACGAAGATGATTTTAAATACTTTCAGTTTAAGTTAACAATAACAGTACTGACCAGAATAGAAATAAAATAGAATAGTGTCATAAATAGTGAATTTAGGTGCAGAAAATCTAAATATATTGTACATTGCACGTAGTGTGACCCATTAAATATAACTCAAAAAAAATTTATTAACAATAGTGATAATAATATAATTGGGCTTTATTAATTTAGGTTTTTTTTTTTTTTTTTTTTTAAGTAAAATCAACAAAGTTATAAAGTGTGGTAATACTATTATAATTTAAAATAAAAAGGAGTAGTAAATAAAAATACAGTTATTTTATAGTAAACATAAAAATAAAATATTTACTTTTTTATATGAATTTTCATCATTTTGGCGGGTTGCCGGCAAGTATGCGTCAGTGAATGAAATGTCAAATTTTTGCATTGTGCATTGAAAACGTCAGCGAACAGAATTATGCTGTCAGTTCAAATAGAAATCTTTTACAGTATTACAATTTGTCGATCTAAAATGGTAATTGTGCATTAACAGCTGTCAACCATGTCTGCACGCAAATGCATGCTCTGAGCTTATTTATAAAGCTCATTTCTTATTTTGGTCACGTATGCAGACCTGCATACCACTTATGTGCACCCCTGTTTATAATAAAAGATGGTAGTTTTATATATATATTTATAAATTTATCAGAAACACAAGTTAACTGTAATAATTTACGAAATATACACAACTTTTGATTAAAACTACTATAGATATTAAGAAGCTGCATGAAAGGTGTAATTTTCCCATACAACAGGAAGCAGAACACTGCATTTACTACTTCTTTATCAGCCGCTTTTATCCTTATTGATGTTTTTTATGACTTACAGTGCACTATTCAAACAAAATGTCCCGCAGGAGCAATCTAGAGTTAAGTGTCTCTCTCAAGGGCAGCGCAGTGACAGGACAGACAGAACGAGAGCATCCAGTTCATGAGGTCATTTTCTGAGTCAGCGTTTGAACCTGCAACCTTTGTGTTTTCCACTCTTTATCCATTACGTCCCTCCAATACATGATGATACAGCGCCCTTCAGTTGAGTTACTTCTACATTTACTTCAACTCACTGACTCCAGTGCAGCTGTCAGCCTCATAAAAACAGTGATCTGAGTGCATTATTTATTGTGTTGTAGGGTTGTGTACACTGTACTTGCATTAGAGTATGCAGTCATGAGTAGCACTGACAAAAAAAATCATTTCAGAGTGTCTAAACCTTGCACGTGTGTTACCTTCGGGGCTCTTGGTTCGCTGACTCGCAGTGCTTCTCTGAAGTAAGCATCTACAGCATAATTGGCCTTCCTTTCTCTCTTAGGAGGCTCGATCCATTCGATCAAACTTAGCTGCACAACACACAGAATACTTTAGCATACACATACACTTTCAGCTTCACATAAACTCTCACAGTCGGTGACATAAAAGCGCAAAGCTTAAGTAGCTGCCAAAAGCACACTGATAGACTCAGATGCACCTCGGAGCCGCATTATATGCGAGTATGAATCGATTCCCACTCGGTAAACCTCCACACGGATACTAACTTTTTGTTTCTCTCTGTAATCTTCTCCCTCAAAGTTGTAAAGGCTGGTCTCAGTGCCACCCGTGTCCATGGTGAAGTTCCTCAGCGAGCTCTCGCCGAGTTTCTTCAAGCGTTCGTTCATCTCCGCCGTCTGAGAGGGAAAACAGCCATCAAAGAGAGTTCAACAGGGTTATATAGAATCAACCGGAGTGTAAGAGTGGAAAATTCTCATAATGTGAAGGAAATCTGATGGGTTTTATTCATCCAAGCTTGAATATGAAAGCTTTCGGAATTTGGACCTGAAGCTATTATGAAATTTACCAGTAAATTTAACCAACTTTATAGAGTCTAATTTGTTTGTGTCCATTCACCTTCTTGGCGCCTCTTTCCAAAATGCTGTCAATGTCCTCATCTGTTAGTTCACTGTCTTTAGAGGCAAACACGTGTGTTGCTCCATGTCGAATCATTTGTAGCATTTCGTCCTTTCCAAGTTTATTCTGCTGGTCAATCAGCCGTCCTGTAAGAGCACAAATAACAGCACATAACTACTTAACCTCCTTTTTTTCCACAGTTCAGTTTGTACCTATATTGGTTAGGCAAATACACTACTGAACTATTTTGAACACTGCAATTAGTTGTTAAAGCGATGGTTCACCCAAATATGAAAATTACCCCATTATTTACTCACCCTCAAGCCATCCTAGGTTTATATGACTTTCTACTTTCAGACGAATACAACTGGAGTTATATTTAAAAATGTCCTGGCTCTTCCAAGCTTTCTAATGGCAGTGAATGAGTGTTGAGATTTTGAGGCAAAATAAAGTGCATCCATCCATCACAAAAAGTACTCCAAGTGACTCTGGGGTGTTAATAAAGGCCTCCTGAAGTGAATCGATGCATTTTTGTAAGAAAAAATATCAATATTTTAGCTTCCGCTAACTGTTGTAAGCGTGTTCACGAGAGAGTGGCATTTCAGCGTTTGACATATGACATAGGAACACAGAATGTGGAGAGAGCAAAACAAAACACCGGTCATGAATTAGAAGTACAAAATGAGGATTTGTAAAGAAAAATGACAGAGGATTTCAATATAAGACCGGCTTTCTTTCACTGTAAACAAAACATGGTTCATGTGACACTAGCATATTCTCACCCACATCCCACACTGGAACGCCACTCTCTAGTGAATGTGTGTACAACAGTTAGCGGAAGCCAGAGATTAAGGTTCATGAAGTTTTAAATATGGATATTTTTCTTACAAAAAATACGTAAATTTGTATCAGAAGGCCTTTTTAACCCTTTTTTTAACCCATTCACCACCATTATAAAGCTTGGAAGAGCCACAGCATTTTCAATACAATTCCGACTGTATTTGTCTGAAAGAAGAAAGTCAAATACACCCAGGATGGCTTGAGGGTAAGTAAATGATGGGGTAATTTTAATTTTTTTCAGTTAAATTTCATTTTTAAATTCCAAGTAAAAACTTTTGAACAGGAGTGTATATGAATAGTACCATTATCACTGTCAAAGACACACTGGGCCCTAGCATACACCTGGCGCAATGCGTCGCTAGGCGTAACGCAAGTGTTTTTTGATTGTTTCAGCCAGACACAGTTACCATTTTCACATTCAGCGCCATGTTGTTTAAGTTGCAAATGCACTTGCGCCCATCTGTTCACCTATGGGTGTGCTGTCTGGAAATTAATTGTGTTCAGGCCCATTGTTGGCGTGTTGCTATTTTGAAGCAACTGAAAACGATTGCGCCACTGACCAACTAAAACCTGATCTAAAGTCAAGTGTCGCAGTTTTTTTTATTTATTTAAAGGGCGCGTTTGTAATATGTTATGCCCAAAACACACCTATGACTCATTAAAGGAGAAGTCCACTTTCAGAACAAAAATTTACAGATAATGTACTTATCCTGTTGTCATCAAAGATGTTCATGTCTTTCTTTCTTCAGTCGTAAAGAAATTTTGTTTTTTGACGAAAACATTTCAACACTCACCTCTTTTCCGGTTCATGACAGTTAGGGTATGTTGAAAAACTCCCATCTCATGTTCTCCCTTAACTTCAGAATCTGTTTTACCTTTTTTGTTAAGGGTGTTTGATCTTCTTTGCATGTTCACTTTGCAAAGACTGAGTCGGTACTTCTGCAGCAATGTAGAATGATTTTGAAATGATTTTTGAAGTTGAGGGAAAAAATATGATTCGAGTTTTTCAAAATACCGTAACTGTCTTGAACCAGAATACTCTGAGTTCAGGCAGAGTAAGACAAGACAAGCGTTCGTGATTAAGAAGTATTTAAAAGTATTTTTTAAAATGAAAATAACCAATCGTTTTGCTAGATAAGACCCTTCTTTTTTGGCGTTTACAACCACATTTGGGATCGTTTAAAGCCACATTTAAACTGCATTTTGGAAGTTCAAACTCGGGGCACCATACCAGTCCATTATATGGAGAAAAATCCTGAAATGTTTTCCTCAAAAAACATAATTTCTTTACGACTGAAGATAGAAAGACATGAACATCTTGGATGACAAGGGGGTGAGTACATTATCTGTACATTTTTGTTCTGGAAGTGGACTTCTCCTTTAAGAGAATAGGTAAAACCCTTTTGGACCGTCATTAAACTACCAAAAAAAATTCGGACACGCCCTAACTGCACCTGTGCCATGAGCATCAGTCTATGCGTTTAGATCAGAGTCCTGGAGGGCCACTGTCCCGCAGAGTTTAGCTCCAACCCTAATCAAACACACCTGAACAAGCTAATCAATGTCTTCAAGATCACTAGAAAGCTACAGACAGGTGTGTTTGATTAGAGTTGGAGCTAAACTCTGTAGGGCATTGGCCCTCCAGGACCAAAGTTGCCCATCCCTGGTTTAGATCATTAAAAAAGGGCCTTATGTGTCTATTATTGTGACACAATGACCACTAGTAAATACCATGAGGTTTCAACATCATCCAAGCTCAAACACTGCTCCAGTGAGAAATCTATTAGCATCTACAATTTGCAAACCATCTTTAGGGTTTTGTTTACTTTAAGTAATCCAAATTACTTATAATTACACATTTGCAATACAAAGTTTGAGTTTTTTTGTTTAATTGACTGTTAAATCCATTTCCTCTCTGTCAGTACAGCCATTCAGAGAGCGAGAATTACTGTAATTACTTCTGGAACATGGACGCCTTAAAATTCATAGTTTAATATTTATATTTTTAGAGGTGTCATTAGACATGAGAACTGAACCGTGAGGAATCGCCTTTTTTACTTTGCAGGAACTGTTTTATTTCTAGCGTGTTCATACCCTGCTGGATGACTATGGAGTCAAGGCGTAGTTTCATCTCTGCTCTCTCCACAATTCTCTCCTCCACTGTGTTGTCTGTGATCAACCTGAACACTTTTACTGGTTTCCTCTGTCCGATACGGTGAGCACGGTCCTAAAATACGTTAGACAGCACAACAACAACCATTTAAAACGAGCGTCATAAAGAAAGCTAGCATCTCTCTGAGGCTGACGATCATAAAGTTTAGTGATCTTGGTTTTGTAGTTTTGTGTGTGTGCTGTGTTGCTCACCATGGCCTGCAGGTCCACCTGTGGGTTCCAGTCTGAGTCGTAGAGAATCACTACATCAGCTGTAGCCAAATTAATCCCCAGCCCACCTGCCCGTGTGCTCAACATGAAGATAAATTTACTGCTGTTCGGGGCATTAAAAGCTTCTATGGCTTGCTAATGCACAACAACAGAGACAGAAGGACAGGAAAAGACAAGGACAGCAATTTAGAGAGAGACAGAAATTATGTATTTGAACCACTTAACTATAATTCATATGGTCTACTTATTAGCAGTCGATCAGGGTGGTCAGTGGCCGATATACATATACATAATGCAATTTACATATACAACATATTTACATAGACATAATGAATGGAATTAAATACATTCTTTTTCTACACGATATTTAAATGAAGTTCACTAAAATTATTAAAAACAGGCAAATATGAAAACAAAATAATACAAGAAGAAACTAACACTTTTAATTTCTAGTAATTGCAAGAACATTCTTAGCTTATGAGTGTGACTAACATCCCTGTGTAACCACAGAGTTTAAATTCACCCCAGAAACTGATCAACGGTTTCCATGACTACCAGGTTGGTTAATCAGTGTCTTTATATAAACTCTGCTGAGATTCCACATGAAGTATCTGTACGCATCTCATAATTTTGTAAAGCCTGTTGATTTCCTTTCTTCCTCCTGATGAATCATTCCTTTATACCTCTTGGTATTTAGAGAGGGGAATGGTGATTTAAAGGAGAACTCCACTTCCAGAACAACAATTTACAAATAATTTACTCACCCCCTTGTCATCCAAGATGTTCATGTCTTTCTGTCTTCAGTCGTAAAGAAATTATGGTTAAATGTAGAATAAACTCCATTTTGGAAGTTCAAAATCAGGGGCACATTTGAACTCCATTATATGAAGAACAATCCTGAAATGTTTTCATCAAAAACCATAATTTCTTTACGACTGAAGACAGAAAGACATGAACATCTTGGATGACAAGGGGGTGAGTACATTATTTGTAAATTGTTGTTCTGGAAGTGGAGTTCTCCTTTAACAAGAGTAGTTCTGGTTTCTCTTACCAGACCATAAACAATACCTTTAGCTCTTTTGAGAAAGAAATATTTTGGTAGATGGAAAAGCAAATCTTTTGCAGGTTTATCAACTATCAACTAAATAAAAAAGTAGTGCTCTCAGTTTAATGTGTTAACTTAATTAAAAAAAAAAAAAAAAACGCAATTAAAATATTTTAACGCAGTTAACGCACTGGCTCCACCCCCTGAACTGTACATCATCTTACATTTCATATAGTTGACTGTTGACAAATATGATGCAGGGCAACAACTCCATTAATGCACCTATGCCCTAAAATACAAGGTATTTGTGCAAAAATGCTTCTATGTGTTTTGTGTCATATTTATATCACACGATAAGCGATACGAGTGCCGATTTTGTCCCGAATATCATGTTTAAATGTGATTTTATACAACAGTTCCGTAAATAAGAAGTTGATATTGTGTTGTATTTTAAACACAATATTATGCATTTTTGCTTAATTTTGCAGAGAACATATTAATTTTGAAGCCATAGCTGAATTGTTGTCTCCGAGCAACACAGCAGTGTTTAGTTCTGAATGAATCTGCGTTTTGATCGAATCATGTGAACCAATGATTCAAAGGCCCATTCATAAAGAGAGCCATTTACTTCATTCCGTTTGTACGAACCGAGTGAGTGAATGACTGATAAAGACATTTACCGCCACCTGCTGGCAGATTTAGTTTCTTATTTAGAGTATTATTTCACAAAAAATATATATATAATAATAATAACAATTAAATCATTAAATGGATAATTACAAAAAAATACTGTCATCGTTTACTCAGCCTCATGTTGTTTCAAACCTTTCTTTTGTTGAACATAAAAGAAGGTATTTTGAAGACTGTTGGTAACAAAGCTGTTTTGGTTACAAATGACTTTCATTGTATGAACAAAAAATACTGAGATGTTTTTCAAATTATCTTATGTTCCATAGTTTACATTAGGCCGTTGTTGCCTTAATGTTTATGTGTAATAAATTTTGTTGAATCAAACAAAATATTTATTTTTAAAGCTACAATCTGTAATGCCTACTTAGTACTTTCTCATTTAAAAGAAAAATAGCTTTAAATAATCGTTTGTGGGTATTTCACAGTCAAATTTATTTTGCAATTAATTAGATTAATTAATCAAAACATCATATAATTAATTAGATTAAAAAAAATAATAATCGACTGACAGCCCTAAAAAAAGGTTACAAAAAAAATAAAAAATTACAGGTTAAAGACAACATTCTACTATAGAAAGGGAAAAAACTATATCGTCTATATAGCTTTTGTGGAGTTCATTCAATATGACTATACAATAATAATAATTCTTAAACTTTTTTTTTTATTCTATTATAAATGTTAAACAAGCAAATAAATATATTGCAGTAATATTACTATTCATTTATTCATCCATTTATTTTTTATTTTTTTGCTACTGACAAAACTCAAAATGTGTGTCTTAACTGACCGCTGGCTCTTGCATCAGTAGCACCACACGCATGCATCATGATACACTCGTGAATGTGCATCAAAGTTATTTTGGTTTTCTTTGTGCACAAAAGGTTTTCTAGTAACATCACCATAACATTTTGGTCGAACCACTGATGTCACATGGACTATTTTAACAATGTCCTTACTACCCTTCTGGGCCTTGAACATATCAGCTGCAATGCTGTTTGCAGGGTCAGAAAGCTCTCGGATTTCATCAAAAATATCTTAATTTGTGTTCTGAAGATGAACAAAAATCTTACAGGTTTGGAACGATGTGAGGGTGAGTAATTAATGACAGAATTTTCATTTTTGGCTGAACTATCCCTTTAATGTATGTATGTATGTATGTATGTGTGTGGGTAAGTGTGAATTTGTGTACCTCTCTGGCCTCATGAGGTGTATTCCCATCCAATCTGCAGTACTCGAACCCTCTCCACATGCAATAATCTTCCAGAATATCCAACATACGTGTCATCTGGCTGAATATTAACACTCTGGATCCTGCACACACAAGCACATGAAAAAAAATCATCTGCATTCTAACCAAAAACATGACAAAATATCTGCCAATTAAAAGTTAGTAAACACACACACTGCTTACCTTGCTCTTGCACTTTAGGCAGGAGTTTATCCAGTACAACCATCTTGCCGCTGTTGGTGGCTAAGTGTGTGTCTGTGGTGTACGGGGGACCAGGCTCCGCCCCGTCAAACAGGTACGGATGGTTGCAGCATTTCCGCAGCTGCATCAGAATATTCAAAAGCCGCATTTTATCCATCTTTCCGGCAGAGTTCAGGATGTCAATATCCTTCATCAGGATACGTGTGTACCTGGTTTAATTAAAGAAATAAACACTGTGTTAGTGTGTGATTTCTTATTATTCCAACATGATAATAACTGCTAATTGTTTTTTAATTGATTTTTGGATCTAGTGCTTGTTGAGTAGTTTTCATTGCCAAGTACTTCTCTATAATAGCAACTGGGCAGGATGGTTGATAAGTCTCCCAACAGCTGACTAAATGGTTGACTAGTGAGTTAATCAAGATGTTTTTTAGATTTTTACCAATGGTACATTAACAGATTTAAAACTGTGGCTTCTCAGAGAGGATTTCAGCATGCTGACATTTAACAGTTAACCCTCTTTGAGAAGTTACATCACTAAATTCATCTACAGTATAAAGCACGACAACCACATCAATCAAAGCAGCGCTGTACAAACAAATCCACTGCCTTCAATACATTTCAAGGTTACTGTTGGATAAATTGCTTGCAGTAAAAAAAAGCATAATCCTTAGGTCTCTGCTTTAGTTATTTATCTTTTATAATTATCTGTCATGACTGAGATAAGCATCCTCGTAAGAAACACGTCTAGTAAGCAGTTATTACCATAAACTAGTCTAATTATACAGGGATGTCTTATACTGAAGTCATTCAGACAACCCACTGATGAGATGAGTTAAAATGATTAAAAATCTGGCTGATAAGCAACAGTGTTTTTGTTTACAGTATATTTTGATTTCACTAGTACGCAGCACACACAACACTATAAATAATCACCCAAAGTGTTTATCAAACCATATGGCATTTTAAAGCGCCCCTGTGAAAAATGAAGAGAGATGTGAGAGATGATTTGCAGAAATAAATAAGAGATCCCATTCTAGTTCTGCAGAATAATTCAAATGATATTGATCGTTAAACTGACTGACCCCAACACAAGATCCCAGCCTCTTTTTTGTCTTTTTTACATGATGAGAACAGAATAAAAAGACATAACCCTTGGTAAAACTAAAAGGGTTTTTACCACACAAGGTCTTGTGATATCAGTGTCACATTAAAGATTAATGACTCAATATTTTACTGATGGAAAAAATGAGAATGATGAAAATTGTGGACTCCGTCCATCAAAGTTTTAGATACTTTGCATCACAATCTGTTAATATTTACAGTCCTAAAGGGGATATCAGATGCAAAATTTGCTTTTATGTGGAATTTGCATATAAATCATCATAGCAGTGTGTGCACCCAACCACCCTACAATTCTAAAAATCTATTCACTTCTTCCTAATTCCCAAAAAAACCTAAAAGTCTCAATTATCAAGCCATTTTGATTTTCTGAGCAGTATGATGTCATACAGCTTATGCCATGCCCCCAATCGTTCTCAGCCAGTTGTATGCTGTTTGCAATTTTTTCAGTGTTTGAGCAGCTGTAGCGACGTCTCGTAAGCAATGCGGGGTTTTTTTTAGTTGGATGATTAAGTGAATATAAGAGTCTTCATTTTATTTTGACGTCAAAGCGACTAAGGACTCGTTTTATTTTTGATGGTAACGCATCACCAAATACGCAAAAACCAAAAGAGAGGGGTGGAGTGAGCAGTACCTCATTATCATTTAAAGGGACATGCAACAAAACAGGTCACTGTGAACAGAGTAGGGCTGCACAATAAATTGCACGCGATTGTCATGTGCATCTCGTCAGTAAAGCTGATTAGTAGTAAATCTCCATCACATGCTTTCAGATGGAGCGGCACTTAATACACAGAGCCGTGGATCACTGACAAGCTACGCAACATCCTGTTCACAATTGCAAATTAATCTCATTTGATTATGAACATGATATTGCGTAGCTTGTCAGCAAACTATGGCGCCATCTGAAAGCACATGATGGAGATTTACTGACGCAGGGATCGAAATTAACTTTTTTACTTGGTAGCACTGGTGCTCCCAACTTCAAAAAGTTAGGAGCACCAAAAAAAATTTAGGAGCACAAAATGAATATTAAGGTTGCATTAAATACAACTACACAACCTATAGCCTACAGCCTAGATATGTTATGTAGCCTAATTTGCGCACATTGGGGAGTCGCTCTCTAAACGTGGGGTATTAAAATTCCTTTTGAATGCGTGCACGCGTTTTACTTTCAGTTTCGTTTTAACGATGGCGCTAAACTTTTGGCGGTGCTGAGCGTGCATTCTACAATACAAGACATTAATTTAACAAAACAATTTGAAAGTGGGGGGATTTTAAAAAATTGTGTCCCCAGTGGAAATTACGCCCCTGCGTGAGTGAAACTCTGAAGCTGAGTTATCATTTGATGTGAATGTATGCCACGTTGTACAGTATATTGAGACGGAGGCGCCAGAATTGCGTCTGATAGAATGTGTGCTGTAGCACTAATTGTAGTATATTTCTTCAAAAGCAGATTGTGGAGACATTTTATTTGTCCACAATCAAAAATTGTCATATCACACACCCCTAATTGCAATGTAGTTTGTACAAATCAGGAACAGAGGTTGGTTGAGAGTGAGAAAAAAAACGTCCAGTTCCGAGTTTCAGCGGTGCGCAGTGTCAGTGACAGGGAGTGATCGACGGCTAATATCTAAATTCTGCAATAAAGTTAAGAATGTACAGATCGAGTTTAATTAGTTATGTAATGTTGGAGAAAATGGCGAAACTGTCACTGTATCAGCTCACAGCAGTCTGGGCAGTAGTTAGGCTAGCGAAGGTTTTGTAAAGAAATGAAAACAAGTCGCACCACAACAATTTCTTGCACAAATGCTTCCAAATATATTTTGAGGCCGCGCAGATTAAATTTTGGGAGCATATGCGACCAAAACGGTTGGAATTTCAAGCCCTGCTGACGGCTTTACTGAAGAGACGCGCATGAAATCACATGTGATTTATCGTGCAGCCCTTGAACAGAGCTGTTTTTGACAAGGTAAAAAGGGTGTTGTTTTACATGAACAATTAGGAATTTAAACCAAAGTATGTTGCAGACAGAACATAAAGACCCTAAAGAATTAAAACCAACTTGTGGGCATCCGATGTCACCTTTAATCTTATGCAAATAACAAAAGCAAATGAGCATTTACATCTTTGTCGGATGCGGTTAGAAGCTGTTCCTGCCCACTGAATGTTGCTTCAGTGATGCATTACAATGCATCTGGTAAACTTACACTTGACTTTAAATGTGGTTAAGTACTATACGACTGTGATCTAGTATCTGAAAGGGAGCTTTATGTTTTATCCCTTTAATTCATTTTTGTTTTTAAGGAAATTGTGTATGTGAACTTACCATTCTCTCTGCATTTTACTGAGCCCCAGGTAAATCTTCACCTCTTTCTTAGGAGGAAGACTCTTCTCCACCTCCGCTTTGATACGACGCAGCAGGAATGGACGCAGAACCTGAAAACAAGCACTCAATAGCCTGAGTGTCCCAATCATCAGCAACAACAACAACAACAAAAAGTACTTCAGTGCTGAACAATACTAAAAAAAACACTGATATATCAATAGACTCACTGCATGAAGTCTTTCAACCAGCTTCTGGTCACCCAGACAGTTATTTGTGTCAAACCACGAATCAAAATCCTGAAATTTTAGAAACACACACAGATATTTTTTTAACAGTTAGGACTGAATTGACGTTTACTGTCTTTATGGTGAGCTAGTAAAAAATGTTGTCCTCTACCTCTAAACCTAACCTTGACAAAAGCATTTTTTGCATTTTTATGTTTTCATTAAGAAATTAATTTCTATGTTTATTCATCTATTTTTCTCTTGGGACCTGTTGCGATCAAGTTACAATCATAGCTGTGCCTCTTAGACTATGATCTGTTATATACACTAACTTAATTTTTTTTTTTTTTTTTCATTTAATACATCTTAAAATATAATTTTTAATTTTTCTGGCATTTCTCCAGTTTTTTTTAGAGCCACATGATTAATCAGAAATCATTCTGATATGCTGATTTGGTCCTTAAGAAAAGTGTCTTATTATCATCATAGTTGAAAAGAGTGGTGGGGCTTAATATCTGTGTGAAAACTAGAAATGCACAATATTATCGGACCAATATCAGAACTGATATCATAAATATTGGCGGGGCTTATTATTTGTGTGAAAACTAGAAATGCACAATATTATCAGAACGATATCAGAATTTATATCATAAATATCGGCATCGGCCAAATTATGCCAATGTGTCTTGCTGATAAGAGGCATTTAAACTGCATTTAATATAAGAATGCAAATACAGAATGACATGTTCGGTGTGATAGTAAGTATATGTAATAGAGTAAACAGTAATAGCATGCGCGGTGGCAGCAGCAACAGCCTCCCCCAGGTCCTACATTGCACGTTCAGTAAGGAGTTTTAATTCCATAGGGGGCGCTGTTGGCCTACTTCAAATAAAATGAAATTAAAATACACAAATAACATTCAGACTGTGTTTCTCATTAAATAAAGCAGTAACTGAAGTCATAATATAATATTGATATATAGTTTATTTATAGTTTCAATGTACTGTCATTATAAAAGAACTTCACTACCGTTTTATTATTCTAACAAATAAGTTCTTGTTAAAAACTAACCAAAATGAAAAAGAATTTGCTAATAATTTTTGCAAAGGAGAAACTTGGTGTTGTTTCCAAACAAAACGAAATATATCGGTATCAGCATTGGCTATCAGCCATCTGGCAAAATGAGTTGAAAAATATCCAAAAATCCAATATTGTGCATCTTTACTGTCACTTTTGATCAATTTACAGCATCCTTGCTGAATAAAAGTATTTATTTCTTAAAAAATATATATTACTGGCCTGAACTTTGGCTCTGAAGCCATTTTTTCACAGTCTCTTTACTGATCTGATTTTAAACTTTGTTTTATAATCTAAAGTGAAGACTTCTTTAAACACACAACACATTTGTATACAAACTTCTAACACAACTGTGACGGATACAGCAACATAACCTGTGGGAGGAGATAAAACAGGCTGCGATATTTAAAAAAGTATGACTCACACTGGCAGAGTTGAACACATCAGGCAGCAGAAAGTTCAAAAGCGACCAGAGCTCATGTAGATTATTCTGCAGTGGGGTACCAGTCAACAACAGACGATTGGTCGTCTTAAACTCACGCACAATCTCTGACAACTGTGAGCCGGAGATAAAAGAGACACAGACAGCAAGAAAGAAAAAGAGAAGAAAGATGACTCTGAAGTCTTTTTTCTCTGCATCAGATCATTAAATCATCTCAGAAGTGTTATGAGACATATTGCTCTGCTTTTTAGTCACTCTTGCATTAATTGGTTCTCATCAGTTGTTTATCTGGACTCAAATACCTTAGATTTTTCGTTTTTGATGCGATGGGCCTCGTCGATAACCAGATAGCGCCAGTTAAACTTCTTAAAGACAGACTTCTCCCGAATCACCATCTCGTATGATGTCACGCACACGTCCCATTCGCCGGGCATCATCACGTCACGTATGAACGCTGCCTAAAACCATGCACTTACTCATTAGAACTGATTAATTATTACACAAGCATTTTGAAGAACCTGCTGGCAGGATGTAAGTGGGTAGAAAGGGAAAAGAACAAATTAAAGCATAAGAAAAACCGGACTTGAGCAGCCTTACTCTTTCATCTTTATCCCCAATGAGACAGACGGCCTTCAGGGTGGGCACCCAGCGCTTGAATTCATTCATCCAGTTATGCAGAGTAGATTTGGGCACTAGGACCATGTGGGGGCCAGGAATGTTCCTGTAGTGCTTCAGGTAGCCTAGCAACGCGATTGTCTGCAGGGTCTTACCCAGACCCTGAACCAATCAGAACACAGAAATCCAGTGAGTCACAGTCTATGACATCAACAGACAGACCCAGAAAAATCACAGTCTTACTGAAAGATGCCGGAGCCGTATTTTCATTGTCATGAATCTGTGTGGTTCCACAATGACGCATTTTCAGACTATTTCTGAAAATGTAGGCGTTCAACTAAAAACTAAATCACATAGTTGCTCTTAAGTAGACCTCCCACTAGAAACATGCTGCATTTCAATGTGTTGAGCTTTATTTTAAAACATTACAAAGAGACAGATTTGGGTTTTTACCATCTCATCAGCCAGGATGCCATTGATGCCGTTCTCATACAGAGAAATCATCCAGTTTAGGCCTCGGATTTGATAATCTCTCAAAGCTCCATTCTTAACATCTGTCAATGAATCAAAAATTAATAATCAGTGAGCATTATATCTAATCACAGGTGAGTGAACTATAATACATCATCTCAAGGAATATAGTACTGGAAGAGGTGCTTAATTAAAAATTAAAATTACCGCTTGATTTACTCACCCTCAAGTTATCCTAGGTGTATATGACTTTTATTTTTACTCAGACAAATACAATCAGTTATATTAAAAAATGTCCTGGCTCTTCCAAGCTTTATAATGCCATAAATAGTGCTCACCAAAGGCCTTCTGAAGCAAATCATGTGTTTTTGTAAGAAAAATATTCATATTTAAAGCTTCATGAACTGTAATCTCTAGCCTCCGCTAACTGTCGTCAATGTCACATATACACGAGACAGCGACACTCCAACGGATGATGCAAGATGCAGGAAAAAAAAACACCTGTCATGAATTAGAAGTACAAAACGAGAAGTTGTAAATAAAAATGTCACAGCATTTCAAAATAAGCCAAGAGGAGACTAGCATAGCATACTAGCATATTCTCACCAGAGCTTACACTACACCTACGTCCCACATCATCCGCTGGAACGCTACTCTCTTGTGAACGCACATACAACAGTTAGTGGAAGCTAAAGATTACAGTTTATAAAGTTTTAAATATGCATATCTTTCTTACAAAAACACATTGTTTTCCTACAGAAGGCCTTTATTACCCCTCGGAGCCATGTGGAGTACTTTTTATAATGGATGGATGCACTTTATTGGACTTCAAATGCTCAACAGCCATTCACTGCTTTCATTCAAAGCTTGGAAGAGCCAGGAAATTTTTACGTTACCCTGACTGTACTTGTCTGAAAGAAGAAAGTCATATACACCTAGGATGGCTTGAGGGTGAGTAAATAATAGGGTAATTTCAACTTTGGGGTGAACTATCCCTTTAAATGTTAAAAATGTTATACATCATTACAGGTGTCTGTTGTACTGAAAAGCTTGTCATCACAGTTTTTTGGTGAATTTGTCATCGTGTGTGTTATTAAAGGTGCAGTGTGTAATTTCAAAACTGCAAAAAAGAACCGTTGTTTCCAAACATCGAAAAGTGCAAAGAGGCCATAAAGTAAGAAAACATGCCATAAAATTCCAAAGAAAATAAGAAAAATAATAATGATGCAAGGCCTCTGTGGGCTTTGTGCTTGGAAACAACCATTATTTTCGCTATTTTATTTGGGGTTGTTAGTGTTGGAGAAATTTCACACTTCACTTTTAAAGCAGTGGTTCTCAATATTTTTGACTCCACGGTCCCCAGCTGCTTGCAACAAGGACTCAGGGTAAAAATTTTAAAGACTATTTTTATTCAGTTTCTACCTGATAAAACATGTTTGAGCTTGTCATAACTAGAAAAATGAAAGTTTGTTACAAATAATATTTTATTCATTTATATGACTTTTCCAGATCGTATTAATGGCTATCCCATATAACCAGTCCCCCTGGTTAAGAACCACTGCTAGTTAAGAACTTTACTCACTCTCAAGTGGTTTTATACCTGTATGCTGTTATTTTTCCAATGGAATACAATTTTTTGAAGAATCTTTATCATAGAAAGACCATATGAAAGTACCATAGAAGTAGCCCATATGACTTGTGGGTAGTACTTTATATTACAGTCCTATTCCCAAATATATATACTATGTGCTTATTTTAGTAATTACAATAACTAGGTAATAACTGGTTACTAACCCTAATCCTAACCCTAATCCTAACATAACCCAGGTAAATCCCTTACATTGTAAGTAAAGTTAAGCGCATGTACTGTAAAAAAAAAAAAAAAAAAAAAAAAAAAAAAAAAAGAAAAAAATAAAATTAAATCTACTTGTGTGCTACATTCTTGCTTTATGCAGGGAACAGGCCAAAATCATGTCATCATTAACATTTTTTTGTTTGTTTGTTTTAATGCAACACCTAGCAACAGTAATTCTTGTTTGTCTAGTAACTAAACGTCATATCAAATAACTTTAACAATATAAAAGGCTCTTCGAGATCTGTATCTGTATTTCTGTATTCCATGGAAAAAATACCAGCATATGGGTGTGGAATGACACGGGTTGAGCTAATAATTACAGTCTTTTTGTTTTTAAATAACCAATATATTAAAGTACCCAAATAGTAATTAATATTTAAAACAGTGTGAGACTTATTAATGAACAGAAACAGACTGACTGTTAATTAAAAACATTGATTCATACATGATGGTGACTCCTCAAAACGAACAAGAACATTAGCTGCCTTCCTGCTCTCAGATAAGAGTTCCTCATCCTCCTCCTGCTCTGTTCGACGATGGCGGTTACTGAAACACACGAACAAGGGCCAGAAATGAATCAAACCAAATCACCATGACGACACATGCCTGACCAAGAGCTTTGGAAATAATTGCTAACCTCATGCATCTGAATGTGTGAGCATGCATGTCTGTGTATGTGTGTCTGACTCACTCTCCGACAGACAGCAGGTTCTGTTTCTCATCCTGTTTGATTCGAGGTCTCCCCACCTTCACCTTCAGAGGTGAGGTGGGGGATTTTTGACTGGCAGGCTGAATGAAATGAGCGAACAGCTCAGTCTGCTTCAGCAGGAACTCGAATCTGTTTGCACGGTCTGTTTTCTACAGCCAAGGGAGAGACAAAGATGTTTGAGTAAATTATGATTTTCATGATTTTTTCCACATTTAATTGTATGAGATATAAAAAAAAAAGATTGATTTTACATTATTTGTATTCTGCCAGTTGTGACCTAAAAATCTAGTACATTCCTTCATCTGGCTGGTTTCACCTTCGTCTCTGTTTGGTCTTGAGGGTTGGTTCTACAAACCTCATTCTCACCTGTGGTTAACACTGACAAACACCTCAATGTACTTAAAGAGCTCATGACATGAGAAATCAAATTTGTTTATTTGCAGATTATTTTTAATGGTATCCCAGATTGTGTCTGAGGATTGTGCAGACTTCAGAGCATGTTGTTTTGTAATCAAGGCACAGTTTTACGTTGACGAAGAAACATTTGTTAAAATTTGTTAAAGGACCTACCCCTTAAAAACAGGATGTTTCAGGGTCAGAATGAGGGTTTGAAAATAATATTTGTTTCACATATTTATTTGTTTTTTTGTGGTGCAAAAAAACTTTATTAGCATTATTAGTAAGCCTCTAGGAACATATTAAAATAATTAAAAAAAAATACATGACCCCTTTAAAAACCTGTCGGCACTACATTAACAGTGTGCATTAAAAGTGTAATGAAAACTCACTCTTTTTTCTTCATACTCAGGGTCAACCAAGCTCTCCTTCACAGCTGCTTTAGGAGGAGGGTCGAGGAGAAATGGTGGGTCTTCCTAGAAACAAATCAAAGACATATTAGATACCAGTACATACAGACAATATATATTGTAACAACTATTCAGTGTCAGGTGCTGTGACAGATGCGTGTGCTGTTTAATGTGTTAGACATGTTCTCCTCCACAAATAATAAATTTCATTTTATGGTATATCTTTATCTGTGTTAGTAATTTAAACAAATATTTCTATTTTGTCCTCATCTTGACAGCAAGCGAATCTGTTAAACTACTTCTACAGTCTGCAATGAATAGACACCTGCACATATGCATATACAACAGACTGAGCTCTTTGGAAAAGGATTATAGTTTTGCTGTATTTGTTGATGGACTTTAAATTTAGCTAAAAAAAAAAAATTAATGGATATAAATGTATAATACATTTACAAACAGTGGCAGTCCTTCTATTTCATTCAATTAACATAGATACATACGATCTGACCTCCAATCTATGACTAATCAAGAGGTAACAATTCAAACCCATCAACTTTCAGTATCACTTCAGTGTCACCAAACCCATTTGTGGGAAGACAACAGATGAAGAAAAACTTTTATGAGTAAAAATCAAGTTAATGAAAGATCTAAAAACAAGCAAGAATGAATGACAGGTTAATATTTACATTTTTCATAATCAAAGAGTGTATAAATTGTTAAATAATGGTCACTGTTTATGTTTCTAAATTATGGAAAGATTTGTCCTGTTATTGTGCTTGTGATTGGAGAGATTATAATGCACGATTAATTATCAGGACTATTAGATAAATATCAATATAATTTTAGTACAGAAACATTTAATGGTTTATGTATATATATATATATATATATTTTTGAAGAAATTCTGCTTTACAGCTGTATGTAAACAGGTGTTTTTGATTTATAATATAACGGGGACAAATTTAAACCTTTCACATATAGACGCATTCACTATAATTTACTTTAATAACCTGCAGATTGTTTTGTTTTTGTTTTTTTTTTCAAAAAACACCACTTAAGAACAATAATGTGTTACTATATCCAGAGAAATAAATGTAAAATGCATATACATATACATATATATATATATATATATATATATATATATATATATATATATATATAGATAATTGTTTTTTTTTTTTTTTTTTTAAGAAATTCTGCTTTACAGCTGTACGTAAACAGGTGTTTTTGATTTATAATACAACGGGGACAAATTTAAACCTTTCACATATAGACGCATTTACTATAATTTACTTCAATAACCTGCAGATTTTTTTTTTTTTTTTTTTTTTTTTTTTTTTTAAAAACACCACTTAAGAACAATAATGTGTTACTATATCCAGAGAAATAAATGTAAAATGCATATACATATACATATACATATATATATATAATTGTTTTTTTTGGGTTTTTTTTTTTTAAGAAATTCTGCTTTACAGCTGTACGTAAACAGGTGTTTTTGATTTATAATACAACGGGGACAAATTTAAACCTTTCACATATAGACGCATTTACTATAATTTACTTCAATAACCTGCAGATTGTTTTTTTTTTTTTTTTCAAAAAAACACCACTTAAAAACAATAATGTATTACTATATCCAGAGAAATAAATGTAAAGTGCATACGTTTATGTATATATATATGTGTGTATATATATATATATATGTGTGTATATATATATATATATATATATATATATATATACATACACAAGCATAATTAATGGTAAATATATACACATCAAACATGCTGCAAAAATTATTTGGTTCAATTAATATTAATTTATCTAAATATCAGCCTCTCATGAAAAACCACTTAAGAACAGTAATGTGTTACTTTTTCCAGAGGAATAAATGTGTTTATCTTTATTACAATTATATTAAAATATAAATTATATTATATTAAATTACATAATATATTATTATCAATTATATTAATTTTATTAATTTTATATATATTTTTTTTTTTTTCACAGACAGACCCATTTACTACACTTACTTTTATAACCTGCTGATTGTTTTATTTTTTAAAAAAAAAAAAAAAAATACAAATATAGATTGGCTATTTTCATCCAGTTAATCAAAGCTGCAGCCTTAATTCACCTGTAACTTCAGCATAAAGTCACAGTAACAAGTTACAGCAACCATGCGTTACAACAGGTTGTCATGGTAGTTGCTATAATTATTATTACTGAGATCATTTGTTATATTATTATTATTAGCATTAGTAGAATATGCCAGTGGTGGCATCTGGGTTACCACAATTTTATTCTAGTAACAGTATCTGTACTAGTTACTGCATTTTAGCATAAGCTATGGTTACCACTTTTTTCTAGGGGGTGTGTTACAAATCTTTCATCAAAACCACTACAGTATGACAACAAGTAACAGTCATACACTGATATATACACTGATAACATGCGATTTACGTAAACGCTGCAATTGCAGAATAGTGACCGAAGTCAGGTAAAAGAAAGTGTTTAAATCTCTTATTAAAACGACTCTGTTTGACAGCTAAAAGTTGAACCTCAGTCTTGAACTGCTTACAGTGACAAAAGATCAGTACTCTCACTGACCCAGGCTTATCTGAGCTGAAATTAATCCAGAATGGCATCAGAGTGATTTCAGCTCACAGCAACAGTGTGTATGTGAGTGTTTACTTTCGCATGTCTGCATGTTGTTGTTGATGTTGTTCAGACAGATTTGCATGCGTTCCGTCTGTGGCTACACGAAGAGTGGCGCAACTCTGCTCCGACCGCAGACGGAACGCATGCAAATCTGTCAAAGCCGCAAAACATGCTCTGAAACACTGAGTAATAAACATCTAAAGCTCTGCAGATGTGAACTGAACTCCGCCTTCCCGCCATGTTCCGTTCCCCCCAAACGCAGATGAACTGGAAACTTCTGCATCCTGCTTTTCATGTCCGTCTGCAAACACATTCTGTACTTCTTTCTCTTTACCTCTTCCGCCTCCGTGTGCGCCTCCCGAGAAGTAGACGGTAGCTCTTCGTCCGACATGTTGCTCAATGTACGAAGCTTTTCATGAGTTATTGGTGACCAGACAGTAAGTTATAAAGCATAATTTTGGTGTATGCGTCATGACAGGACCGTACAGTCACGGCGCGCGCACACGCCCCTTTCAGAGCTTCATACCAAATCTCGCGAGGACAGAGTAATCCCTAGCTTCTTTCAAAGCTGTACTCTAGATCTCGCGATATTATCGAATGCTCAAAAATGGGCAACTGTCAAACAGCAACCACTGAGACACAAAGCAGAAAGATCAAATATATCACGTTGTTTTGGTTTTAAATAATGTCTCAGTTTAAACAAAATGGCATAATATTGTAAGGTGACCAGATTGTTATTGATATTATCTGTTTAATAAAAAACGGAGACAATACATTTTGTATGTAGTTTCCATAAACTATTATTATAATTAATGATTATTATGATGTTTCGGGTCTGACCCTAACTGGTTATAATACAGTTAACCAAAAACCCTGAATAAAATAAAAGTATATTTAACCTTTAAAAAAAACACTTCTAATTGTATTTAATAATTAGATACTTTTTTTTAATCGCGATTAATTGCATCCAAAATAAAAGTTTTTGTGTACATAATATTTGCATGTGTATTGTGTATATTTATTATGTATATAAATACACACACACATGCATGTATATATTTGAGAAAAATGTTATGTTTATATATTAAATATATTTATTAGGGCTGTCAAACGATTACTCGCATCCAAAATAAAAGTTTGTTTACATACTATATCTGTGTGTACTGTGTATATTTATTATGTATGTATAAATACACACACACATGCATGTATATATTAAAGAACAATATTTCAGACTTATATATAAAATATTTATATATATATATATATATATATATATATTTTTTTTTTTTTTTTTTTTCAAATATATTCACGTATGTGTTTGCATTTATATATACATAATATATATACAACGTAAACACACATAGTGTGTAAACAAACTTTTATTTTGGATGCGATTAATCGCAATCATTTGACAGCTCTAAAATATAAGTAGTATACAGTTTCATATATTTTTAAAACATTATGAAAGCTTGGTTCTTGTAAGGAGGAAAAAAAAAAAACTATTTGAGGGGGGGGAAATAAAATATATTTTCATATATCCAGGCTTATTGGCTTATTTTTCTTCTTAATTTTTCATTTCTTTTTATCTTCATTTTATGCCATCTTCTAAGGCCCCCTTAAGTGTGCTGAGACCCCTTATTTGGCCCCGGCCCTCTGGTTGAGAACCACTGCTGTATATAGTAATTACAACTTTATTAATTTTTCAAAAGTTATTATATATATTTCTTTATGATTTGTGCTATGATGATGTTAAGATGTTAAGATGTTAAGTTGATTGTGTATACACAAGCATAAAAGATGGTAATATTTTTTATGCCAAAAAAGTATTATTTTGATTTAGATATTAGTCACTAGATGGCAGCCAGAAACCACAGCATTTCCTCATGTGGCCCAACCTGCTACTTCCCATACTGTGCAGATATGGAAAAAATAATGGTTTCACCTGAAAAATATTTGTAGGACAGATTACAGTGGCATGCATAACAAATCAATGTTAAAATAATCAAAACTTTGAAATAATTCACCATTTTTTTAATTTTCCATCTCCCTCCCTCCCTTTTTCTTTCTCCAAGGCTCCAAGAACAGATGGCCTAGTAAACCAGTTAAAATTCCCCTCACAGCATTTTCCAAACTGACCTTGGGTTTTCTCACATACACACACACACAAGGTCATGTGCCGGTTTGTTACAAGACACTGGAGGGAGGAACATCTTTTTCTTCCTCCACCCAGAATACACACACACACACATGCAGACGGTTCGCTTGTACATACATGTCCTCTCAAATATCACATACAAATACAAAAACACACACGCTCTCTCCTCCCACCCTCTGTTTGTTCCTCCTCTCTCTCTCGCTCTCGCTCTTTCTCTCTCACTCCGTCCCTGGTCGATGCTGCGAGTTCCTCCTCTCCGTGTTTGGGGGGGTTGAACACAGGATTCTCTCTGCCTTCCTCTCAGTCTGCAATCGGCAACGGACACACACACACACACACAGACAGACGCAGCAGCTATGAGCGCAGGCGATGTGGTGTGCACAGGATGGCTCATAAAATCCCCTCCGGAGAAGAAGCTAAAAAGATTTGTGAGTAAAAGTCCTGTGTCTATGCTTGCGTGTGCTAGTGTGATGTATTCTGCATTAGAAGCGGGTACTGCAGTATAATGATCCACTGTTAGTTCACGTTGTCTGTGTTTTTAGATCACAGCTGTGTTTCTCTATGCATTTTAATACATACTAAGTGCCTTGTAACTCTTGCTTACTTGTGCTTTCCATCACTGTCAGTGTTTTATACTATTTAACTGTGCTGTGCCGAAGGCTCTGCCTGGCTGCATTTTAATTTCTGCTGCTTGTGGACTTTAGATCGCTGTTATGTGATGCTTTACACATGCTAATTCTCAGCTGTGTTTGTGCAGCGTTTGTGTGCCTTCATGCACGTGGCTGTGCTGCTTTGCATTGCTTCTTGTCTGTGTCAAATTCAGTGCTGTGCTTTGTGACAAAGTAGTTTACCTGTGCTGTATCTCCTCCATAAGTTACTCTGTCATGGAATGCATTTCAGATTCAATGCTTCTTGCAGTTCATTTTAGTATCTAAGTGACAGAGCTTTGTGCTTTGTCATGTAACTGCAGTCTGTTCGTTATTTGTCTATTCCAGAAATATGCAGAGCACATATTTTGTTGTCCTTTGCACTCCCTGCGTTTGATCTTCCTTCCTCGTTTCTTAGCATGTATCTGCAGTCTGTTTATGTTTACTGTACTCAATTGTGCGAGTGTTTTACTGTGCTCAGCTGTGATCTGTCAAAACAGAAGCTATATAACGTACATTTCACCTGCGTCTGAACAAATGCTACTTGTATTGATAATGTCATTGCTATACATGTAAACAGGAAACAGTTTAAAACAGGAACTATTAAAGTAAAACTGGAAGAGTTTAAAACTGAAACAGCCTGTGTTCTCTTTTCACTGTGTTAAATGCTGTTGTTTAATGTGTTGACCTATAAACACATACAGGATGAGCAGTATGTCACAGACAGTAATTCCTATTAACAGTATACACATCTGTTAACACCAGAAATAACTATAACTATAACTATATTAGCTGTCCAGACTCTATTTATTATAAGAGTCGTTTATGTCATCTTCAAAGCATTAAGCTCATTAACGTTGGCTGTATTCTGATTTCAACCCGACAAAATGTATGATAGTGCTATTGTTCCTCTCTGTCATTATGAAGTCCTGTTCACAGGATGATACGTTTAACCTGGCTACAACTGTGAAGTTTTAATTTTCGCTCTAGTTTTGTGGGAATAGGGAAGTCCACACCACAGTAACAATAACAATACAACACTGTGGAACTACATCACTGGAATCTCCTTCAGAGCGTTTTTTAACCTGATAAAGGATACACTTTGACAGCTCCGACATGATGTACAACTGCAGAATGCACTTTTAATCAACTTTACTTTATCGTTTGCTAGTGTGGACAGTAATATAGTTATCATATGTGACCCTGGACCACAAAACCAGTCTTAAGTAGCACAGGAATATTTGTAGCAATAGCCAACAATGCATTACATGGGTCAAAATGATCTATTTTTCTTTTATGCCAAAAATCATTAGGATATTAAGTAAAGATCATGTTACATTAAGAGATTTTGTACATTTCCTACCTTAAGTATATCAAAACTTCATTTTTGATTGATTAACATCTTCATTTTGGACAACTTTAAAGGCGATTTTCTCAGTATTTCGATTTTTTTGCACCCCCAGAATTTAGATTTTGGCCAAATATTGTCCTATCCTAACAAACCTGTGACCGTGATCACTTTTGTGGTCCAGGATCACATATAGTTATAGTCCGTGGTGTGAACAAGCCTTAACTGTGATGTGGACTTCCCTTTTCTAATAGAATTAGAATGGCTGTTAAAACTTTACAGTTATAGTTATCACAGCATCATGAAAATATAGCTTTATTTTATTTTATTAATATTTTGATTTTTGTTTTCATTTTATTTTTAGTTAAAGGTTTAGTAATACTGTTTTATTTAATTTTAGTTTTTCTTAATGTCTATATAATTTTTATTCTTTTCTATTTCAGTTTTAAGTTTTATATATTTAAGTTATTTACATGCTTTACTTACGGTTTTAGTTTTAGTTAACTATAATGACCCTAATAACTTAGATATGAACATTTAGGTTAAAAAAAGTTTAAAATGTATATGAATAAATACAGGAGATATTTAAGGTGCTGTGATCACCGTTTCTTTTAAGCTGTTTACCATTTTTAATCACCTTTTAGCTTTTTTGTAGTTTACTTGAATAGCCCTTTGGTATGACAAAAGCACATATAGTTTTGCATGTAGTCTCTTAATTGGAGAAAATATGAACTACACTCTAAAAAATGCTGGGTTAAAACCAACCCAGCGATGGATGAATTATGGACAAAACCAGTGGTTTGTTTTGACTCAACTATTGTTTAAAAATCACTATATTAACTTCAAAAACGTTGTAAAAATAGGTTGTAAATCAAAAATAAGACACAATTAACAGAGGCATCAGCACTAATCAAAAGATGAACATAATTTGCTTATTGGTACTCAATAAGCAATTTTAAAAATGTTTTGGGATCTATTTTGGGACCTATTTTGGGATCATTTTAAGCAAGAAATATAGTCATTATTAAGCAATAGTTGAGTTAAATGAAACTACCTAGAAGTCAAAACAGGGTCAAAACAACCCAATCGCTAGGTTTGTTTATATTTCACCCAGTGCTGGGTTGTTTTTAACCCAGCATTTTTTTAGTGAATGTATACAAGGATTACTCCAAAAAACAAAGTTTTAGATGAAAATTAGCACGCCAAACTTAAGTGCACTGCTGTCACTACCCATTTACTAATCTTTTAAGCTTCCTATGTTTCTAGTTTGGCTAAATACATCACTGAGTTCATATTTTGCTTGTTAATACATGTAATTCGCAATCATAAAACCGCTTTTTCAAAAGCAGGTGCACAACGTTATTCAAACGTTGATGTACACACTGCAGAATACTGTTTATTCTAATTATAACTTGGTTAGCCATTCAGAGAAATTGTTGATTTAGTCCTCTCCTTGGAAGTGGAGGTCTCAGTTGTTTGGTTGAGAAGAGGAAGGGAGGACCACCAGTCATAAGATGTGTGTTCAAAGTGTCAGTCTGACACCGCAAACACATTCTCTCTCACCCCGCTCTCTCTCTGTTTCGCTCTGTTTCTGTGAAATTTGGGTGTGTTGCAAAACATGGGAAGTGTAGGGTGCCAGGCAGTTGAAAATGACCCTGCATTCAGAAATTAGCTGTGCTATCAGAGACCACACAGGCAAAAGTGGCTCGACTGCTATTAGTTAGGAGGTGTAACCCGGTGACTGACAAATAGTGAGTGCACATGTATAAACAAGTGCGCCTGTAGTCTGTGTTTGTGCTTATGTGCGTGTCATAGTAAATAGTTTTAGGCATTGCACGAATTGCAAGCGAACACTTTCTCTTGCTCACTCGCTCAATCTTCCTCTCTCGCTCTCTCTCTTTCTCTGGTTTTGTGGCTTCATCTGATAGTAAAATGGGAAGAAGTTTTTCTTGCGTGCTACCAGTATGTCATCTCTTTTTCTTTTTTTCTTTCTTTCTTTCAATGCATTCTCTCACCCTCTCTCTTTTATTCTTCTTTTGTTGGTTTTTATTTTTTTGAGAATTGGAGATGTAGACACGTATACACATGCACAGATTTAGACACAAAATGCTTTTTTAAAAATGAACATAAATTGTAAATTGTCAGCTTCAGTATAGGTAAGCCACAAATAGCATATCTGTGAACATTTTTCATAATTTTAAGTTGAAAAATATTATTTAGGGAGCTGTGACAGGTCACTATTTCTTTGAAATGTTTCTCCATTTTTAATCATCCTTGAGCTTAAATATAACATTTTAACATTTGTTTTATTTAAAAAATATTCCATATAGTATTTTAGTCTATATGATGTTATAAAATTGCATGCACGATAATTATACATATTTATACACTTTAATTGAGAAATAATAATCTTAATAACCTTTATATAACTAAGAATTAACATTTTAGTCTTATAATTGTATATTAATTATAATAACTGTATAATACCACATAATTCTGAGGTGCACAGTAAGATAAAGATCTTTAGAAAAACAAAGAATTTTCTTTAACCATTAAAAAAGTTATGTAAAAAAAAAGTCATTTGAAATACAGGTAAAACACCTGTGAAAAATCATTACAGAAAATTCCTTCATACACATTTAATGGACTTTTGTTAGAGTGTAATTGGTAGTCCGAAATTAATTTAACTAGCCCAAATTAAAAAATGTTTTTTTTAACACAGAATATTTATACTTATATATATATTTTATAGTTGAAATGTCAAAAATATTTTCAAAACACAAAAATCAACAATTATCGAGGAATTTTATTTTACTATTTACAGAGTAACTGCAGAATTTTTAAAACTTTTTTAAAAATTAAGGATTTTTATGACAGTTTTTGAGAGCTGCACAAACAAAAATATCATATGAGTAGGGTGGAGCAATGTCTATGGTAACATATCAAACTGTAAAATTACATGAATTAGAGTTCAGATACAGGTTTGCACAAAAACTAGAAGTGTTATAAAATGATAAACATCGCATTGCAGGGTTTGAACCGTTTTTAAGAAAAGGGATGAGTCAAACGTAGGGCTGCACAATTAATCTAATTTATAATCGTGATTACAATTACAGATACCACAACTATGTAATCGTTCAAAGGCACAATTACCAAAAAAATAAAAAAATCCACTTACATTATTCTGCTTTAAGATGTGGGTGTGTGTGGGGGTGAGAGACTGTGTGTATTTTTCTCATTGTTTTAAATTTTACATTTTTACTATTTTTATATTTAAAGAAGAAACTATATATAAAAATGTACCATGCAGTTGCTTCAAACAAAGGTATAAAGCTATTCAAAACATCATTTAATGTAAATTGTGATAATCGTAATTAATAATCGCAATTACAATTTCAAGGGAATAATCGACAATTAAAATCGTGAAGTCCTTTTCAAACGTATACATTTGTATATCTATTTAAAACATAAATATTATTGTCTTACTTGTTTCGATTTTTAGAAGGCATTTAGAAGGCAAACTCTACCTGTTTGCTGTGTAAAAACATTGATATTCCCTGGAGGCTATTTTAAAATGCAAATTCATTCTCTGCCACTAGGTGGGGCTTTTGAAACAGTAGAAATATAGTGGTTTCCCCTGTAATGGCTGTACACAAAGCAGTGCTGCAGTCATTAATGCTACTTTGTCAGACATTATAAGATAGATGAAATGAAAATGCCATCGAAACGCTTCAGAAGACAGTCTTTTTCCTTCAGAGATTCATGTAAAAACACCCGCGTCGCGTGCAGCGCTCATATTTATTCAATGAAATCATAACCTTAATCGTCACATTATCACAATTCTTTTCTTTCCGTCCCCAAACATTTCAATAAACAAGTTAGTATTGAGTAACTTACAAAGACACAATATGCTTTCCCAATTGTTTTTGCTCTGACAACATAAATAGTTCCAAGCAAAGCAGCAGAACTGCTACATGTCTCACAGCAACACAGAGCAGGTGGTGTTTCCTTCCTGCACGAATCAATGATTTTGAAAAAATCATGTGAGTGAATGATTCAGTGACTCGCTTATAAAGGCAGTCACTTATTTCGTTCATGTTTTTGAACAAATCTGTTTAATGAATGATTCAATGATTCAACTAAAACAGTGACTTGTTGACACCTTCTGGTGTAATGATGCATTATACAGACATAGCTAGTGATAAATTTACTTTTAGCTATGTTTCTGTGTATGTAAGAGCAGTTGTGGCCATTTATAGCTTGAATGTGAGTCTGTATGCTAGTTTATACTTCATACTAGTTTCTGTTATCATACTATTAATATTATTATAATCATAAACACACTGGTTTGAAACCCAAATAGTTTGACTGTACACTGCACTGTTATTCTTCTAGCTATTTACTTAAAGGTCATTCGAAAGTCTCGTGAATTCAAAGAAAACAGCTTATACTTAAATACAAAGACTTCATCAAGACTACCGTTTCTTATTTGCGCAAAACATTAAGGGAAAACATTTACTCTTCGTTGTTAACCTCAGGAAAAAAACAAAGCATGTTGTTTAATGTTAGTTTAGATTCACATTTACTTAACATCTCCATCTAAAATGAACTACATAGATCAAACCACAGATACATGCTGCAAACCACTGTAGAGAAAGTCACACCAACTCCATTTCCCTGTTCGAATAAACATACCTAAAAACACACACATGCAAATGTCGCAGACAAACGTTTAGGCCAGTTTCAGACTTCCCTTCTGTGAAGGGTTCTGGGAAAACGTAGCTCTAGTTCCTCTCTTTGACTAAAACACGCGTACATAAGGGGAAGAAAATATAACCATTCCAAAAGAAAGAATAGAGAGAAGGTCTTTGTTTGCGACAGAGGTAAATCAAGGCCATGGCCTGACCCTGCCGTTCTGAGCATGCCCAGAACAACGTGTGGTCTCTGACAAATTCTGTAGAAAAACAGTTCAGACACTGGAAGGGTAACGTATGTGGTTCAGTAAAATCCACATACACATTCTCACATTAGTGACTCAAGATGAAAGAATTGTTCAAGGTAACCATATTTTTATCAGCGCCTGGTGGTTTATGCTTTGTAACTTTCCATATACATTCAAGGCTGTTTTCGATTTCAGTTTCTGACAGCACAGCAGTAATCAAATTGTTTTCTTTTTTAAAATGTTTAATAACTGAGAAATTGCTTAGGTTTCAGAGTAATATATACCCACTTCACCCTTTGTCAGCTTTCTGTATCATAAAGACTATAAGGATGGAGACTTTTGCCTTGTCAGCAGCATTGAAACAAAAACTGTTCTATATTTACTGTAATTCTTCTGTGTATGCGTTGTGTGCAACATTAATGAGGTGTGATTACTTTTAAAGGAAGTGTTTGTGGTCATTCCCCCCCCTTTACTGTAAAGTCCATTTTTTTATGTGACCTGAAGTGTCAAATTTTTTCAGAGTGACACAAAAACAGTTACAGTATATGGGCCATTCTACAGAATTGGTGTAAAGTCAGACCTGGAAACATCTTGAACAAAAAATCCCAAAAAGTTTGTATAATATCCAAGGCACACATTTCTAGTAATTGTGCCGTTAATTCTCATGTTGTATTTTCAGGGAGTTTTGTAATATTTGTCTTCTCCCCAAATTTGTCACTACCGAAACACAAAAATATTCAATTTACTAAGAAGGGTTATATTGACCTATTAAGATTTTGCTTACATCCTTGTAAATATATTTTTTCTATTTTATTAAAAAGTTTTCAAAGTCAATAACCATTACAATTTCAACTATATTTCAAGTGAGATTTGTTGTATTTTGAATCCAAGTTTTCTTTGTAAAATGTCAAAAAGTTGATCATACTGATTTCAAAGTTAAGGATTCATTAGTTTGAATATACATTAAACCAAAAACTATCATAACATCTTAGTTGATAATTCAGTATACTTTATTTATAATTTGACAAAACATCCTATGTTTCAGTTGTGACTGGACATTTTCGTTAGTGACAGTAATGTTTTGGTAGTGACCACATCACATTACAGAATTTTAACCCACATACTAAAAAACTAAATAACTAATACATAACTAAAACATATTAAAATACTAAAAATGTACTAACATTTTCTTTATTTCCCCCAAATAAAAGGTTATGTGCTACCTTTTAGTCACTACTGAAACAATGATGTCATGTTTTGGTCGTGACCATTTTATGGGATAACACCCAAAAAAATAAAAAAATAAAAAAACCAATGTCACTACCGAAACTCCATCAAATGTTTCGGTAGCGACTCTTTCAGTAGTGACAATTTGAAATCTAGTACTTTTGAACCTAGCTCAAAGATGTTAATCAGCAAATGGTTAGCTAGCACAGTTCTGAACAATGGTACACATATAAAAACTAAATGTAACGGAATAACTCCCAAATTTAATTAAGCTTTTAAAATGATAAATGTAGGGGTGTAGTTAAAATCAGTCTCAGTCAATGGACTAAAACATACACTTTTTGGTAGTGACATGAAAATGTGGGACACATTTTTTTTACATAAAGATTTATAATGTATAAAGAAAATGTCAAATAAATATTTTTTTGAATTTTAAAAATCTGATGGAATAGAATGCAAACAATATTTCAATATAATTGTCATAAATTTAAATTGAGAGGTTATTATTTTATTGTTATCTCTTTTTTTAAATAGAGCAAAACTCCTTTTGAACAACAGCCACTGAACTTGCCAGCCAGTGATCACTGTATATTTTTGTCATTCTGCTTTATAGAAAAGAACATCTTTGACATTTTTTTAAATAACTCCTTTAGTGTTCCATAGTAAAAAGTTATGTTTGGACCAATTTGATTTTCAGATTAAAGCAAATGATCTATAGAAGCTGTGACTCCCATCAGACCCACTAAATAATTTCTTTCTTTTTTGATGTTGCATTCGAAATCTTCTTGTCTCAAAAATCTGAGGTGCCCAAGCCCCCTGTATTTTAACAGGCATGACACTTCTGGATGTACTGTAAGTGTACTAAATGTCACTTTGGATAAAAAGTTGGGCAGTAAAACCCAAGTAAATGGAGAAGTCTTTTCTGGCCTCTTCTTGCTTAATCTGGCTCTCAGGACTCATGTCAGCACTTAGTCTGGATCTGGATAGAGGAAGAGAGTTTGTCTTGTGACGCTAGAGGGATAGAAATCCTGCAGCTCTGCGGCTTTCTTACCCATCATGCATTTGTTTAGATCATACTGGACATAAAAAAAGACCTCAAGGGAGGAAGTCAGGGTTTTCCTGATGATACAAGTGTGAGACTGTGGCCTTTTTTTAATATCACTGTAAGAAAGAAGCTTATTTTTTAAAATGAATTAAACATAAATAGAGAAACGCTCAGAAAACTGGTTTTGTTTCTCAAGAGATCTTAATGACACTCCCCTGCTGGTGTTAATTAGATTATTTAGATTCTTAAGAGGCCTGTGTGAGACATCTTTACCGTCAGGTGTTGTGTAACAGCTGACTGCTGTGGTGAAATCTTGGTTACAGAAAGAAAACAGCAACTAAGTGAACAAAGACGCTTTAGCCTGACATAACAGAGAACTGAGTGATGCCAGACAGAAGCAAAACAGAACAAGCTGCTGATGGTTCCAGAAAATGCAGGATCAAGGCTGTTATGTTAAAAGCATGTGTGCAACCTTAAAGGGATAGTTCACCCAAAAATGAAAATTCAGTCCTACTTTATATTAGGTGGCCTTAACTAATATGTACTTACATCTAAAAATTTGTTCATATTGTATTGCAAAACACTTTTGCTGCTATTGAGGTGTGATACAGGTAAGGTTAGTGACAGGTTTGGTGGTATGGGTAAACCCTACCACATAAACCCTAGTGTGAAGGCACACGACTAGCCGTCGCTTTGTCTTACACACATGCAAAGAAAGATACAGAGCGAGAGAGTCTTATATACCATGAAAAAATGGCGCGCTACATGTAAACAATATTCCTTGCTGTATTTTCCCGTCAAAATAACGGAGTTCCTTTGGAATTCTTCAGCTTTTAAGAACTGCCGGTTTCTCCGGTAGTAGGTGGAACTAATGCGCAAATCAGCAAATCAGTTTGACCGAATGTAGACAACGTGATTAATATTCATGAACCAAACAGCTCATTAATCCTTGGTGTGTTTTATATTGTTATTAGTAGAATAATCATAGTAGTTTTGTTATCTTATCAGTATTGTTTTTATTTTTTTCCCTTTTTTATAGAAAAACTAAATTACATATCATAAGCACCACCACTAGTTCAGTCAACATGACAAATATGCATTCAAACATGGTTATTTTAATTACTAAACTTCCAATTACTTAAGTTTAATGGTAAATTATCATAATATCATATTATAATGCTTGACTGACTGATGCTACGTGTCAGGCATTTAAAAAAAACTATGCCATTAAGCGATATATATATATATATATATATATATATATATATATATATATATATATATATGTATACGTAGCACGTAGCTCTAGTTCTTCTCTTTGTCTAAAATACGTGTGCAAAAGAAAGAATAGAGAGAAGGTCTTTGTTTGCAACAGAGGTAAATCAAGGCCATGGCCTGACCCTGCCGTTCTGAGCATGCCCAGAACAACATCATTTACCATATTTAATATTGGGGGCATCCAGGTTTATTTGACATACTTTAACTTTTTTTAAAGTAACACAATAGTTAATTAATAATTAGTTACTTTTAAAATGACGAAACTTAGTTACTAACTCAGTGTTTTTGAGAAGTAACTAGTAACTATAAGTAATTACTTTTTAAAAGTAACATGCCCAACAACGGTAAGGACATCTGTAAAACAGTCCATGTGACATCATAATTACTAAACCATATTATTGTTATTTCAACCGTAATGTTATGAACAGTGGTGGACGAAGTACACAAGTCAAGTACTTGAGTAAAAGTACAGATACGTATAATAAAATATTACTCCAGTAAAAGTAAAAGTGCTCCTTTTTCATTTTTACTCGAGTGAAAGTACCCGATGTTTTATCTACTTAAGTAGGAAAGTACTGATATATTTATTTTGCAATTTTATATAGGCTACTTTATATTAGCACATATTTTTTATAATCCCACTGCTCAAAATACCTGGGATTTTCCCAAAATGTATTATTTTTATATGGAGTAAAAAAAAAAAAAAAAAAAAAAAAAACATTTTTGTTGTTGATATGGACTATTTTGATGAGAGTGATGTAGTAATGTTAACTGTGAAGCTTACACTGCCATGTACCTGTAGGAAATCAGATTTGATTTCCTTCAGGTACCATCTAATTTTCACCAGTAAGAAAAAAAGTGTTTTAAAGCTTGTTGTTTTGCAGAATGTCACAGATATACATGACACGAGAATAAGGCCTGAAGTTAGCAAGAACATTTTAAAGGAAAATATACTTATATTTTAATGTTTTTTCCTCTCAAACTTTCTGTGGTGTAAAAACACCCCTGGCCAAATGCCCCCAGAGGACATCACTTCCTACTTTAATAATTACTGTAGTTACCATGTTCTGAACATCACATCCTTTCTTTTTCCCTCAGATGTAATCTATCTAGGTGGTTGAATAAAAATATTTTGGACATATCTAAAAATTACCTCAACTTAGCACCAGCAAGCTTGTTAGCAAGACAGTTAGCATCAGCTAACGATATTTACTTATTTTCAGTATGGTTTTGAATTCATTCATATCTGTTTACTCGGCTAGTTGTTCCAAGCAATATAAAAAATTATACTTGACAGACGTCATGTAGGGCTAAATGCGTAGCATTTTAATAAACTGCTAATGTTACAGCAGCAGGGAATATGAACGTGCATGAGTTATTTTATTTAATCTGTGTTATTTTAATTTTTTGTTTTTTGACCTAAAACTGATGTTGATGTGTCTGAATTCAAGCATTTCAGTGGGCTTAAACAGATCACACTTTACAGCAGATTTTCATTCACAAACAACAGACCCAGTTTTGACAGTTACAATAATTAATCTTAAAATTTGACATTAGTAACTTACTTTTCACAGCATCAGTCGCGTGCGCTCACAAGATCTCCCGGTTCTTACTTGTGAATTCAGTTGACTGGAGACTCGCTTTAAACGGATCATTTGAATCAACGAGTTGTCGACTCTAGAATAACAGCTGCAATCGTATCATTCCAATTCGTGAATGAATCATGCGGTGCGGTTTGCGAATTGATTTAACAGGTTCATTGAAAAGAATCAGTTTCTTCATGAGGCAGACACCGTTTCTGCATCTCAGATCACGTGATATATTATAAGGAGTAACGATATGTTTTATGAAAAGGAGTTAAGTAAAAAGTACGATCTTATGCTTTGGAATATAGTGAAGTGAAAGTGAAAGTTACTAAAAATAAAACTGCTCCAGTAAAGTACAGAAACTTGAAAAATGTACTTGATAAATGAAAGAAATGTGCAAATACTTTGTTACTATCCACCACTGGTTGTGAAGCTACAAGAATACTTTTTGAGTGGAAAAAAACAAAAATAACCATTTTATTCAACAATTCTTCTCTTCCAAGTCACCGTCTTTTGCAATTATCAAAAAAAAAATATATATATATATATATATATATATATATATGAGGGTGAGCAATTAATGAAAGAATTTTCTTTTTTGGGTAAACTATCCCTTTAAGGCCACACAAAAATGCTGAACTTTCTCTTCTTTCACTGGAATAACATTCTTAAGAATGGGAATAAGGATCCAGCCCAACTGGCAATGACTGATGGTGTTTGTTTCCAAAACTTGTTTGGTTTTGGTTTTAGGTGGGTTTTTGGTGCCACATCTGTTGGTCAGTTTGACTTTCTAACTGTAGCTCACCTTACTGTCATAAATTAATTCCTAAATTGTGCTCAAAAGTTCAGACTGATTATTTCACACCATTTAATAACATGTTTGACACTGGCATTAAACTGAACATTTCTGTAAAATCAGTTTATCAAAGATAATATATATACTTATATATATGTTCTTATAAGAAAAAGATAACTGAGAAAACTGAGGGACTGCAAAGGAACTACCATTTTCTCTTTTTTCCTTATCATTCTTCCCATCTTTCCTGAGAAAAGTATTTCCGTGGTAGTTTCTGTTACATCATTGAAAATGGAAAGTCACATGTGTAGAAGAATTCTCTGAAAGAAAGATTTCAAGATTTCACCTGAGGCAGGTACTGCTTGGACTTAATAAAACAGAACTGAATTTTTTTTTTAAATAAAACGTAATACACTGTATCATAATCAGGCATAATGACCTAATAACCTAAGTATATGCATTTACCTCATAAGCTAATATTAACCTAATTACCTCATGATGACATAATAACCTAATGGAATAACAGCTTAATACATCTAATAACCATGTTTTTGGAACCGATTACAGTGCACAAACTGGATTTCTAGTTACTGGTAAAGCCAGGAGATTTATACTGATTGACATGGTGTTTAAGTGTTGATTATTTACTTCTTTTAACCATATGTGCAACCCATTTCTGCTCTGAGAGATTAATCTGTGTGTGTTTCTTGAGAAGTTAGTTTGTAAGTCATCTCTGACTGCAGACCACACCCTGCCCAGTTTAGAAAGAAGTTTATCTGTAAGTTTCTCGCATTAACACTAGCCTCAGTAAGGGGCGACACCGGTGTGAAATTTTATATCGAGTATAAATAAGGGAAATTAGATAAATGAAACTCATACAAACACCACAAATGTATTTATCTAGACCCATTCTAAGACCACTTCTGAACTGAATGAACTCTTTTAATGATTAATGTTTACTCTTATTGCAATTTTATATAATGCTCTTCTTTTAATGATTTATTTATAACATTTTCACAACACAATTTACTTACAAATTTTCAAAAAAACAAAAACAAAAAAAACAAACAGACATTAATGCTCTTTGAATTTCATTTTCACTTTTAAAATAATTCAAGCTGTTTTTATTACTGTGTGTAGACTATACTTGCGCAATAAAATTGGCTGAACACCAATACCGCATGCTGTGAAAAATAGTCTAATTTGTAATTATATATTCTTTTGTAATTATATATAATTTGTAATAATTATCCAATCCTGCCCGTTTACATATTCGTTAACATTATGTTGAATTATATGTTATTTTTCTATATTCAGTTTTCTTTCTGACTTTCAATTTATTTATTTTTTTTAATATTTCTATTAAGCTTTCATTTGCTAATGCCACGGCAACATTTCTAATTTTCATTTTCAGCTTTATTTCAATGAATAATAGCAATTTTAATCGTTTTACTTAACAAAACAGATTTTGAATTAAGTTCATAAAGACAAATATTTATTTTCTTTGGACTAACGTGCACAGATGAATTATTCAAAATAACACCAATCAAAACCAACATGTTTTAAGATATAAATCAAATGCTGCTTTCAGCAAGAGTGATTGCTTGCAGTCTAAAAACAAGACAAGATCTCCACATCAAAGGAGACTTGACTTGATTGCTAACCTGTGTGAGTGTGTTCAGCAGAACAATGCTAATCTAATTCTGTTCCCGTCTCTCTCTCGCTCTCTGTCCCTTTCTCTCTCAGTCATGGCGAAAGCGATGGTTTGTTTTGCGGAGGGGTCGGATGAGCGGGAATCCTGACGTTTTGGAATATTACCGTAGCAAGAGCTCTCGGAAACCAATCAGAACCATCGACCTCCAGGAGTGCGAGGTCACCATCGAGGCAGAGGTGCGACCCACTAAACGGCAGTATCAGAATCAGCACCTGTTTGTGGTCAAAACTGCCACGCGCATCTTTTACCTGCTGGCCAAAACAGCAGAAGAGATGAACATCTGGGTACAGAGCATAGGACAGATTTGTACGTTTGGAGGACTGAACAGACATTCAGGTGAGGAGGTTTATTATAAAACTGTGATTTTGTTTTTAAGTCTTGGACTAGTTGATGACACGCTCAACAGTTGATAAACTGCAGCTTCGGATTAAAGGGGTCATCGGATGCAAAACTCCCTTTTACATGTTGTTTGAACATAAATGTGTGTTGGCAGTGTGTGTACACAAACACCCTATTATGATAAAAAATCCACCCAGTGGTATTTTTGTAATCTTTATAAGAAATATCCCCTTTTTCAAATCAATCCATTCTCAGGCTCCCACGATAATTGAGTGACACGACCGTCTTACCTTAGACCCGCCCTGACTGAGCTGTAAGACTATAGAAATACAAAGACAGTTCACTCCTGTACTTATGAATTGAAGAAACTGCAACACGCAGTATGGCGGAATAGTCTCGCCCATTGCTGACCTGAGGCTGGACTGGCCTATGCGCAGTAATATGCACATTGGCTGGTCTAGCTTGAAAAATAAGCTTTTAAAATGCTATTTGAGCATAAGATACAACATTCATGGGGCAGTTCTATGTTTGCGCAAATCATTAGTGATGCAGCTTCACCTACAACAGAAGTGAGTAGGGTTTTTATGCATCTTTGCAAAACGGCTTTTCTTAATAATGTGCTAGTTAGCAAGTTTAGCAGCTAAATGTGGCTAATGTAAGCAGACCGGCTGGTCACCCCACAGAAGAGAGGGGCGGGGTGAGCAGAGCTCATTAGCATTTAAAGCAACGTGCAATAGAATGGCTCCCCTTTTTGTCAATGCAAAACACTACACATTAACATTAGCACAAGAGCTTGCTTTGAAATAATTTGTGAAAATGATTGAAATGATGAATGCAGACTGTCCTGTCAATTTTTAAAAAATAAACAACCAAGGCTGCATTTATTTGATGCAAAAGCAGTAATATTGTAAAATATTGTTACAATTTAAAATAACGTTTTTATTTTATTATATTTTAAAATGTAATATATTCCTGTGATGTGAAAGCTGAATTTTCAGCATCATTACACCAGTCTTTAGTGTCACATGATCCTTCAGAAATCATTCTAATATGCTTGTGTTCAAAAAACATTTATTATCACTATCAGTGTTTATATGTTTATAGTATACTGCTTAATATTTTTGTGGAAACTATGATGCATTTTTCTCGGGATCCTTTGATAAATATAAAATTCAAAAGCATAGCATTTCTTTGAAATAAAAATGTTGGTAAAATAAAAAGTCTTTACTGTCACTTCTGAGCATCAATTTATTTTATTTTAGAGTCCAAACATTTGAACAGTATTCTATATATGGATTTTCTAAAATAAATAATTATTATTTGCACCTCAGCAGTTGCCAGGTGATGGGACAGGATCAGATGTGGCACTAACAATCTTGAATATGAAAAACTAAAGCACCTCAAAATTAAAATTCTTAAAAACTAATATTATTTAACCTTTCTCTGTAGTAAACATGCCTCACATACCGTGTATGTGCGTGGGATTATGAGAACGTCAATGCAAAACACTACACTATAGCACAATGGCTTGTTTTGAAATCATATTTTGAGAATGAGAGATTGAATGCAGACTGTCAGGTCAATTATAATAAATAAATAAATGAATAAATGAATAAATTATTATCTTGTTAATAAATTAAATAATTTATTTTAACCAAGGGTACGTTTATTTCATCAAAATACAGCAAAAACAATATTGTGAAATATTATTACAATTTAAAATAACTGTATTTTATTAAATATGATACTTTAAAATGTAATGTATTTCTGTGATGTGAAAGCTTCAGTGTCACATGATCTTTCAGAAATCATTCTGACATGCTGATTTAGTGTTTAGGAAACATTTCTTATTATTATCAGTGTTTATGTGTTTATAGTATACTGCTTAAAATTTTTGTGGAAACTGTGATACATTTTTCTCGGAATCCTCTGATAAAAATACAATTCAAAAGAACATAATTTCTTTGAAATAAAAACTATTGGAAAACAAAAAGTCTTTACTCTCACTTTTGATCAATTGAATGCATTGATTCTAAATAAAAGCATCAATTTCTTTTTTTTTTTTTCATCTTACTGGTCCCAAACATTTGAACATATATTCTACATATGCATTTCATAAATAAATAATAATTATTAGTACCACAGCAAGTGACAGATGATGGGACAGGATCAGGTGTGGCAAACTGGAATACAGAAAAATACATAATGTATATATTATAAGGTACAGTCTAACGTAATTCTTAAAACTAAAATTACTTAACCTTCCTCTGCAGCAGACATAACGTTAATAAAAACATACTGTGTATGTGCGTAGGTTTATGAGAAAGGAAAGTGCTATAACAGGAAAAACCCTAAAAACTGCCTGCGATCACCCCTTTTACCACATCAGATCCCTGCGTTAACCTAAAGATTCACATTCCTCTAACTGCAATTTTAAAATGAATAAACCTAGCCAGGGAAATAATTAACCACAAGACGTTTCTCCAGAGAGAGATGCAGAGACTGAGAGATGCAGACAGAATCCGTGAGAGAATGACGCTGTAATCTAGGCGAGGTCTTATTTTAATATTCTGTTCCATTCCTCCATCTCTCTTCCTCTCTTTCGAATAGTCTGCAGAGCAACAGCTGCGTCACAGAGGAGCGTTCAGACACACACACGTCTGTCATAACAGACAGCTCACAAGTACGTAGCATCCCATATATTTAACCAAGCACACAGCCAGTGTCACGATCTGTATCCACAGCGCATATGACTGCCATTATAGCGAGAAAATGTGTTTTTGTCAAGACATGTGGGAAAATGTTAGCAGTTAGCGTGGCTAATGTGATATACCAAACTCAGAGAGTGAGAGAAACCACAAGTTACACATTACTTGGAAAGATAACAAAAAGATGAGTGATACAGCAGTCGGGAGGGTTTCAGACACACATGCACATGGTTACTGTTTAATACACAACACGCTGGACGGTTGTACACGCCCCTAAACTGGCAAAGGCCGATTGTGAAAGATAAAGCCAGTATATACAGAACAACAGCCACGTCTGTGCCCTTTTCTCCACACACATGCACAGATGAAAAGGCTTAATTCATCATCTTTTGGCATGTTGTTTATGTCTCAGATGGAGGCCAGAGGTGACTATTAGACGTAATGTTGAAATAGCGAGTGTAATTTTGGAGACACAGAGTCTCAGTCGCTGCTTAGCCACTAACCTCATTACAAACCCCAGCAGGAGTCCAGCTGTGAACAGGATCTCAGCTCTTTATTTACAGACAGACTCTTCTGCAGTCAGGCAGACGGACAGCAGGGTGAGAGGAGAACACATCAGAGATTGTAGTCACACCTGGAGAGCCGCAGTTTCAGATCCTGCTTCAGGCCAGGTGTCAAGATGATCAGAACACACGCTGGATAAAAGCAGTGTGGGGTCCCGTTACACCAGAGCTTATGCCAACTTTTGTAAACTCAGATGTTGATTTCTGCCAGGGCCACGGGTTAAAGAACACTGTTATATCTCTTCCGTCGCTCTGACCTGTCAACATGACAGCCACTTACGGTATATGTACTCTCCCCCCTACTATAACAACTTCTCAATGCCTTCTAACTGTATCTTCACTGTCCCTTTGACCCATCACCATGACATCCGCTCGCTGTATCTCTGCTCTCACTGACCCATCACCATGACAATCTTTCACTGTATCTGTACTCTCACTGACCCATCACCATGACAACCGCCCACTGTATCTGTACTGACACTGACCCATCACCATGACAACCGCTCGCTGCATCTCTGCTCTCACTGACCCATCACCATGACATCCGCTCGCTGTATCTCTGCTCTCACTGACCCATCACCATGACAACCGCTCACTGTATCTCTACTCTCACTGACCCATCACCATGACAACCGCTCACTGTATCTCTACTCTCACTGACCCATCGCCATGACAACCGCTAACTGTATCTCTACTCTCACTCTGACCTGTCATCATGACAACTACTTATTGTAACTCTACTGTCCCTTTGACCTCATCACCATGACAACTGCTAACTACTGCTCTGTTCTCTTGAATCCCTTTACCATAGCAACGTTGGACTGCAGGTGTAAAAACAGCTCCACATAATTATCAGTGTCTCACTGCAGCTTTATAAAAGAAGTGGTTCAAAAAAATCTTAAACCTACTACACAAATACTATTTAAAATCGTTATGGGCTTATACATTTGGGTAAAATCCTTTAGATGTTTACAGTAAATAAAGGATCACAAAAATGAGTACAACCCCACGCCTGGTGCCTCTCAGATTTCTCCTCTGGCAGAAAAGTTGTGAGTCATTGTCGGTTATTCAAATGTTGGATACCCAATAGTTGGCTTTGCCAAAGAAGCAATGTTTACATGAGCCCACACAATCCCCCTCAGATTAGCACGCTAGCTGCAAAGTGATCTGAAGTCAGTTATCTACGACTGTTTACCCACAACATTACCTCAGCATTACTCACAATGCCTTTCAAGCACCAGCAGGTTGAGTGTTATATCAGACGTCCAAACTCTGAATCACCACTGGACACCTCTGTTTATGCACAATTAAAACGATCTGGATTATTTAAAATTGCCTATTTAATTAATCTGCTCAACAGTAATTCCCAAAATGAGAGATGTGTCACTCAAATCTCTTTCTCACAAGCAAACATAGATATGGTCAAGGAAACGGCACAAAATTTTCCACAGTGTCCTTTTTCTGCTTTATTTCAACTAAGTTCCATCTTCCAAAAATATTTTTGCTTACTATTAAAAAGAGAAATGTTTACACCCCAAATGCGTCATGTGCTTCCAGTGCGTGAAACAGGCGTGAGCATCACGTGTTCATCTGTGGGACTAAGTGGTTTAGAAATGTCTGCCCACTACTAACACACTGTTGAGTCTAAACAGGAAGAGAAAGAGAGAGATGTGTGTGTGGGTGGGTTGTGGTGCGTGGGGGGCTGGAAGGGGTTGATTTGGCCTGCCACCTTCTGGAATAAAAGCAAAGGTACTTCAGAAATTGAATAAGTGTGGTTACTGCACTTTTTTGACATGTAAAATGAAACGTATTGATAATGTATAAAGCAAATCTCTCTCTCTCTCTCTTTCTTTCTCTCTTTTTCTTTTTGACAGAATCAATGGACAGTCTTAATCGCACTCCCTCTTCCCAGCAGCCCTCTCCAGCACTCTCTCCTCATGTTTCTCTTGTGGCCAATCAGGACACAGTTACCGTCGAAAACCACGATATCCTAGACAGGCCCAGCGAATCAGAGATCAGCCCTCCACTTGACTACCTCTTCCTCTCTCAATGTGAAACCGGCACAAAGAGCATCGTCAGGCAAGGCCCACCCCGTTTCTTATGATCACACGTTGCAGAAATAATAATTATATGTTAATCTCAATACGGAAATGAGATTCATTCCATGTAGCGCCAGACTATCGGCTTTTCTTTTAATCTGATTTAATAAAGGTGACTGAGAGAATAAATGAGAATAGTATATCTCTCACGCTTTTCGCTTCAGTGAAATCTTTTGATCTTGGTCACTGCAGCATAACGCAATGTGATTAGATTCAAATAAAATCTTCAGGTATCTGCATGCAAACCAGGGACTTAATGGTTTTATAAAAACGCACAATGATTTCTGTAATGCAGTTCTGTGTTGAATACTGAGGCATCATTTGGGGTTGGTCAAATTTTGCATAAATTCAACTGCATTTATTTAATCAAACACAGTAAAAACAGTAATACTGTGAAATATTATTACAGTTTTTAAAAAACTGTTTTTTATTTTAATATATTTTAAAGTGCATCCCGAGTTCGAATCCCAGCTTGTGGACCTTTCCCGATCCCACCCCCTTCACTCTCTCCCACTTCGCTTCCTGTCCAACTACCCTGTCCTATCTAAATAAAGGCATAAAAACGTCAAAAAAAAAAAAAATTCTTTTAATTTATTCTACTTTCTTTTTTGATCAATTCATCCTTCCTGAATATATATATTTAAATTTATATATATGTATATATATTTATATAAAACAGAATAATAACACAAATTTCCAGGAACATATACACTACCGTTAAAAAATTTGGGGTCAATAAGAATACATATATTTTTATATATATAAATTTATACACATTTTTAAACGGTACTGTACATGTTCCTGGAAATTTGTTTTCAAACTGAATTGAATTACATTTGATGAATTTATTACATGAATTGGAATTAGAAATGATTATTATTGTTTCTAATTATAAATGCATAATTTATTTTCTTTATAAGAATAGAAGAGGCAAAAATAATAATTCACAATAAGACCAGGAAAATTCTAAAAAGGGTACATTACCAGTCAAAAGCTTTTGAACAGTAAGATTTTTAATGTTTTTTAATAAGTCTCTTCTGCTCACCAAGCCTGCATTTATTTGATCCAAATACAACAAAAACAGTAAAATTGTAAAATATTTTTACTATTTAAAATAACTGTTTTCTATTTGAATATATTTTAAAATGTAATTTATTCCTGTGATTTTGAAGCTGAAATTTTAGCATCATTACACGTCACATGATCCTTCAGAAATCATTCTAATATTCTGATTTGCTGCTCAAAAAACCTGTATTAGGGACCCCTGTATTTCACAATATTACTGCTTTTGCTGTATTTTGGATAAAAAAAAAATACAGGCTTGGTGAGCAGTAGAGACTTCTTTGAAAAACATTAAAAATCTTACTGTTCAAAAACTTTTGACTGGTAGTGTACATTTTTATTTCATGTTGGCTTGTGTCTCAGAGACTTAAACAAATGTTTATTTTTTTTAATTTTTAATATGTGACATTTCACTTGTTTATTTTCATTTTTTGTCTTCCTAAGAAGTTTCATAAGAAAGCAAATTTTACATTTGCTATGCAAATATTTGATTTCTAAATCATTCAGCACTCATTTGGCAGAGGAAGCCTGTGTTAAAAAAATTGTTTCATTATGACACATCACGCCACACATTTTCCATTTGCTTTCTCTGAACATTTCTTTTCCATAGAAGAGTTTGAACTTATTCTGAATAACATTATTTAGTTGACATCAGTCAGTATTGTTTTTGTGCGTATATGCTTATATCTGTGTCTTTGTCCCTCCCTAGGTGTGACAGCATCTCCAACTCCGAACGCTCCTTTGAGCAGAGCTCGTCTGAGTACACAGAAGATGTGTTTAGCCCCACCCCACGCATTGACTCCTCCCCTTCCCCTTTCCTTTTGGGTGGGGTGTCCGAGCCCCCGTTTAGCGCCCCCTGTGGCCCGCTGTCTCTGTCCTCCTCCCTTTCGTCCTGCCTCTCATCTCCCATCTCTCTACGCCGTCCACCAGACATTTTCAGATTCGACAGACCCTTCTACGGAACATCAGACCCACAGACGCCTCCTCCCCTCCCACCCAAACCAACACACCTGTCCGATCACCACAGTATTGATGATACCGGCCGTAATCAGACGCAACCTGCTCTCCTACCTCGCAGGACGTCACTTTCAGGAATAGACCACTTTAGGAGAGGTGAGAATACACACAAAAAATATTACACAGCCTAGATTTGCAAAAAACAGACCTATTTTTTTGGTTTCTGTCTTTACAAAAAGAAGTATTCAAATAAGTTCAGATACACCAGTTAATGTCAAAGATCTTTACATAAACCTAAGTTTATAAATAAATTATTTTTTCAAAAAAATCTGTAATTTTTTGTCGCCGTTTGATGCAGTAAAAGTCCCACAGATAGAGTATAGCGGAAAACACCTGGGACGTCTGTCAGTGGCCATTATTCTTACCTTAAAATCAGTATCGGGCATAAAATAATGTCATAATTGTAAAAACAGCTGAAAATTTAACAAATATTTGTGACCTGATTCAGAGGAAGGTGAATAATACCTTTTTGGGGATTTTGCAGGTGATTAGGAGATAATATAAAACTTCTTGACCTTAAAAAATGGTTGTACAAAGCAAAAATGCTACAAATACCATAATATTTGTGGAGCGGAAATAAGCTTTCCATTGATGTATGGCTTATTAGGATAGGACAATATTCGGCCGAGATACAACTATTCGAAAATCTGGAATCTGAGGGTGCAAAAAATATTGAGAAAATTGCATTTAAAGTTCTTAGCAATGCATATTACTAATCAAACATTAATATAATTGATATATTTATGGTAGGAAATTTACAAAATATCATTGTGACCCATACAATGTATTTTTGGCTACTGCTACAAATATACCCGTGCTACCTAAGACTGGTTTTGTGGTCCAGGGTCACATTTTGTGAGAAAGTGTGACATACTAAAGCAAATCAGGCACTATTTTTGGAATCAGCACCCTAAACTTAGTAAGAAATAAGTATTGGTTTTAATTCAGCAAATATCCCCCCTTTCTTCTCACTAAAAAAATTACATAATATGTGCTATATATTTTAATATTGTACTTTCATGTTTTCAGGAGAGTTTGACAATGCTGGAAGAAACTGGAACAAACGACTAAGCCTCAACCTGGTAAAGAAATATTCAAATATGAAATAGTCAAATGAGCCTGGAGAAAGTTAAACAGACACTGTAAATACGCATCAATTTGAATATTCGCTGCCAGAAACCAGATGTGCCATAGCGTGTTTCTCTCTTCATCTCTATTTCTAGCCAATAAATCTGAATACTGAAAACCACTCTGAGGATTCATATGTGCCCATGGCCTCCCCACCGATCAATTGCTCTGATGTGACTTCAGACGGCTACATACCCATGAGCCCCTCCACCCTGCCCGTCTCCCTACTCACCAACGGCAAATCAGAGCTGCCTTCGCCTCCCGACCTTGAGCCTCCTCCAGTCAACCGAAACCTTAAACCAAGAAGACGGGGTAAATGTTACTGGGTTATGCTACAAAGCTAATCTAATTCACATTTGGCTCTTTGAGATACATCTATTTCCATTGCATTTTAACACGTTGAATATACTGTGCCAATGACTAATGTCCAGCTCAAAGACAGGATGTGATGCCATAGTTTTAGGAACCATGCTATTTCAGTTGTTTGTTTGTTTGTTTTTTTAACAAGAGAGCAGTATTTGCACAAAACAAGAAAGCAGTATTTGCACAAAAGAGCAGGTGGTGAGCTGTGCTAGTAACAAATGCTGTTAGGAAGAAAGAGTTGTTAGCTACGTCAGAAAACAAAAACAGAAACATGGAAATTACGATCTCATGCAAAGAGGTACAGAAGTATGACGCATGTTGAAAATGAATATGAGGAAGATGAGATGCAGCAGAGCTTATGATTATGATCTATGTGTCACATAAAAACCACAATTCTTTTTTAAGCTCTAAATTCAGGAGATGTTTTACTAACGCTTGTTGGCTGTCTTGCCTCTAAATTGTAGAGAAAATTAAATGTCGTATTTTAACATGATTTGACAGGGACGGTGTAAATTAAAAAGAAAATCAAATCATTTAGTTTAACGTTTTATGTTAGTACGTGCTTTGCAGACACTCGCGCGAAGATCCCATCGCGTGGATTATAATATCTTCGCCTTTGGAAAAAAAAATCAGCAGTTGTAATGTTACCTCACCTTCGATCGTTGAGCGTCTCCAGGAATGACACAGTAGCGCCGTTCTTGAATGAATCATTTTGTTTTTACGATTAGCTTCTTGAGGGAGCTCATTCGTTGTTTCGTTGCTAAATGAATCAGCGTGTTTGAACGAATTAGTTGATTCTGACTCAATGACTCGCTCGTAAAATTCATGTTTTTACGTGTAACCGGCAGACATCTGGGCTGAGAAATTTGAAAATTGATTCGATTACAGAATGTAGCCTTAGAAAGAACTATTTTGATTCAAAATATAATTTATTACCCATTAACATTTAAGGCTACGGTGTGGCCATAACACAGTTTTTCTGTTATAAATTATAGTTTTAGTCCTAAGCCGCATCTGGACTTTAAGGTATATTTTCACAGACTGCTCAGAGGTAACATGAAATAGAGTAACAGAAATAATAAAAATTTTATATGGGCATAATGTGCGTTTTTTTTTTTTTTTTTTTTAATAAATTGAAATCAAATGATTTTTAAAATTACACTCTAAATATGAAACTAGATCCGCCAGTTGGTGCTTCCATCACCCTGTTTTTATGCGCACCCTGATTGGCTGGTTTTAGCTGGTCAGAAGGCTGATTTTAGAGGGGTTTTGGCTAGTTCCTTAACTGGTCAGACTGGTCAGGCTGAGAGACCAGCTGGAACAACCAGCTAACCTGTTAAAAAACAGAGACAAAACAAACCGGTTTAAAACTGGTTTAAGCTGGTTTTAGCTGGTCTTCCAGCTAGGCTGGTCAGGCTGGTTTTAGCTGGTTGTTCCAGCTGGTCTCCCACCCTGGCCACCTAAGGAACTGGCCAAAACCCTTCTAAAACCAGGCTGGATGACCATCTTAAAACCAGCCAACCAGCTTAGGTTGGTTTTATCTGGGGTTTTTTTTCAGCAGGGATGCTATAGAACAGGGGTGGCAAACGTCGGTCCTGGAGAGCCACAGCCCTGCATAATTTAGCTTCAACCCTAATCAAACGCACCTGAACAAGCTAATCAAGGTCTGAAGGGTTACTAGAAAGCAACAGGCAGGTGAGTTTTAATAAGGGTTGGAGCTGAGCCCTGCAGGGCTGCGGCTCTCCAGGACCAACGTTTGCCACCCCTGCTATAGAAGAACCATTTTTGGTTCAACAAAGAACCATTCAGTCAAAGGTTCTTTAAAGAACCATCTCTTTCTTACCTTTTTATAATCTGAAGAACCTTTTTTCATCACAAAGTACCGTTTGGTACAGAAAGGTTCTTCAGATGTTAATGGTTCTTCATGGAACCATTTAAACAAAAAAAGGTTCTTCTATGGCTTCGTGAAGCACCTTTATTTGTAAGAGTGTAGATCCACCAGTTGGTGGCAGCAAGTCAGTACATGTTTCCATCACCCTGTTTTTACACACACCCTCCTAAAAAAAGTGTGTTTTAACTAGTCATCCAGCCTGGTCTTAGTTGTTCATAGCTGGTCAGCAGGCTGGTTTTAGAGGAGTTTTGGCTACTTCCTTAACTTGTCAGGCTGGTCTTAGCTGGTAAGGCTGGGAGACCAGCTAAAATCAGCTACTTCCATTTTAAACCATCTAAGACCAGCCGTCCAGCTGGGTTTTTTTCAGCAGGGGCATTTTGAAGTAGCCCTATGGCATTAGAAATGAGTGATGGAAACGTCAAATTTCGAAAATAATTTACACTCGCTTGAGATAGTTTTGCTAAGGTAAACAATGGGAGGTGAAAATGCATTTTGCGAATAAATTCCTCCATGCGCATCAAAAAATGAGTAATGAGTTTGCACTATGAGATGGGAACTTACCAAAGCCACTAGAAGGCAAGCTAATTTTGGGCATAAGTTAAATTCACAACTTTGGATGGAAACCCACTGTCTTAGTAATTCAGTCATTCATTTAACCGATTCATTCAAATGACTGATTCATTCAAATGACTGATTCATTCAGAGACAAATCGAGTGATTGTCTTACTGTATCATTGGCTCACTCGATACATTACCCTGATCCTAGATAGTGCGCATACATCTGCAAGATGTCTGTTAAAGAGCACTTGATCTGGAAAGCATCTGCTGTGTACAAACATCTGACAGACATCTGTAAGATGTCAGTTTTACAGACTTTCTAAAAGACATCTTAAACATCTTAAAGACATCTATTAGACGTCCATTTGACATCTGATAGGAAATGTCCTATATCAGGGTTAGCACACATACATCTCGACATCTATTTAACATCTGCATTTACATCTGCAAGACGTATTTTTTAGAGTGTTTGCTCATCTGCAGTACATCTATAGGACGTTTCCTCTCAGATGTCAAATAGATGTCCATTAGATGTCTTTAAGATGTTTATGATTTAAAATGTATGTAAAACTGACATCTTACAGACGTCTGTCAGATGTTTGTACACAGCAGATGCTTTCAGGAATTAAGTTATCTTTAACAGACATCGTCCTGACGTACACATGTGCTATCTGGGTAATGAAGGTGGTTTACTTTAGAAAGGTCGAAGAGTTCTGCTGTGGTTTTGTTTGAAATGGTTTTTATTGGTGAAATTGAGAAAAACAGAACACTGACAATATTTTGTCTAAAATAACACAAGAACGTCTTGTTTTCTGAACTGTTGTATAAATTCCATGCAGAAAACAGCCCTTTTGCTCATGTGACATATTGCAAAAGTCTCTCATATGATATAAGTACGTCACTTCTCAGGCATTCCAAGGCATATTTCATTCTGAATAGGCGCATACTTCTTTAAGAGATTCTTCGTGACATTTAAATTTACATTCTTTTTAAACTGATCATTTGCCAAGACAAAAGCACAAAAGAGGAAGTGCACGATACTGTCAGAGACACAAAACAGGAACCTCAGACAGCATTGTGTCTTGAGTGGAGGCGCAGAGTTCCTACAGGTCATGCACCTTTGCACAAAGGAAATGCCTCATTAAAAGTGAAAGTGTTTGTTTGCGTGTGGTTGTGTGCATGAGAGAAAAAGATAAGGAGTGTTTGAGTTTTCTGCATTGTGCTTGCTTCCACAGCTCGACCGCCACCTTTAGACCTACGGGGTCTGTCCACAATTTCTGAATGTCCTCTTCACGTTCCTCTCACACGCACCATGACAGAACCCAGGTGAGAATTTTGACAAACTCATAGTTAGAGATCAAACTGACCCAAAACTGATTCTCTGTTCTTCTTCTCAACCACTTCTGTGTCCTATATCTTCAACAAAGACATTGTGTTTGTCTTAACACTGCTCTTCCTCATGTCACCTAATCTCTATTTCCTGTCTTTGCGACCCCCCATCTGCACAACTGTCTTTTCATTTTCATGTTTGTGATGTTTATGTTATTTGGTAATTGTAAGATATTGTTTTGTATTCCTATAGCTGTATTTAAATGTTGATGTGTTTTGTGTCCGTTTGTTTTGTCTCTAGCACATCACTTCAGTGTGTTCCTTTGGACAGGCGGCGGGGATGGGGCTTCAACAACTCCGAACAGGAAGGGAGCATCACGCCAATGGTAACGTGATTTCCTGTTTAACCCATCCTCTCTCATTAATAATTTATTGCTCTGTTTCTCCTTGAAATTAGAAAGAGCAAGAGGGCAACAGAGGGAGAAAATGAAACAAAAGAATGTTTAAACAAGACAAGAAAACAACAGTAAATCAACAGAAATAGTAGAAAGTTAGGCAAACTGGAGAGTTTAGCAGACAGTGTAAATTATTCATAAAAATATATTTAATAATAAATGAAATATTTTTGTTTAAAATAACTGTTGTATTTGAATATATTTTAAAATGTCATTTATTTCTGTGATCAAAGCTAAAATTTCAGCATTATTACTACAATCTTCAGTATCACATGATCTTTCAGAAATCATTCTAATATGCCAATTTGCTGTTCAAGAAACATATATTATTACTATTATTATTATTATTATATTTTCAGTATTTAAAACAGTTGAGTAAATTTTTTCAGGATTCTTTGATGAATAGAAAGATCCAAAGATCTAAATGCTGTTCTTCTGAACATTTTATTCATCAAAGAAACCTGAAAAAAAATTCTACTCAGCTGTTTTCAACATAATAATAAATGTTTTTTGAGCAGCAAATCAGAATATTAGAATGATTTCTGCAGGATCATGCGACTGGAGTAATGATGCTAAAAATTCAGCTTTGAAATCACAGGAATAAATTACATTTCAAAATATATTAAAATAGAAAATAGTTACTTTAAATAGTAAAAAAATAGTTCAAAATTGTACTGTTTTTGCAGCACTTTGGATCAAATAAATGCAGGCTTGATGAGCAGAGAGAAAATGAGCAGAGAGAAAACATTAAAAATCTTGGTTGACTGGCAGTTTATGCATTAATTCCATATAATAACTATCATTTGAAAAAAATAATACTTTTATTCAGGAAGGATGTATTAAATTGATCAAAAGTGTCACTCGGGACATATAGTGTTACAAAAGATTTCTATTTTAAATAAATACTATTATTTTGTACTTTTATTAATCAAAGAATCCACAAAAATATTAAGCAGCAGTTTTCAACAATGATAATAATAATGTTTCATGAGCACCAAATCAGCATATCTGAATGACTGGCTGCTGAAAATTCATCTTTGCCATCACAGAAATAAATTACATTTTTAAATATATTAAAATAGAAAACTGTTATTTTAAATAATAATAATATTTCACAATATTCACAATGCTGTTGTACTGCAAATGCAGTCTTGGTTAACTTAAGAGACTTAAGAAAAATATACAAATAAATAAATAAATCCTAGGATCCTGAACGCTTATATCTTAACACAGATATATATAAATAAACTCATGTATTTATTTATAAATGTATGGATAAAATGATAATATTACTGTTATAATAAAAGATAAAATGTGTGTCAGTACTATATGTATTATGGTTATATTCATACGTGTTTTCCTTTGTTCAGGAGTCTCGGCAGATGTTGTTCCCAGCTTGCGATTCTGCCCCGTGGATGAACCGGTCTCAGCTGGATTACTTGTCACTTGACTTCAATTCTGCCTCCCCCTCACCTGTCCAGAAGGTCAGTAGTAGACCTGTAGTGTTTAAGAACCAAATGTCTTACATGCATCTGAAGAAATACTAAAAAAAGGAAAAAAAACAATAATTCCATTAAAAAAAAGATGATTTACTGTTCGTTCATAATGGAATAATTTAATGAGCATTCATAATGGAATCATTTATGGGTGTTTATAACTGAAACATTTGCTGGGTGTCTGTGGGGTTTTAGTGGGTACTGCTATCTCTTGTAGTAATCTTTTTTGTGGCTTTATAAAATGTATCTTTCAGGCGGTGATAACAGTGACTTAGCATTTCCTGTCCCGGTTACTGTTGCTTTGCAACCCCTCAGCTCTAAACATGACATGGCATAAATCTGCCTGCCGGATTGATACATTTCAGCCATGCTGATGAGTGTTTTGATTGGTATTGTGTTATTGGTGTTTTCAGAAACCGCTGCTGGCAGATGAGTACAGGGTGGATTACGTGCAGGTAGACGAGAAGAAGACACAGGCTTTACAAAGCACCAAGATGGAGTGGAAGGATGTCCGTCAGTCAAAAGCCTAAAGCCTTCTGGGAGAGAAAAAAAATAATAATCCATTTAAATTATTACATGGTTCAAAACTTGACTTGTTTTCATCTCCTACAATTTCAGGTACATGTTGGGGTTTTTTTACACTGCTGTGAAAGGAGCCAGTACAGAGCTGGATAGGAAGCCTTCAGAAATAAAATGGCAGATTATTCAGGAAATTATTCCAGAATAAAAGACCTCCAATACATTGATTCAAGAATAAAGCTTTGTTTTGTAGCTTACACACCAGGAAGAGAATTAGCATTTCAGACAATTTTTTTAGAATTATGTTTTTCAGTTTATGAGTAAAGTAAAATATGACACTCATTTGATCTACAGCATAAATTATGCACAGTCATGCCTCAAATGTGAATAATAATAAGTAAATATTAAATAAGTACAAAATATTCCAGAAGGATGTGAGTTCATGTGAATAATGAAGGTTCTACCCAGCTTGTGCTAACTTGTTAGCTACATAAACTACTTTTCGAAAGTTTGGGGTTGAAATTGTATGTTTTACAAGAAATGCAATTAAAATACAGAGCAAATATTGTAAAATATTATTACAGTTTAAAGTAAATGTTTTCTGTCTAAATATATTTTAAAATGTGTGACATGATCCTTTAGAAATCAGTATTTTCAAGGTTTCTTGAATGGAAAACAGCATTTATTTGAAACATTATAAATGTCTTTACTTTTGAGTAATTTAATATATCTTTGCTGAATGAAAGCATTCATTTCTTTTAAAAAAAAAATCTTACTGACCCCAAACTTTTGAACTGTAGTTTAATAGCAATTCTATTCATATAACGTTAACCACTTAATTTACAAATTCACATCGTGACTGAAAAGCTCTATTGAAATTTGTTCTAAACTAAATGTGTAATGAAATCCAAACAATGCTAACAGCATGAATCTCATCTGAAAGCATTTGTCACCAAAGCTTGAACGTGTACAGAATAGGAATTCGTCTACTAGAGCACAAATTAACAACTTTTTATAACAGAAATTATTTATAAAATTAACATGAATTCTTGATCATTCACTTATTTGGAAAAAGTACTGAGTGACTTTTTTGTTGCACTCCCTGGGATGTTATTTTGAAATAATTCCCTGAATAACAGCACACTGTTTTACATCGCTGATGTTTGAAACTCAGATGCCACACTGCCTGTTTGTGAATGCTGAAAAAATGTTTTCAAAGGTGTCACAAAGTCTTTAAAGAGTTACTCCACCCCAAAATGAAATTTTTGCCATTAATGTCTTTGCAAAGACAACAAAAATAACTACTTTTATTCAACAATTCGTCTCCTCCGCGTCACCGTAGCGCCATTTTGAAGAGTATCCCCTGTACGGATATGCTGTTTTCGTTCGAGTCAAAGCGTAAACAAACGCTGACAGGGAACAGCGTACGCTGTTTGCGTACAGGTGATCCAGATGAGACGAATTGTTGAATAAAGTCAATTTTTTTTATTTTCTTTACACACTAAAAATATTCTTGTCGCTTCATAAAATTCAGATTGAACAACGGATGGCAGATGGACTATTTTGATGATGCCTTTGATACTTTTTTGGGTCTTGAGAGTTGTATTTACCTGGCAGTCAATGGGACAGATATTTTTCATCCAAAATATCGTAAATTGTGTTCCGAAGACGAACGAAGCTTTTACTGGTTTGGAACGACATGGGGGTAAATGATTAATGACAAAATTTTCATTTTGGGGTGGAGTAACCCTTTAAGTGAATATTATGAATATATCACATATTTATTACTTGTACAATCACTGAAGTATCACAGAAAACGAATACGCCAATGAATGTTTTTCTTGCACTGGTTTAGAAACACCTGTTTAAAATGGACTTGGCATACTACAATGTGTTTCATGAGAGTCAGACCACTGTAAACCACTCGAACCACACACTGTGATTGGATGCTGGAACAAAACAATGAAGGAACTGAAGGTTTTGAAGAAGGGAAATTGATTATTGAATGTTGAACATGTTAGACTACTGTCAAATTATTGCCCTGACAGGGTTAAGAAGGTCTGTCAACATTTACAGAATGTATTTTCCCCATCGACCTTGGCCGAATCACGATTATGAGGCATTAAGAATGTATTTCTGTCTTGGGTTGTAGAATTTTAGTGCCATGTCATGCTGTGCTTATGACACTGTTCTTTTATGGTGGTCAGATTTTGCTGTACTGACAAGAGCACAAAAAATCTCATGGGAAACTATCACTGTGACATCAACAGTTTCCTGCCAATCCTGATATTCTTCAGTGTATGCTTTATGTCTTATGAAGAAATGTAATACATGAGTGAGAGAGAGAAAGAGTGAGTGATTGAGAGACAGAGAGAGAATGTGTGTGTTTGTGTGTTTTGCTGAAATTTAGAGACCTTACTAACCTGTGTGAATCAATGGATGTTTATCCATCAGCAGGTAAATTATTGTGATGCATATTGAACACAATAAAATCACTTTAAAACAATTCAGCTCAATAAACTGAAAACAAAAACAAAAAAAAAAAACTCAGACTATACTTTTTTCTGTTTATTTTAAATATAGAAGATACATATTAAATTAGTACCTACACAATTTTTTGGAAAAAAGTTCTGTAAACACAAATATTGTAATCAAAAGTTTAGAGGTCAAAAGTTTACATACACCTTGCAGAATCTGCAAAATTTTAATTATTTGACCAAAATAAGAGGGATCATACAAAATGCATGTTATTTTTTTATTTAGTACTGACCTGAATAAGATATTTCACATAAAATACATTTACATATAGTCTACAAGAGAAAGTAATAGTTGATATAAAAATGACCTCGTTCAAACAGAAAAATCTTTCAAGTGCCACAAATTCTTTGTTTTTTTAACATTTCTGTGTATTTGAACCCTTTCCAACACTGACTGTATGGTTTTCACATCCATCTTTTTACACTGAGGACAACTGAGGGACTCATATGCAACTATTAAAGAAGGTTCAAACACTCACTGATGCTCCGGAAGGAAACATAATGCATTAAGAGCCAGGAGGTGAAACTTTTTGAGTTTGAAGATCAAGGTAAATTTAACTTCTGAGAAAAAAAAAGTCTTCTGGGAAACATGCAAGTATCTTCTGTAGCATCTGAAGGGGAATACTAAATGAAAAAAAAATATGATATATAGGCAAAATAAGAAAAACGTACACATCTTCATTATGTTCAAAAGTTTTCACCCCTGGCTCTTAATGCATTCTTTTCCTTCTGTAGCATCAGTGAGTGTTTGAACCTTCTTTAACAGTTGCATCTGAGTCCCTCAGTTGTCCTCAGTGTGAAAAGATGAATCTCAAAATCATACAGTCATTGTTGGAAAGGGTTCAAATACACAAAAATGCTGAAAAACCAAAGAATGAAAACAGCTGTGGATCACTCAGGTAACAACACAGTATTAAGAATCAAGTGTATGTAAACTTTTGAACTGGTTCATTTTTATAAATTCAACTATTATTTTCTCTTGTGGACTATGTAAACGTCTTTTTTTGTGAAATATCTTATTCAGGTCAGTACTAAATAAAAAAACCTACATGCATTTTGTATGATTCCTCTTATTTTGGTAAAATAATTAACATTTTGCAGATTCTGCAAGGTGTATGTAAACTTTTGACCTTAACTGAATGTTCTATTTGGATATATTTTAAAATGTAATCTCTAATTCCTGTGATGTCAAAGCTGATTTTTAGCATCCATTACTCCAGTCTTCAGTGTCACATGATCCTGTTGAAATGTTGAAATATTTCATACTGATATAAAAATTTGTTTTTGGTCATGGTAGTGTATATGCGTTATATATTTGAAACCTTCTTTTCCCATTTTTGTTGTAGTTAATTTGAATTACCCTCTAAAAATGTTCAGAATGAAACCAGCATCACTGTGTTTAGCAAACAGATGATAAAATGAATAATAAAACGAGACCAGAGGAAACATACTAATTTCAACTCTGTTTTCTCCATAATGAAGTTTATTATGAAATAATGATATCATGTTATTTCAATCAGATCACCGAATCAAAAATATTAAACTGATATTTTCCTTTGTAACATAATAATAGTTTCATGTGGCACTTAGTACACATGTGTGACATATTTCTTCCATACTGTCCTCTTGCATTTTTTTATGCCCTAAAAGGGTCTTTAACACTCCAGCAGAAGCTCTAAAATATAGAAAGAGGATCCAGATGGAAAAAAAGAAAATCACACTTTAATAGAATAAATAATGTTTTATAGCAATACTTTAAATATTGTGATTGGACTAAATACTATCCTTTGAAAGTTATCAGACAAAACGCGAATATACCATAAATTAAATTTTGCACAAGTCCCTTTAATTTGGGAAAAAATAAATATATATATATATTGTATATATAGAGAGAGAGAACCAAAAACAACCCAAAAAAAAAAGAAAAAAATAACTGAAACGCTATGTCATGCTAATCCTAGCAGCGATAACCAAATTTCACTGACTTAATTTTCGCCTGAGAAGTCACATGGCGGGGTACCAGCTCATGGGGTTGGCATTCGCACATGCCAATGCACCTGTTAGAGGAAAATTTGGCAACCAGACTATTTTGGCATGTTAGAGATGAATTGGCACGTCATTACGAGGTTGATCAGCAGGATTGAAGTCGTCCTGGTCCAGGTATCATTCCCCATAAAATGAAGACAGGGCTCAGAAGTGGCATTATTACTCTTTTTTTTGTAGGTTCTCCGGTCTTCTGACGGATTGCACTTATGATGGGAGAGAGGAAACAATGGTGAAGCCAAGACCGAGACCTTAGGATAAACAAGGCTCTGACGTAAACACGCTACAGAGGTCCACTGTTCAGGGCGAAACAGTTCCTCCTTCGGGTTTCTCTGGTCTGTGGTTTAATCAGGGTTCCTAAAGACTGCGGCAAACCAAAATGACTTTTAGGCTTGATTGATTGTAGATTTCTCTGAATGTCAAAGTTGCAGTAGACCGTGATCGGTGTAAGCAACTCGCGTGACAAATTTGCAGATCGTGATCCACTGTTCTTTGAGACCCGTACGAATAGAATTACACAAATAAAAATACCTGCAATGAACTGAATTTCATGCAAAACGAACTAAAGAGTGCAGCAGGTTCCATCCAAGGAGAAATTGTCCAGGAAAACAAAAATCTTCAGCTTTGACCAGACTGTTGGAAAAACACGTGATAATGTGGAGTATGAGATCGAGAGAGAAAAAGAGAGATTGGGTGAGAGAGAATGCCCCGAATAGTCACAGTGCACGGAGGAACACCAGGGCGGCGCTAGAGAGCAAAAGTCATTACGGCGATTTAGTGCTTCAAACGGTGAAAATTCGCTTTTTCGATTTGTATAGAGAAGAAGAAACCGTAAATGATTTTCCATATTTCGGAATTTAAAACCTCTCTAAAAAGAGAGTGCTGAGGGATAAAATGTATTTTTTGTGTGTGCGTGTTTGCGTGATATTTTTTCTTTTCTGTGAATTACAACATGTCGTGTGCAGTATTCAGTGCAGCCAGCCCAGCAAGGTGTCCCCGTAACCCCAGTAAAAGAAATACGCCTGGTAAACCCCAGTAAAGCGAGGTCCGTCCTCTCTCCTGTAGTTTGTGTGTGTGTCCGTCCTCCTCAAGTCCCGCAGATGTATCTTAAGTAGAATAGTGCTTTTCCAAGTATACAGAGGCTGGTGTATCCGACCCCTGGTGGATGTGTGTTCTATTTTTTAAAGGGAGCTAACCGACTGAAGTTCTGCCAGAAGGGAGATGTGCTGCGTTTGGGCTCGTATTCGTATCCGTCCGCCTGCCCGTAGCCGTCTGGGAGAAGGTACTGCCCGGGGTTCATGGGGTCCAATGGAGGTGGGTACGCTGGGGGACCCGACCGGCCAACACCTGAGAAGACAGACACACAGGAATACACAAAGATTAGTTCATTTCCATAATAAAAAATTCCTCACCCCCATGTCATCCATGACGTTCATGTCTTTTTTCTTCAGTCAAAAAAGAAATGAAGGTTTTTGAGGAAAACATTCCAAGATTTTTAGGCATGTAATCAGCTAGCGACAAAAAAGCAGGACATTCTGACCACGCCCACAAGCCACGCCCCCAGCACTCGTTATTAAAAATATATATTTTAGCACATTAAAAGATATATCTTATATTGTAATAATACATACTATTGTCCTGTAAAAAATAAAAAGCAGCATTTAATAATCATGATAATAATATAATATATTATGAAAAAGTGTTAATAGAATAGTTATTATTATTAAAGTAGCTGCCAAAAGTTTGGAAACATTACAATTATTAATGATTTTGAATGATTTTTGATTAATTATCTTCTGCTCATCAAGGCTGAATTTATTTGACCAAAATAAAGTAAAAAAACAGCAATACTGTGAAATATTAGTACAAATTAATTATAATATATTATAATATTATAATTATAATATATTATAAAATGTAATGTTATTCCTGTGATGCAAAGCAGAATTTTCTTCAGCATTACTCCAGATGTCAGTGTCACACGATCTTTTAGACATCATTACAATTTATTTGACTCTCAAGAAACATTTCTGATTATTATCAATGTTGAAAACAATTTTGCTGCTTCATATTTTGTGTGGAAATGGTGATAAATAGAAAGTTTAATGAACGGCATTTATTTGCATGTATCAAATATGTTAATTAAATTTGCTAATTTTTTTACTAAATATAAATAATTTTAAATATCTTTACTTTTTATCACTTTTATGCATGATGAATAAAATTATTAATTTCTCTCTCTTTTTTAAAATCTTATACAAGATTCATTGTGGTATCATTATTTCCACAAAATATATTAAGCAGCAAAACTGTTTTTAACATTTATAATAATCAAATCAGCACACCCAGATAGCACACGTACACCTGCAAGATGTCTGTTAACGATCTCTTGATCTGGAAAGCATCTGCGTGTATAAATGTCTGACAGACGTCTTTCAGATGTCAGTTTTACGTACATTCTAAATCATAAACATTTTAAAGACATCTAATAGACATCTATTTGACATCTGAGAGGAAATGTCCAATAGACGTAGACGTAGTTTCGCAGTTTATGTAGTTAAGGCCATTTGCCATCGGAAAAAAAGAAAAACCTCAGATCTACATAAATCACATAGGTCACATGGGAAAAATCACATCCCTGGATTTTTCTCCATATAGTGGACCTCGATGGGAGTCAGCGAGTCGAAGGTTACCTTTCCAATGTGACTACGTAATGCATGAAGTTGAGCTAGTGCAAGACGAGCATTTGTGGTTAAAATGTATATAAATTAGAGATGCACGATATTGGATTTTTGCCGATATCCGATATGCCGATATTTTTTCATCTCATTTTGGCCGATACCGATACCGATACCGATATATATCATTTTATTTGGAAAGTTAGTTTTTAACAATAACTTATTTGTTAGGATTAAATAAATAGTAATGAGTGGTTTACATGCAATCCCTTCTTTTTCATCAGTAGACTAGCATTATTTATGATCTGAATTTTGTAAATTAAGTTCACTTTTGCTATGTTATAAGCCGAACTTCGGATGCTTTCACTTTCGATTTTGCAATCTGAATACAACATTTCAAAACGAAAACAGAAAAGTAGAACTAAACTGGGTGACTGTGAGGGTGCTTTGCGGGACATGAACAGGACATAATTCATTGCTACAATTTCTTAATTCGTTCCTATGATTTATTAATTTATTAATTTGTAAAATGAGGGAACGAATTAATATGTAGTATTAACGAATTGTTAATTTATTCCCACAAAATATTTTATTTCCCACCCGCAATTTATCACAGTAAGAGATACGAAAACATGGATTAAAAGTGAATGACAAGAAAATAAACCTAAGAAATTAAAGGGTGAGACGGTGAGGATTTGGGAAAATAAAAATATTAAGTTATGTCGCAATTCGTGACCAACTGGCAAAACAGTACACCTTTTTTGCACAAGAATACCAACATGTTTACCTTCTCTGGTTTAACAAGCGGTCTTTTACCCTACTCGAAAACCAAATCCTCCGTCCGCAATCTTTCCAGAATAGTCGCGTCCTTTTTGCCGTCACCGCCTGGCTCGTGCTGACACTACAAATACAAACCAGGCTCTACACCCGAAGCGCTCACAACGAAAACTACTCTTCGCGTGATCAGTGAAATCCTGAATATGCCACGGCTTTGTAACTCTGTAACCCGCGCTGTATGGAGCAGTGCGACCATGTCAAATTTTAACTTGCACATTTAAAAAAAAAAAAAAATGTGACAGTTTTGATCAGTCTAGAGCCCTGCAATACAAAGGCATTCAACATGGAAAGAAAGTAATAGAAATGTAGTCACTAAGTCATGTTTAATTATAATTTCTAATTATTTTATATGGTGCACTTCGCTCTGACAGGGCTGCGGGACACGAACATAATTATTTCCTACAACTTGTTAATTCGTTCCTACGTTTTATTAATTTATTAATTTGTAAAATAAGGGAACGAATTAAAAAGTCGTATTAACGAATTCTTAATTTATTGCCACGAAATCTTTTATTTCCCACACGCAGTTTACCCGCATAAATGATCCGACAACATGGATTAAAAGTAAATGACAAGAAAACAAACCTGCGAAATTAAAGGGTGAGACGGTGATGATTTGTGAAGAAAAGAAACCATAAATATTATTAAGTTTGTGGCAATTCGTGACCAACCGGGAAAACAGGACACACAGCCGCTTATGGCTTTAAATGTATTGGCTCGAACGGCATGAATCCAAAAGTATGGTCGCTACTAACATTTGCCTGCTAACCAATTATTTAACTTATAAAGAATGCTTTGTACCTCACTTGTGTCATATTCACGAAAAATGTTTCATATGAGCAACAGTGTGTTTTGCCGTCGCGCCGCCGAAGAAAGAGAATTCACTGACCGCGCGCCGTAATTACTTTTTATTTTAAATGCAGATCATGTCATGTGCAAACACAGCCATTGGGTTTCAAAATACAACAAAGAGCACCATAAAACCATTTAAAATGTGCATTTAGCGATCTAGTGACTGGATATGAAACAGGCAACAGTAAATTATCCCAAATGGAACAACGGCGCGTTTTCTCCTATAGCCGCTGCTGCCACTGCACGTGCTATTGCTATGCATCATTCTATATGTGTATTCTCAGTTTAAATGCAGCGATCCAAAACAGTGAATCTACTCCTCATTCAGTCAAAACTTTGCTTCAAGAATGAGCCACACTGCTGACATGATCTAATCCCTAGCACACCCTTAGCACATGTGAGTTAACATATTCATCTTATCGGCAAAACATATCGGCATAATGTTTCATATCGGGCCGATGCCGATATTTACATTTGAAGTCATTATCGGCCGATTCCGATATCAGTCCGATAATATCGTGCATCCCTAATATAAATGTTTATTTTTTTTAGTTTCACTAAATAAGACCCTTATTCCTCAGCTAGGATTGTGTAGAGCCTTTTGAAGCTGCACTGAAACTGCAATTTGAACCTTTAACTCGTTGGGTCCCATTGAAGTCCATTATATGGAGAAAAATCCTGGAGTGTTTTACACAAAAACCTTCATTTCTTTTTGAAGAAAGAAAGACATGAATATCTTAGATGACATGGGGGTGAGTAAATTATCAGAATTTTCAAAACTCAACATTTTTCTGTGTTTAACATCACTTATTAGTAATGCACTTCTTACTGCATTAATTATAATTTACTGCAAGGCAAAACAACAATTTACTGCAATTCCAATTTGTGTCAATTAACTTATATTTTCTCAGCAGGCACTTTTTCACCATGGTAACAGCAATACAATAAAACACAGTTTAATTTATTGGCCATTAGCATGGAAATTGTGTTGTGCAAAAATATTTTCCTGCCTAAAGCAGCAGTCGTAAAACCAAGATGTGAGACACAACAACATCTAAGAACATCTAAATTCCATGAGGAACACACTTAAACAACAGGCTTCAAGATTTCATACCTTTCTGTTTGGTGACTCTCCTAACAGTTAAGGCGGCTTGCCTCTTCTGATACTCTGAGATTTCAAACCCTAAGGGACAAAAAAGACAATATTCAGCGTAAAGGTTTCATAGCTTTGACGGACTGAACAAAGTTTAAATCACTATGAGAGTGGTGACTATGAACTTGTATGGCCATAGTCTCAAAAAGACTGGCCTAAATATTCTTCAAAATACTTATTTTGTGTTCGATGTAAAAATTTAAAGCATACAGTTCAACTGTTGTCAATTGTCAATAGTGTGAAAATTCTTACCAATCTTCTCATCTTCCTGAACCATCTTTCTTTCCTCTTGAAACGCCCGAAGCCAGCGGATTTTTTCCTCCAGCTTTTTGGGCAGGAACAGATGGATCTCGTCTGTGTCTCTGTTGGCCAGTTTGAAGGCGTTCTTCACGCTAACGTTAAAATCATCATCTCTGCCATCGATTGCATCAATGACCTCGTATCGATCCATGTCAATCCGACCCTTATAGTAGAGAATATCACGCCGAATGAGATCCTGTGGAAGGCGGAGAGACTTTATGGGTATGTCTGTAATTCAGACAGATTACTGATAGAATGAAACTGGATTGATTGATTATTCTGTTCCAGCATGAAACATCAAATGCATCATTCTTGTCCTCCCCTCCCTTCCTCCCCACACACATCAAGGTACTTGTTACACCAAGAGGTTGTATTCAATGTGACAGCAACTCTGAATGGGTCCTGATAAAACGATATACACACGATGCATACTAGTGAAACAATAAATGTGACCCTGGACCACAAAACCAGTCATAAGGGTCAGTTTTTCGAAATTGAGATTCTATTGATGTATGGTTTGTTAGGATAAGACAATATTTGGCCGAGATACAACTATTTGGAAATTTGGAATCTGAACAAAAATCTAAACAAAAATCACCTTTAAAGTTGTTCAAATTAAGTTCTTAGCAATGCATATTACTTATCAAAAACGAAGTTTTGATATATTTACAGTAGGAAATGTACAAAATATCTTTATGGAACACGATCTTTACTTAACATCCTAATGATTTTTGGCATAAAAGAAAAATCGATCATTTTGACTCACACAATGTATTATTGGCTATTGCTACAAATACACCTGTGCTACTTACGATTGGTTTTGTGGTCCAGGTTCACATATATGGGAAATTATATGATATATGTTACCTATTTTTTAGAGAGATTCTGAGATTATAGTGATTTAGTGACTTTTTAGTTGTAGAGAACACTCCAGTCTGTTTAGCATGTTTATTTTTAGCAAAATAACCGATCGTTTCGCCTAGATAAGACCCTTCTTTCTCTGCTGGGATCGTTTACAACCGCATTTGGGATCGTTTGAAGCCACATTCAAACTGAAATTTTGAAAGTTCAAATTCGGGGCACCATAGCAGTCCATTATATGGAGAAAAATGCAGAAACGTTTTCCTCAAAAAATTAATTTCTTTACGACTGAAGAAAGAAAGACATGAACATCTTGGATAACAAGGGGGTAAGTACATGATCTGTAAATTTTTGTTCTGGAAGTGGACTTCTCCTTTAAAATACTTTTTAAATAATTAGTAAATGGATATAAACAGAAAGACTTCTTGCTGTTTTTACAAAATGCTGTGTTGATTTGACTGATTAGCTAATAAATGGCTGGCCTGGGTAATGCCATATTAGTCTTGTGAGAAACAGGTGCTGATTTCCCTGTTTTTGTGTTGCTGAATTGTCTGTGTATCTCAGATGGTGCTGAAGAGAGCTGTTTTAGAGACTAAAAATGGGCCATGTGCTTTGAGCTTAAGGGTATTTGGAGGACAGTTAAAACAGAAAAGGCTTCTACCTCCAGCTCGAATCCAAATCACAAACCCTCAGTTGTGCTGCACTACCATAATTTAATCAGTTATTTGCTTCTGCATGCCTGTCTGGTTCGGTTCTGCATCTTTGCTCTCAAAGTGAAAGTTACGGAGTGTAATGTGCTGAGAATATCATCAGCTGCCTGCTAACTTCCTTCAAAGATCCCTATTCTTTAAGAATGAAAAACATCTATCTATCTATCTATCTATCTATCTATCTATCAAGTGTATTATCTTTTTTACTGTGTTATTCTTGCCATCTTCCTTTCTCTTTCTCACCTTCTTGCAGAGGACCATCTGATGATCGAATAGGAAGAAGATTCTGGTTTGGCTGCGCCCGTATGGTTGATATATCCAGGACATCTCCCCAGTGTACACAAGCTCTGAGCTCCTGTCCAGAATATCCTCACCCTGCACACACACACACACACACACACACACACACAATAACAAATTAATCATTACATCTGACACCACTGAGGCTCTGATGTGTTCACGTCCCTATATGAAGTTCTCAAATACATCAATACAACATGCATCTTTCATTGGAATTTGTATAGAAAATTCTCCTTTTGAGAAAGGAAAATAACATTAGAGTGAGTAAATATTAAATACACTACTGCTCAAAATTCAGTGAATATCTCTTATGCTCACCAAGGCAGCATTTATTTTGTCTAAAATATAGTAAAACAGAAATATTGTGAAATTCTTATTACAATATCTATATATTGTAAATATATTTTAATATGTCATTTCTATTTATGTCATTTTCAGCAGCAATAATTCTAGTCTTTGTTGTCACAAGATTCTTCAGAAATCATTGTAATATGCTGATCAGGTGCTCAAGAAACATTATTATTAATGTTGAAAACAGTTTTTGTTGCTTAATATTTTTGTGGAAACTGAAAATTTGGGATAATGATTTTTAAAAATAATAATAATTCTAATAATTATTGACACTTTCATTTAGCAAGGATCCATTAAACAGATCAAAAGTGACAGTAAAGATATTTAAAAATGTTACAAAAGATTTCCTTTTCGAAATCAATGCTGCTTTTTTTTTTTTTTAGATTTTTCCAAAATTAATTATACCAAACTATATATATTTGTGTGTGTGTGTGTGTATATATATATATATGCATATATACACACACAATTGAGGTCAAAAGTTTGCATAAAATGCCTTTTTATGCAAACTTGCATAAAAGATGTTTACATATAGTCCACAAGAAAAAATTATAGTTGAATTTATCAACTGTATGATTTATAACTGTATGAGGGACTCATATGCAATTATTAAAGAAGGTTCAGACGCTTACCGATGCTCCAGAAGGAAACCGCGGGGTGAAAACGTTTTTTAATTTAAAGATCAGGGTACATTTAACTTATTTTGTCTTCTGGGAAACATGTAAGTATATTTTGTAGCTTCTGAAGGGCAGTACTGAATAAAAAAAATGATATTCAGACAAAATAAGAAAAATGTACACAACTTCATTCTGTTTAAAAGTTTACACCCCCGGCTCTTAATGCATCATTTTTCATTCTGGAGCATCAGTGAGCGGTTGAACCTTCAGTAATAGTTGCATATGAGTCCCTCAGTTGTCCTCAGCGTGAAAAGATGGATCTCAAAATCATACAGTCATTGTTGGAAGGGGTTCAAATACACAAAAATGCTGAAAAACCAAAGAATTTGTGGGACCTTTTTCTGAAGAACAGCGTGCCGTTTAACTGTTCAGAACAAACAAGGGACTCATGAACAACTATCACTAAACAAACAAACAAAAAACACACACAGCTGTGGATCATTCAAGTAACAACACATTATTAAGAATCAACTATATATTTTCATGTTCAACTATTGCTTTGCTCTCTTTTATATCCCACTAATTAAGTCTGTCCGAAAAGCTTTAGCCACACACCTCCCAATCCAGTACAGAGGCCTGCCATTGGGCGATTTTGTCAATGTTCTCAAGCCTTCGTTTGCGTTCGTTGATTTGCTGAGTGACATTTCTCATTACAGCTAGCGCAGCAGCCACGTACCGATAATCACTGGGAGAGAAAGGGAAAAGAATGAGTGAAAGAGAAGAGCGAAAACGAGGGATGTCAAAATGATAAGTGGAAACCAGATATGTCAGTTTAAAATTGTCATTTACACAGCCATATATTTTGTGGACCCAACTGCCACTATCTGCACGATGCACCTGGAGTTAGCGCATCTCTGTGTACCTGTGTTCTTGTACTGTGTATTTCAGTAACTCTGCCAGCTGTAGAGGGTATTTGCAGATTTTCTGGACTGGTGTGAGCAGGTAGCCGTCGATGGCGATGTCGATCATCTGCTGAACCAATCGGCAAGCTTCAAAGAAGTGCTGGTATCGTGCGTCTCGCATGAGACGTGTGAGTTCCATGCAGGCGTCAACATGGTTGTTGCAGTATTCCGAGTAGATCCAGAATCCATCTTGCTGTAAAAATATATATATAAACATTAAAAATCACTATCCCCATGACTCACTGCATACATATATGTGATTTTCTATGTTTCAATACAGACGTGTTCCAAAAAGCAAGGTCCGATCTCGCTGAGATGAGGTTCTTCCGTGTTAAACTGTTTCTCCAGGTCTCTGACAAAGCTCAACTGGAATCTGTAAATGTCTTCGATATTTCCAAAGATCACTTTCAGCTGATCGTCGTTAAACATGTCTCTTCTCTTTTTACACTGACGGAGATACCCCTAAAATGCAAAAACATACACAAATTTACACTACCATTCAATATTTCTCAGATAGGACACGTACGTCTGCAAGATATCTGTTAAAAATCACTTGATCTGGAAAGCATCTGCTGTGTACAAACATCTGACAGACATTTGTAAGATGTCAGTTTTACATACATTCTAAATCATAAACATCTTAAAGACATCTAATAGACATCTATTTGACATCTGATAGGAAACGTCCTATAGACGTTTTGCAGATGCGCAAACAATCTAAAAAATACGTCTGCATGTAAATGCAGCTGTCAAATAGGTGTCTCCGTGATGTATGTGTGCTATCGGGGTTTGTTTTTTAGATTTTTATAATGTTTTTGAAACAAGTCTTAAAAAATTTTTTTGAAACTTTTGCTCATCAAGGCTGCATTTATTAACTGTTTTTTGTTTAAATACATTTTAACATGTAATTTATTCCTGTGATGGCAAAGCTGAATTTTCAGCAGTCATTACTCCAGTCTTTAGTGTCACATGATCCATCTGAAATCATTCTAATATACTGATTTGGTGCTCAAGAAACATTTCTAATTTTTATCTGAGCCATGCTATCTACATAAACATCATATTTCACGCTTCATAGTAGTTCATAGTTCTATACTTTTACTGTGTTAACATTTGTCTCAGTTGAGTTTATGTATATTTCTCCTCGTAAATTTTAGGAGAAACATCTGAGACAGATGATACTTAAAAGAGAACTCAATTAAAGGACTGGCTTACTTCCAGAATAAACATTTCCTGATCACCTCAATGTCATCCAAGATATTCATGTCTTTCTTTCTTAAAGGAGAAGTCCACTTCCAAAACAAAGATTCACTGTTTTTGTTCCAAATTGCAGTTTTAATGCAGCTTCAAAGGGCTCTACACGATCCCAGATGAGGAATAAGGGTCTTGTGTAGATTATCTAGTCGTATCTTATCTGTCATTTTCTTAAAAAAAAAAAAAAAAAAATTGTATATACTTTTTAAACACAAATGGTCATCTTGCACTAGATCTGCGATGCAAATGCACATCTTTACGCATTATATAAACACGTTGGAAAAGTCAGGCGCAGTTAGTTCTTTGTCTGGTACTCCTGTTCAGAAAGGTAGGGTAGGGTGAAAAACTCCATCTCATTTTCTTCTCCAACTTTGTAAAGTGCATTTTTTGTAAAGGCGCCTTCGCCTTCTGATTATGTAATGCGTGAGGACAAGGTAGTGCAAGATGATCATTTGTGGTTAAAAAGTATATATGTTTTATATATATATGTATATGTATATATCTATTAATCTAAAAAGACCAGTTGTTTTGCTAGATAAGACCCTTATTTCTCAGCTGGGATTGTGTAGAGCCCTTTGACAAACTGCAATTTGGACCTTCAACCCATTGGCTCCCATTGAGGTCCACTATATGGAGAAAAATCCTGGAATGTTTTCCTCAAAAACCTTCATTTCTCTTCGACTGAAGAATAAAGACATGAATATCTTGACTGACACAGGGGTGAGTAAATTATCAGTTTTAATCTGGAAGTGAACTGGAAGTCTTCTAAGCTTTGAAAGAGCTGGTATGAGTTTTTTTTTTTTTACCTCACAGATGTCTTTCAGGTGTTTGATGTAATGTCTTTCTGTGCTCATGATCTCGTTGATGACATTGGCCCTCATCTGGTCCCGGTTCTGAGTGGGCTGGCCCAGACACAGGCAGTCGGTACTGGGGTTCGGACTGGCCTCCGCATGACCGTTCTGCACCTCGCTTGAGCTTTCGGCAGCCTCAACCACGGTGTTTTCCTCCTGATTTACCCATAACTAGAACACACACATTAAGAGAGACGTGACTTGATCTTCAAGCCCTGTTATTATCAATTAAAGTAATCACGATAATTGTGCTCACATTCGATTAGCATCCGGCTCAGAGCATCCGAAGTTAACGGCCTGCGTGATTGCATTCATAAAAGGTCTAGATAGGGCTTTTAAAGCTTCAGGGGTTAACGTTATATTGACGTGAAATAAAAAGAGTCAGAGTGTGCCCTCTGGTGGCACCAGTCCCAATTGCATTTTACCACATTAGAGGCATTGCAGTAAACACTTACAAAATCTGTTTTCACAAGCACGTAAATGAATCTGCATTTGGACCTGTTACACAGCTGCCAAGATACACACACATAAGCCAGGAGAAGGGAAGAGAAGGAGGGAGATACAGATACGCACAGTTGGGAACACAGTATATGTGTGTGTATGTGTGTTTGGTTGAAAGAATCTGATGTGATTTTATTTGCCCTGATTATGTAACCTATCATTTGCTTTCCCAGGTGAGCCAACTGATGTGAACACACATGCGAGCACACTCACAAACTCTTTCTCACACAAGCACAATAAAAAAAACTATGAATATGCATACATTTTGCATAGAGAGCTAGTTATAATTATATACTCTACTCTTAAAACACAGAAAACTTTTTAGATTTTGAATGTGTACTAAAGGTATAACTTGCCTTATGAAAATTGTAAGTTGTAGTAAAACCATATTTAAATTTTCATAAGGCAAGTTAAAAAACATGATGATAGTTAAAACATAATAACCACAAATTAACCATGGTTTTGCTGTGCCAACCATAGTTGCCAACTATGGTATTTGTAGTATTTAAAGTTCTATAAGAAATCCATGGTTATTTTTTTAGTAAGAATTAAAGCAATATTTGACATAACAGTGATAATTTTGTTGTAATTTACTCATATAATTTACCCTCATGATGATCCAAACCTATATGACTTATTGTCTTCTGTGAAATACGGTTTGGAACAATATAAGTAAATAATAACAGAATTTTAATTTTTAGATGAACTGTCCCTTTAAAAAAATAATAATCAAGTACACTTACACTACCAGTCAAAAGTTTTTGAACAGTAAGATTTTTAATGTTTTTTAAAAAAGTCTCTTCTGCTCACCAAGCCTGCATTTATTTGATCCAAAGTACAATTTTTTTTACTATTTAAAATAACTTTTCTATTTGAATATATTTTAAAATCTAATTTATTCTTGTGATTTCAAAGCTGCATTTTTAGCATCATTACTCCGGTCAAATGATCCTTGAGAAATCATTCTATAAATCATATATATAAATATATAATGCTGATCACTGGATCTTTCTGTTTATCAAAGAATCCTGAAAAAAATGTACTCAACTGTTTTAAATATTTATAATAATAATATTAATAAATGTTTATTAAACAGCAAATCAGCATATTAGAATGATTTCTTAAGGACGTGACACTGAAGATTGGAGTAATGATGCTGAAAATTCAGATTTGAAATCACAGGAATAAATTACATTTTAAAATATTTTCAAAAAGAATGCAATTATTTTAAATAGTAAAAATATTTCACATTTTTACTGTTTTTGCTGTACTTTCGATCAAATAAATGCAGGCTTGGTAAGCAGAAGACACTTCTTTAAAAAAAAAAAAAAAGAACCTTACTGTTCAAAAACTTTTGACTGGTAGACAGTCATATCAGTAGCCTAATAAAAGCAATATACACAATATATCACAAAAATAATTGTGAACATTACTTTAATCCCTTTTTTTGAGGATATTCCACACAAAAATTAAAATTCAGTCCTCATTTACTCACTTTCAGGTTGTTACAAACCTGGATTACTTTCTTTTGTGGAAGACTAAAGGTGAAGTTTTGAAGAAAGTATTGGTCACAAAAATATTGGTTGAATGTACAATGAATGGTGACTTGAGCATTCAAGCTTTAAAAATCATAAAAGTATTATACAATTAGCATATGACTTTGATACAAGTTTTCTAAAGTCATACAATAGCTAATGTAACAAACAGATTGACATTTACATTATTACTCACTGATAATCGGTCTCTCAAGTGAGCTGTTAACCGCTTTGTGGCCAAATCACTGAGTCAAAGAGAACCAGATCAGTCTTTTTAGCGAATGAATCATTCCGACCTATTTTGTGAAGTGGATCAACTGATTCAACTCTGAAAAATGAACATTACTATAGAAGGGTTTTCCAATATTTTTATAGTAAAAACAACATACATGTTTGGAATGACACGAGAATAAGTAAATGACAGAAGTTTCATTTCAGCTGAACTGTCCCTTTAAAGAAGAAGTTCACTTCCAGAACAAAAATTTACAGATAATTTACACACCCCCTTGTCATCCAAAATGTTTGTGTCTTTCTTTCTTCAGTCGTAAAGAAATTATGTTTTTTGAGGAAAAAAAATCAGGATTTTTCTCCATATAATGGACTTCAATGGTGCCCCGAGTTTGAACTTCCAGTTTCAATGCAGCTTCAAAGGGCTGCAAAGTCAGCCAAACCGATCCCAGCCGAGGAAGAAGGATCTTATATAGCGTAACGATCAGTTATTTTCTAAGAAAATGCACAACTTCTATACTTTTTGAACTTGAATGTTTGTCTTGTCTCTGCGATTCACCTGCGCACTCTGTGTAAACCGGGTCAATACAGTTAGGGTATGTTAAAAAACTCCCATTTCATTTTCTCCTCCAACTTCAAAATCATCCTACATCACTGCAGAAGTACCAACCCAGTGTTTACAAAGTAAACATGCAAAGGAGGGTCAAACACCCTATACAAAAAAGGTAAAACAGCAATGTAGGATGATTTTGAAGTTGGAGGAGAAAATGAGGTGGGAGTTTTTCGTTATACCCTAACTGTATTGACCCGGATTACACAGACTACGCATGCGCATCGCAGAGCTAGACAGGATGTGAATTTGAGGTTAAAAGTATATTAATCATACATTTTTTTAGAAAATAACCGATTGTTTGCTAGATAAGACCCTTCTTCCTTGGCTGAGATCATTTAGACCCCTTCTGAAGCTGCATTAAAACTGCATTTTGGAAGTTCAAACTCATGGGCACCATAGAAGTCCACTATATGGAGAGAAATCCTGGATGCTTTCCTCAAGAAATATAATTTCTTTACGACCGAAGAAAGAAAGACACAAACATCTTGGATGACAAAGTGGTGAGTACACTGTAAAAAAAATCTGTAAAATTGATTAAAAAAACAGCAGCTGTGGTTGCCGGTATTTTACCGTAAAAAATACAGTAGCAGTGGTTTCAGGTAAATACCGTTATTTCATTAAAGGAGAAGTCCACTTCCAGAACAACAATTTACAAATAATTTACTCACCCCCTTGTCATCCAAGATGTTCATGTCTTTCTTTTTTCAGTTGTAAAGAAATTATGTTTATTGAGGAAAACATTTCAGCATTTTTCTCCATATAATGGACTGATACGGTGCCCCAATTTTTAACCCTTCTTCCTCGGCTGGGATCATTTACAACCGAATTTGGGATCGTTTGAAGCCACATTTAAACTGCATTTTGGATGCTAAAATCGGGGCACCATATCAGTCCATTATATGGAGAAAAATGCTGAAATGTTTTCCTCAAAAAACATAATTTCTTTACGACTGAAGAAAGAAAGACATGAACATCGTGGATGACAAGGGGGTGAGTAAATTATTTGTAAATTGCTGTTCTGGAAGTGGACTTCTCCTTTAACTGATATAATGTAATGTACTGAAGTACTGAAATCTGTTTTGTACCTTTGTAATACACCGATAACCGCCAAAAGCAGCTGATGATGAGAAAGTCACATGATGAACAAAAGCTCATCACAAACAGCTTTTAAATATTAACATATATAGAAGGTGCACAGTGTTACATCAAATTTAAAAAAAAAATGTAACACAGGGAATTCTGGGAATGTCAATATACAGTTATTTACTGTAAATTTTATGGACTTTTACCATTAAACATTTAACAGGTTTTTACTGTAGCATTTTTACAGTTCTTTATCATTAAATTCACTGTCATTTTTTACAGTGGTAAATTATCTACAAATTTTTGTTCTGGAAGTGAACTTCTCCTTTAAGACGTATTCTTCATGGAAACTGTTGGCTGGTCGCCACAGTGCAGGTGATTTCAGGTTTTGTTATCCTTGTAGGGACACTGGGATAGCACAACGATAGCAAAATCTGACCCACACATACGCACACACAAACACTGCTGACCTGATCTCGTGTCACAAACACTGGAAAAATACAAAAAAGACCAAATTAAAAATAGATTTTCATAAATACACAAGCCTGTCACAGATTCTGTTCACCCTGAAACCATGTCCTGCATAACTCCCTCGCCCTCTGTTTCTCTCTCTCTCTTTCTGTCTCACATGCTCTGTTTCTACACCGAGTCATGGAATACGATGCCTAATCTCTTGGAAGGATGTTTCTCGGATTAAGATCTCATTAAAATCTCAAATTATACTTGTATACCTAAAAATCTCTGCCTCAGCGCAACTTTCCAGTGCATTAGCCTTGCTAGCTGTCCGTCCTCATCCTCATCAAGCGAAAGGCTTAGTTTAGTGATCCTACTGCCCGGCTACACAACGCGTGTGTTGCTACGGTTGTCTGTTTCAAGAAACGGAGGAATCAGAAGAACACTGATGACGCAGATGATGCACACGCACACCTGCACGCACACACACACACATACAAACTTCAATCTTCTCTTTCCTTCCTCTCAGTGTCCAATCTATTTTAGCCTCCCTCTCTTTCTCTCTCACCCTCTCCTCCCAGAGCAATCTAGGGTTTTTTTTTTTTGGTCTGTTCTTCTCTCCTGTCCTCTAATGAAAAGTGACGTCTCATTTTATGCTTCATGACTCAACCTCACTGAACAGTGAAGAGAAACACAAGACACAGCAGAACAGAGGATACAGTGTAAAGGTGTCAGCATCTTACACCAAAGACCAAAAACTAACCCTTGTAAGTGACGATAATGCAATATTTATCAGTCTCTTTTTGTAGGGTACTTAGAATGATTACATTCACACTTAGATGTGCCATTAAAGGATCTGAACTACGTTTACAATTAAATGTTACCTAAATTTATTTGTTTGCAAACAGGGTTCATTCGTGAAGGACCACAAGCTCAAATTGGATTTTTTTGGTTTCAGTTTGCTGCACTGCTACTAAATTTACTGCATCGGTTTGCAAAGTAAATCACACTGTACAGTAACTTTACCCAAGTTCAGTCTGAATTGCTTGAGATATAAAGACAAACACAAAGCATGACCAGTGTAATCTGAGTCACAAATCACAAAATGCAAAAGGAATCAGTCAAAAATGATTTATGAAATTAAATTACTCCAACGAAATTAAAAAAGGGCTCTGCCACTGCAAAAGAATGTATCTAGAGGTAATTAATTTTTCATTATTTTTCAATTATAATTTAATAATTGAATTTTTTATTATTATTTTTCTTTTTAAAACTAATTCATTTTCAAATTTTCTATATATTAACATGAAGCTTTGATGATTTTTACAAGGGACTTCAGTAAATAAATGTGTAAAAATGCGTGACAAAATGCATATATTTCCATTTGAATAACAATAATGTAAAATATTTGAATGTTGTAATATTAAACTTTGCCACTGGAAAAAAAAATTATATATATATATATATATATATATATATATATTTTTTTTTTTTTTATTAGTTTTAATTATAATTATTTAAAATGAATATTGTTTTAGATTATTTTTTCTTTTTAAAATCATTATTTTCAAATATTCTATATATTCCATATATTATATATATATGTTATATTATATATAACATCAAGCTTTGTTGATCCAGAATGTCACATGTGACTTCAGTAAATAAATGTGTAAAAATGTGTGACAAAATGTGTAAAAAAATCATTATTTTTATGTTATGTTATGTTATGTTGTTAATGTTGTTTTAGATTCTTTTTTCTTTTTAAAATTAATTCATTTTCAAATACTCTTTATATTAATGTTTGAATGTTGTCATGTTTTGTTTTGTTTTTTGCCACTGGAAAAAAAATAATTATTTTTAAATTACAATTTTACATTTTTAATTATTTGTAATTATAATTATTTAAAATGAATGTTGTTTTAGATTCTTTTTTCTTCTTAAAATTAATTCATTTTCAAATACTCTATATATTAACATCAAGTTTTGGTGATCCAGAACTTCACAGGGAACTTCAGTAAATAAATGTGTAAAAATGTGTGACAAAATGCATGCATTGCCACTGGATAATGAAAAAAAAACATTATTATTGTTAAATATAAATTACTATAAAAATAAATATATATATATATATATAAATATATAAATATAAATATAAATATATATATATATATACATATATATATATATATATATAATTTTTAATTAGTTTTAATTAGTTTTAATTTTAGCAAGTTCATATTCTAACATTAAGCTCCACATGGGACTGAACATACATTGCCAATTTCAATAGTAATAATGTGGAATATTTGAATGTTGTTGTGTTAAACTCCAAATTACAAGTTAAAGTGTGTAGCTTTTGTGTTACTAGCTGTGCCAAACATGATTGGAAATATAATAATTAAAAAAACAAGTAGTCCTGCCAACAATTGACATTATTGACTGAGCAAGAAGCTCATATGTCAGACTGTTCAAAAAAAGAAAAATTATAGTAAGTGCCACATAACTGCAAACAGTCATTATTATAGGAACTGCATTTTGTGCTGCTAATGGTGCAGAAATTACACACTGCAACTGGGATAAAAGACAGCATTTTATAATAATAAAAAGCACAGATCACATTTAAGCTGTGTTTGTTTTTCTATATGTAACATTTCATTATTAAAAACGCTATTAGCTCCAGCGTACGCTGCTGATTCTCGTATGCGGGCACAGTTTGTGTTGTGCGTGTGGACTGTGAGTAAACAGTGAGCAATGATTTCTGATGACACGAGAGCTCCAGGTCTCAGCAGGAGAGAGACACCAAACCTGCAGGCCAGCGCCACCAACTGGTGTGACATAATGCTTTCAGACTCTACGGCTTCCATCTCTCTCACACTCATTCTCTTCCTGTCTGTTTCTCCTTGTCCTTTCTCAGTGTTGCATAAGAGATGCCCAAAGGGTCAGAATAAAGACCGTGCTGTACAGATTGATATAGTGTGTGTGTCTGTGTGTCTGTCTGTGTTTGTATTAAAAATGTATCTGTCTGTGTGGACACAGGTGATATTCTCTGTACAACGGAGAGATTTTCTCACACCTGTCATGCCCGAGAGAGTGGCTTACACAACCTGCCATCTGCGTGAGTGTGTGTTAGGGGAGGAAGGGGGGGATAGATGACTGTTAGAAAAGAGAGGGAAGAGACAGATAGGAAGAAAGCAAAAAGGGGAACTGAGAAATGCACTTAGGAAGCTGGACGTATGTAGCCAAAGTTAAGACCAAGTTACATAAAAGTCCCATTAAAGAGCGCTCCACCTTTACCAACACACTCCTCTTTCATAAGCACATCTCTATCCTACACCTCCTTTTATCCTTTCACCCATGATCCCCACTAAAAGGGTTTATGTTCATATTTCAGTGCTAAGCTTGGGATTTCTTAAAGAAAGCAAAGCAATGGATCTCACAAGGTTTGTTTGAGCTTCTGGCCACAACTGCTGTGGACTTACAATCCAGATGCATAATTAAAGGGTTAGTTCACTCACCCTCGTGTCGTTCCAAACACTGTTCATCTTCAGAACACAAATTAAGAAATTTTTGATGAAAAAAACTTTCTGACCCTGCATAGACAGCAACGCAACTGACATGTTCAAGGCCCAGAAAGGTAGTAAGGACATCGTTAAAATAGTTTATGTGACATCAGTGGTTCAAATTTAATGTTATGAAGCTACGAGAATTATTTCTGTACCCAAAGAGGAAAAAAACTTTATTCAACAATTTCTTCTCTTCCCTGTCAGATTTTGGTGCGCGTTCATGGGGGTACCACAACACATGCATGTTCATTCCTCTACTTGCAAACAAGGCACAGCGCATCCAGGTTCTACGCCAGAACGCCAGCTCCTGCGTCATATGCATTTTCGTAGCTTCATAAATTTATTGTTGAACCTCTGATGTCACATGGACCGTTTTAACGATGACCTTACTACCTTTTCTTGGCCTTGACTGCAGCAATTCCGTTACTGACTAGGCAGGGTCATAAAGCTTTTATATTTCATAAAAATTCAAATATCTTAATTAAAATAAAAAATATCTAAAAATATCTTAATTTGTGTTCTGAAGATGAACGAAGGTCTTGCGGGTTTGGAACGACATAAGGGTGAATAATGACAGAATTTTCATTTTTGGGTGATTTATCTCTATAACAACATGATAGCATTATTTTACACTCTATTGCATGCATTAAAAACTGATTTGCACAAAATGGCACTAAAATTCCTGTTTTTAAAATCAAAAGCACATTTTAATGGACAATATTTTGGGTGTCTTATTTAGGTATGTTGTATGGAGGCAACACTGTGATGCAATGGAAAGAAATTCGATGATGTCAAAATATTCAAAAAATAAAACATTCTAAAATTTAAAACAATTTACTTCTAAGCTCATAAGGATTCTAAAAAATGTATTTAAATGGCATTATATAAAAATTTATAAATATTAAATCTAAATAAATAACTATGAATAAGTATAATATAAATGTAAATATATTTAGCGTAAATATAATTATCCATATACACTACTGAATAAATGTTTGACGTCAGTAAAAATTCTCTTAAGAATTAAGTAAGAATTATCTTCTGCTCACCAAGCCTGTATTTATTTGATCTAAAGAAAACAGCAAAAACAGTAATATTGTGAAATATTTTTACTATTTGAAATAACTACTTTTTATTTGAATATATGAATAATTATATACATTTTCAGCATCATTACTCCAGCTGTCAGTGCCACTTGATCCTTCAGAAATCATTCTAATATGCTGATTTGCTGTTCAAGAAACATTTATTGTTATTATTATTATTATTATTATTATTAATTATTATCAATATTTAAAACAATTTTTCAGGACTCTTTGATGAATAGAAAGATCCAAAGATCAGCATTTATCAGAAAATATATATATATATTTATATAAATTAATCCTTTTATTTAGCAAGGATGCTTTAAACTGTTCAAAAGTGATAAGGACATTTATAATGTTACAAAAGATTCCTATTTCAGATTAATGTCGTTCTTCTGAACTTTCTATTAATCAAAGAAAGCTGAAAAAATTATACTCAGCTGTTTTCAACATAATAATAATAATAAATGTTTTCAGCAAATCAGAATATTAAAAATGATTTCTGAAGGATCATGTGACTGCAGTAATGATGCTAAAAAATCAGCTTCAGAATCGCAGAAATAAATTACATTTTAAAATATATTCAAATAGACAATGGTTATTTGAAATAGTAAAAATATTTCAAAATTGTACTGTTTTTGCTGTACTTTGGATCAAATAATGGCAGGCTTGGTAAGCAGAAGAGACTTATTTAAAAACATTAAAAAAACTTTCGACTGGTAGTGTACTTCAAAATGTAATTTATTCCTGTGATGGCAAAGCTGAAATTTCAGCATCATTACTCCAGTCTTCAGTGTCACATGATCTTTCAGAAATCATTCTAATATTCTGATTTGGTCCTCAAGAAACCTTACTTATTATTATCAATACTGAAAAGAGTTTTTCTGCTTTATGTTTTTGTGGAAACCATTACACTTCGATGAATAGAAAGTTCAAAACAACAGTATTTATTTGAACACAGTATATATTTGTTTGTCACATTATAAATGTCTTTACTGTCACATCTGGTTAATTTAATGCATCCTCCTTGCTGAATAAAAGTAATAATTCCAAAAAAAAATTACAAACTTCAAATTAATGGTATTGTATACATTCTATATAACATGTAATAATTTACAATATGAAATAATACTAAAAAAGATAACATTGAAATAAAACATAACATGATAACGCATATAAGTTATATAAGTCAAGTCACGTTTCATAAGTCAAGTAAGTTAATTAATAAAAATGCAATGGAAAAATCACATTTATTTCAATTTTACTGCCATCATGTGCTTGAAGTATGAAGAGAACAAGTTTGTTACCCAAAGGGAATGTTGTGTAATAGAGGGTTAATCTTTAGTTATATGCAGGGACATCACCCCCCCGGATAGCTAGCGGCGAATCTGCATCTATATGCATATTATCAAGCCTGACTGTGCTCGCACACCATTAATATTTCAGTTTTACTGTGCAACATGTTCATAACGCCTGCTTTAGTTTTATTCAGAACATTTCAATGCACTTAACTCATGATATTGGATCTGAGTTTTATATGATCAGTGACAAACTAGCACTGAAAATACAACAGACTTCTCTCTGTTTTACTAGAGTTTGGAGGGGTTCATGCATAAAACAAAACAAACAGTGAGCCCACTGTTGAGAGAGAGAAAAGGTAGAGTTGGAGGAATTTTTTGAAATGGGACCCCACTGAGACCGCTGACACAATTTGAAGACTTGTTTAGAGGTGGAGGAGAGATGCTGGAAGAATCGCTGAAGGGACTGATACAGTTGGTGTTGTGATTAAAGGAGAAGTTCGCTTCCAGAACAAAAATTTACAGATAATTTACTCACCCCCTTGTCATCCGAGATGTTCATGTCTTCCCTCTTCAGTTGTAAAAAAATAGTTTTTTGAAGAAAACATTTCAGGAATTATCTCCATATCGTGGACTTCAATGGTGCCCCCAAGTTTGAAGTAACAAAATGCAATTTAAATGCAGTTTCAAAGGGCTCTAAACGATCCTAGCCGAGCAAGAAGTGTCTAGTCTAGCGAAACGATCTGTCCTTTTCTTATTTTTGGGGGGCTTTTTATTGTGATAGGACAGTAGAGAGATGACAGGAAGGAGAGAGGGGAGTGGGATCAGCAAAGGACCTCGAGACGGGAATTGAACTTGGGTCACCGTGAGCGCAGTTGCACTATATGTCAACGCATTAAACCACAAGGCTATGATCGGTCATTTTCTAAACAAATTGACAATTTACATACTTTTTAACCTCAAACACACATCTTGTCTGTTGTCTGCGATGCGGAGGCGAACTCTGTGTAATCCGGGTCAATACAGTTAGGGTAGGTTAAAAAACTCCCATCTCATTTTCTCCTACAACTTCAAAATCGTCCTACATTGCCTTTCTTTGTAAAGGGCATTTGATCTTCTTTGCATGTTCACTGGGTCGGTACATCTGCAGCGATGTAGCATGATTTTAAAGTTGAAGAAGAAAATGAGATGGGAGTTTTTCAACATACCCTAACTGTACTGACCCGGATTACACAGAGTTTGCATGCAAATCGAAGAGAATAGACAAGCGTTTGAGGTTAAAAAAAATGTAAGTTGTCAATTTGTTTAGAAAAATATAGATTGTTTTGTTAGATAACACCCGTCGTCCTCGGCTGGGACAGATTAGAGCCCTTTGAAGCTGCATTTAAACTGCATTTTGGAAGTTCAAACTTGGGGGCACTATTGAAGTCCACTATATGGAGAGAATCCTGAAATGTTCTCCTCAAAAAACATAATTTCTTATCGACTGAAGAAAGAAAGGCATGACCACCTTGGACGACAAGGGGGTGAGTAAACTATCTGTAAATTTTTATTCTGGAATTGAACTTCTCCTTTAATCACAACACAACTGTATCAGTCCTTCAGCGAAAAGGGTTTGTTTAAAAATCTATTTTTGAGTTTTCTTTCTCTGTAGCTCTCTTTATATATATATGTGATTAAAAATAGATCTTTAACAGTTAGAGAGGCTCAAATTAAAACCAACATCTGTTCAAGTCACAGTAAAAAAGAAAAAAAAACAAGATGTCACCAAACACTGTCAGAAAAGAGGGAAATATTGATAGTAGTCATCGTGAAATGTCATAATTGAGTCAGCATTACATTAACAAAATCCTTTTCCCATTTCAGTATTTTCTGACAGACCCAGACTGTCACCGGCATGAAGATAAGTTGCCATGGAAGCGAAGCGCAACGACTGTGGCGGAAACGAAACGTTGGAACACAGCGACAGCATGTGAGCAGAAAGCGATGGGATGCATTCAACGGTCAAACGGTAAGCAGTGGTTTTGAAAAAAACGCACCTTAGCCGTGGCGTTTGTGAGGCGTGATGCAGCGACAGGGCTGATATAAAAAAGCTGTTTGGTTTGAGGGGGGTGGGACTCCACCTTAGAGAAACAACAACAGCAACACAAACAAGAGTTTGGCTTCAAGATGGAGGTTAAAGGGAAGAATGTGACCTCTTCTGACTGAGGTGTGACTGCATGTCTTTAATCTTTACCTCAAAATGTGTTATACTGGTTATTTCTCGACAGGCCTGTGTGTTGCATCTCTTTGAAACAGCTTTATCTGACTTCTATTCAGTTAGAAACGATATTGGATATGGATGTGTTAAACAGATGTGGTTCTGACAGGTGGCCATCAGATCGTAAAGTGTTAGGAAAGTCGGAGATGGGCTCACCCTGACGAAGCTGGCGGGAAACCAGCCCTCCTCCTCGTCAATTTGACCCCACCACCAGTCCTTATTCGAGGCGTCCAACACCTTGATGACATCGCCAGCCTTAAAGGCCAGCTCCCGGTCAGCCATGGTCACATGGTCCCATACTGCCTCGGCATTCACTACAGAGCCCCCGCTGACCAGCTACGGAAAGATAGATGGAGGAGATGCAGGATAAGCTACAGGAGGACAACAGTTACATAACATCAGAAACATTTTGGATTAGCATCAAACAGTCACATGCTGGCTTCCACTCCACACTCAGCTCTCTGGAAACAAAACTGACAGGGGTGTTGAGATATATAACGCTGCATCCCATTTGGGTTTGCCCTGTTTTTTTCAACTGCTTTGGCTCAGTTTTGAAACTAAATGTGGAGATGAGGTTGCTACGATAGACCCAATACCCCTATTTTCTGCTGAAAGTTGATGGCCTTATTAGTATCAACAGCAAAAATAAATGAATAAATAAATAAATGTAGAGTTCAGATGCAAAAGCCTCTAAATCCATATGACGTCTTTTTTTAAAAAATGCATTTTTATCAGGCTCCGATGTATAGGTTTCTACCTAAGTACCAGTAATTCTTATTGGGCTAAGGCTGGGATTTTAGTGAGTTTGAAGTAAAAGTATTTGATGGACGTATAATATGTGTCGAGAGCATTCACTCAGTATCATTATCTCATTTTTGACCGAGATGGCTTTTAGGGGGTTTTACACTCTTCAAATATTATGAAATATGTTTTATAGTTTTGGATATATTTTAAAATCCAATTTTAATGGCAAAGCTGAAATTTTGGCAGTCTTCAGTGTCACATGATCCTTCAGAAATTATTCTATTAGGCTGATCTTGTGATTATCAATGTTGAAAAACAGTTGTGCTGCTGTGCATTTTGCATATGTACTGCAAGGGTATGTAAACTTATGAGCACAACTGTAGTCATTTTTAAGCAATAGTTGAGTTTAATAAAACTACCCAGAAGGCTGGGTTAAACATTTAAGCCAACTACTGGGTCAAAACAACCCACTCGCTGGGTTTTTCCATATTTCACCCAGTGCTGGGTTTTATTTAACCCAGCATTGTTTTGAGTGTAATAATGACAGACAACTAGATACTGACTGTTAATTTAACGAAACATACAGAATGCGATTGTCACCAAAGTCTCTTTAAACTGGCTCCAAATCAGATCTGAAATGCACTGGATCTCACGTTTCTTTTGTGTTCATAAAGGAAGGAAGTGGCAACGCACAAGGTCACAGAGCTATAGAGAAGCTGTGCTCGAGTAACCATAGCTTCCATGCTCGAGTAAAGATGAAATGCAGTATAGTACTGCTTCCTGCTGACTTTCACATATACAAGCCCATGACAGCGACTTGAGATGATGGCTGGGTAATTCTCTACACAGAAACACTCATACATAATCAGCTCCAAGATTTCACCCCCACAACTCCAGGCTCTTTTCCTCTCTCTCAGTCTCAGAGGCAGCCAGGCTGTAAAAAATTCTCTTTTGCACATTTAAAGAGAAAAAAATGTTATGTTGTCAGCAGAAAGAGTAAAATCTGTTTGATTTGTATAAAGCAACTGCATTTGATACACATCATGGCAGTTGTTATCTCGGTGTCACAACATACTGTGGGTAAATGCGAGAGTTCTCCGCTGATCTGATATCTAAACTCCATTACTGTTGTTCAGGCGTAGAGGGCACTGAATTACCCAACATAAACACACACACACACGCATGTGGGTGATTATATACAGATACACACAGCCTTTAAGGGTTGAATTATCGTTCCACCATCAATATTCCTTTTATCCACTGCACAGAATCTTCTCCAGAGGCGATATGTATCTGTGTATGTGTAAATGCATTACTTGTGTCTCGTATGTGTTTCTAATTGGTTACGGTGACTCTATCTGCATTACATGCTTGGCAGCTTTGTGCACAGATCTGAAATTTTAACCATTACTGGGTTAAAGTCTTGCATTAGTGATCGGGATCTTTCAAAGACTATTTCATGAGTTCACCTGCCCATTCAGTCTTGATGGTTAATGGTAAATAAACTTGGCTTGCTGTCCTCAATGTAGGCTCAAACCCCATGTATAAATCACTCAATTATTCATTAAACCCATTTGTTCAAATGCTCTGATTCATGCTGGAAAGAAACAACAGTTTGTTTATGTAAGTGAATCATTGAATGATTCACTCAACCAATTCATTCAGCAATGAAACGCCATTATTGTGTTCTAACTGAGACTTTGCTGTTGTTAATTCTGTTGTTTGTTTGAAACTATTTCAATTAGCAAAGCAAAAACTGACTAAATTATTGGTGAAAGTGTGTCTAAAATGAACAGTACCAGTCGAATGTTTTTGAACAGTAAGAAAACTGTAATATTGTGAAATATTTTTATTATTTAAAATAAGTGCTTTCTATTTGAATACATTGTAAAATTGAATAAGCATTTTATTTAATTAATATATTTTGTAATTTATTTCTGTGATCAAAGCTAAATTTTCAGCATAATTACGCCAGTCTTCAGTGTCGGATGATCCTTCAGGGGTACTTTTATTTAGCTAGGATGCCTTAAATTGATCAAAAGAAATGATAAAGACATTTATAATGTTACAATTATGGTTTTGATTATCATGTCTATGGCATTGAAATCATACATTTTAAACCATATTAGTTTAAACTTTCTGATATATGGGTTTCTGAACGCACACATCCAAAGCAGCTGTTCCACGTCACGTGAGTACTAAACTGAGTTCTCCTTCATGTCTTATTGCACTTAAACTCTCAAATACACTCAAGTTTATGTTAAAAAACACACGAGTTACAAAAAGTCAGTTATGTCTCTGAAGGTAAACAACTGGGAAAGAAATCACATGTTTATAGTAGATCTGTGTGGCAGCAGTGTTATATACAGTAAATAAATCAATAAATCCACTGCTCTCGTCTCCTCTAAGGCTGGGACTCTAAATAGTGTTCAGTGCTCATCTGTGCAGCCAAAGACAGAACAGTTAGCATGCTTTGCTCGCACTTTTATCATGGCGTTATAACTGGTACACCGCTGTCGCTTGCAAAAACAAAATGATGACGCAGTGGGTGGAAATGTGCCGATTAAGGGGTGGTAATATTATAATAAGATCTACTTCTAACGTCACCGGAGGAGCGATATCTGAGTGGCTTGTGTTTTCACATGCTTGCATAGAAAGGCTTACCAAAACAAAGTTACTGGGTTGTTCTTTTTCACATTTTCTGGGTTGTTAGATGCACCAGAGATCCATTTATAGCACTTAAAGGGGTCATCGGATGCCCATTTTACACAAGTTGATATGATTCTTTAGGGTCTTAATTAAACGTCTATAATATACCTTGGTCAAAAATTCTCAATGGTTGTGTAAAACAACACCCTTTTTACCTTGTCAAAATGAGCTCTGCAAAAATTACCCCATTCTGAGGGATTGTTCCTTTAAATGCAAATGAGCTCTGCTCACCCCGCCCCTTTCTTCTCTCTGTGGAGTGACGAGCTGCTCGGAGAGATTGTGCTAACGAGCACATTATTAGGAAAGGTGATTGCAGAGGTTCATAAAAAAAACCCTTATACTCACTTCTCCTGTAACTGAAGCTGGATCACGAATGATTTGCGCGAACATAGACGCATTTATATAGATCAGGAGGCGCATTCCCTTCACAAACAAACGTAATCCACTGCATCTTCAGCGGCTCAGATGTCGGGAGTAAATGACGACCACTATGTTCATTATTACATCCAGCAACACAACACCTCAATTGCTCAATCGGAGATATTTTTGTCTAACTTAAATCCCTGCTCCGGCATCGAAATAATGGAGGACGGACTGTGACAGCTGGTCTGAGGTAAGACGCTCCTGTCAATCAACTATTGTGGGAGCGGCCTCTGTGGGTGTGACGCCACACCGACAGGCATCTGAGAATGGCTCGATCTGAAAAAGGGGATATTATCTTGCATCCGATGACCCCTTTAAACACGGAAAAAGTCACATGTTTATATGTCACCTTTAGTATATTTATTGTTGTTTGTTTTATGATTCAACTCATAAAACAACATAAAGGAATTGTAATATTCAGTTACACAATCCATGATAGTTAAGTTGATATAAAACTCTTAACTGAATTTTAAAATGTTTTAATAAATTACTATTTACCAACTGTCATACAGTAAAGTCATAACATATTTCCTCAATTCTCTCCAAATGTTTTTACTGGGATCTCACTCATCAGTTCTTGGCTCATTAGGAAAAAGATTAACGATTAAGTTCAACGTTTAACGAGTCAGTGAATCATTCATACTTCAGTTCAACCGATTCATCACTAAAATCAGGAAATGAATGAATGTGTTTGATTTATGAAGTTAAAACAAAATATTAAGATGTATAAGAAGTTAAGAAACGTCTCTGTGTGCAGTCTCAATAACGTTGCAACGTGCTTTTTTTTCTCTCTCTAAAGGGAACAGTAGGCAGTAGGATTATGCAAATCAGTCAGAAAAACTGCAGTGGAAAAGCTGTGTTCCTGTCCCAGCTAGCATCAGATCACACTAGAACAGAAAAAGAGAACAGCTGATGAGGATCATGTACAACCCTTAAACATCCCAATTCATCTGCAGCTTAATCTCATGTGAGATATTATTATGTGGCACTGCGTGTATCAGAGCTGTAGGCTATCAACCACACACTGAAATATTACACCGCACACACGATAACATGATGTAACAGCCCCTGAGATTATCAGATTGGATGGTGATGAATTTAGCGGGATGAAATTGTGTCTATAAGAGCCAGACCCAGGCAATCTGTTCATAAACACTGAGAATACAGCAGTACAGTAACACTAGCATTAGAGGGCCATGACTTTGTGTGTGTGTGTTATCTGTCGTCTCTTCATTCCTCCTGCCTTTATTCCTGCATGAATGAACTGTACTCAGGAACATTCTTCTTTCTCAATGTCTTGCTCAGTCGCTCTTTCTCTGTGTGAATGCCTTTGTGCACACATCTACAAAACTGCTATACTTCAGTCAACAGCCTCACACATATTAAATTGATTATGGATTACAGGTTAATTGAATGGGCATCGGTTAAACTTTTGACCCAAACCACTGAGCTTTCTCTTAAACTGACAGCTGACAAGAGCTGATCTTAAATTGCTGTTTTAGACCATTCTGTTTTCTCTAGCTTCTGGCTTTAGATAAATCTAACATGCCTCAGAGTTCAAAAGTGAACTAAAAATGCAATTACAATTACAATTTCTGATTTTGAATCATGATATAAGGTGGAATCAGAACTGCAACTCATTAAAATGAATGTAAAGGTACTCTATGTAACTTTTGGTTTGCGGTTAATAAACAAAACTGTATGCATCTTGCAGGACAATATTGTAGTTGGAGCTACTTCTTTCGTTTTTTTAGGGATATGATGAGTCACATAGATACTGAGTTACTCTGCAGTCGTTGCCGTCCCGACAGATCTAAAATAGTTTGAATATAAACACTTACTACAGGCGTACCGTAGTGATTAAGGATAAGACAAAAACACGGTTTGAAAAAATAGACTTATGTACTTGCTCATTATAAAGCTTGTACATTTTGAACAATAGAAATGTTACATATTGTATCTTTAATTTCACTGTATTTTTTGACTGAAATGACAATTTTGTCCAGACAAACTTTGAATGTAGCTTTGTTTAAAAAATTTTGAAAGAGTTTTTAGTCATATTGACAGAACGATAGAACATCAGTGGTTCAACCAAACTGTTATGAAGCTATGAGAATACTTTTTGTGTGCAAAGTGGGGCTGAGCGATTATTCCGATTTTATCGATTAATTCGAATGTAATGTTTTGCCACGCTTTTATTTTTTGGAAATCGAGAAATTAAGATTTTTTTAATAGAAATATTACCAAAGGGTAGAATTGCATGTCAGCGCACGTGATTAACCGCTCATGTGTGACGTGCTAATATCGCTATAGGCGCCATACACACAGAATGCACTTTTGTGTTGACAAAGATGCAACGCGGGCAGTGGAATAGGAAAAACATGCAGGAAGATGGGAGTGAACTTTTTTTTACTTAAGCACCACATTTTTAGAATGTTGTTTCATGCATGAGACGCTGCGAGAGAGTGCAACAGTCAAACGCTTCCATGTTTACATAGAAAAACAATGGAAAAGCAGTGCAAACATTTTAAAAAAAAACCTGTGAAGAACTACTACTGTATGTTTGATATTTAATGTTTGCATCATGGTGACAGGCTCAAAAGCTGCTGTTTATTGTTTTTACAGAACATTTATAGTTAATAATAGTCTACTTGGATTCTAACTTCAGTCGTTTTGAATTTAAATTACCTTGATTTTGAGATTTTTTGAGATTTTTTGAGATTGAAGCATTTTTCTTGTATTATTTCTTAACATATATAAGACAAATTTGTACAAGATGTAGTAGCTCATGCATCTTTTCTGCAAATATATTTAACAAGTGATTTGTTCAACATTTACATCATGTTGACAACTTCATGTGTGGTGCACTTGGAATAGAATTTTCTTTAACTAGAGGGTTAATAAATAAAAAGTTGGCTTAAAAATCGTAAATCTCAAACGTTTTGAAAAAATCAAGATTTAATTTTTTTGCCATATCGTCTAGCCCTAGTGCAAAGAAAACAAAAAATGTGACCCTGGACCACAAAACCAGTCATGAGTAGCACGGGTATATTTGTAGCAATAGCCAACAATACATTGTATTGGTTCAAAATAGCAGATTTCTCTTTTATGCCAAAAAATCATTTAGATATTAAGTCATGTTCTAAGAAGATATTTTGTAAATTACCTACTGTAAATATATCAAATATTTTTTGATTAGTAATATGCATTGCTAAGAACTTCATTTGGACAACTTTAAAGGTGATTTTCTCAATATTTAGATTTTTTTTTTTTTTTTTGCACCCTTAGATTTTGGAGCTTGAAGTTTATTGACAACTTTATTCAATAATTTCTTCTCTTCTGTGAATAAAGTCATTATTTTTGTTTTCTTTGCGCACAAAAAGTTTTATCGTAGCTTCATAATATTACGGTTGAACCACTGATGTCACATGGACTATTTTAACAATGTCCCTACTACCTTTCTGGGTCTTGAACATGTCAGTTGCATTGCTGTCTATGCAGGGTCAGAAAGCTCTTGGATTTCATCAAAATTATCTTAATTTGTGTCCCAAGATGAACAAAGGTCTTACGGGTTTGGAATGAAATGAGGGTAATTAATGACAGAATTTTCATTTTTAACAATAGACAGAGCGGCATTAAGGATATCAAACAGTGAGGGGTGGATGGATGTGTAACGGAGGCCAGCTAGTAAGTGCTGTGGAGGTAAACCTCGCTCCCGTGATCTCTAGCGACTGATGCTAGAGGCTGGGGCCTTTAGCTTTCCTCCTTGTAAGCATTCCCACATCCCACATCAGAAAAGCCATTTTGAATCCTGCCTGGAGTGGGGACGAGTAAAACCAGAGATAGCTAGCCAATCATCAACCTCATAATTCAGTAATTCACAAGTAAATGACCCCTCACTAGCTCACTAGCACAGATGTCAATGCCCTCTGCTCTGAGAAATCTGCGGTTCTTTGGACAAATGGCATAGCAGGGGCTAAAAACCGTCAACAGGGTGTCTACCTCAACAGCTGGTCCAAATGACCCATTAGACCCTCCAACAACATTATAATAATCGAATATCTCCACCCCTCCAGCAGAACAGCTGGCGTAGGTCAGCACTTCAGTTCTCAGTGACTGCCATCGCTCCATCCAGGTGCCGCCACCTGAGTTCCCTTCGACGAAATAAAGGGCTCTGGGTGTCTAAACAGAAAATAAAGTGCCTCGTTCATTCAGTATCATTATTTCTGCACTACAGACAGAACAGCCCTATAATTCAGAGGACTATAGCACGGCATCCTTCTCCATTGAGAGGGGAAAAAAGGAAAACGGAACATCTAAGAGACCAGAGGATGCTGCCTCACCATAGACACACACGCACACACACCTGACTGGGGAGGACGATTATGTAATCGGAGTACAGTGGGCTCCGAGTCTAGGAGAGAGAACTGGAGAAAGCACGTGGAGAGAGAGGGGAAAAGAGCAGAAGAGAGAGAGATTGCATTAAAATAGACTGCTACGCTACGGATTAAGCTCTTATAACTGCATACACACACACACAAACAAACTCATATAGCCATTAATTCTCATCATATCTTGCGGGGAGAGATAATAAAAGAAATGAAATGTGCAGACAGCGAAGTCACATTATGAACCGAATGTTTTAAGGAACTACTCGAGTCTGAGCCGCTTAGCCGTATGATGCTGCTTAAGCCTGTTATTCCCTCCACGTTGATATGAATCATCCAGATAAAACATTTTGCACTTTTCTTGAGGTCTAAATTTAGATTATAAACGCTTTAAACTCATGCAGCATTGCCTGCCCACACGGATCCTAAAACAAACACAAGCAGAGAAAATGCACAAAAGCCTTTCAGCCATGAAAGATGCAAAAGATACGTGTGTGTGATACAGCTCACATGAAGCTGTGTGTGTGCATGTGTGTGTGTGGGTGGGTGGATTCCCAGCCTACGCTCCCAGTGCAGATGTTTCTAAATCTGGCCATTCTCTTGGTTTTCCCGCTCTTTCCCGCACTTACGTAGTCATATTTTTGGATGCACATGCCTCTCCATGTGAATGTCGTACACCAGCTCGGTGGAGCGGTCCTGAAACCTCAACCCGCTGATTTGAGAGGCCAAAACGCACCCCTAAAACGTGCACCGTGAGGTCACAAGCACCATACTATCTAGAAAACCTCCATACATCGGTTGTTCTGCAATCACCTTTTACGTAAGAGTTTCCGAGCTGAATCTAGCGCATTTTAAGATGGCTACAGAGGACAGGATTAAAGGCTGCTGGCGTCTCGAGAGTAGGATGTAAAGTGAATCCGTAAGCTTCTGTTTTAACGAACACGCCAACATGCGCATATACACTTCGCACTAAAAGAAGGCAGAGGATCTGTCTCTAGTGCATATATAACGCAAACTATATGATGTCATTTGCAACATTCAAGTCCAAGTCCCAGACTTCCCATCACTGTTAACAGGTGCATCAAACCTGTTAAGAAAGAAGGACTGCATGCTAATGCAAACGGGAAACATCCTACCGTACCCTGGCAATGCAGAATGACAGTCAGCATTCAACATCCCACACCGGTGCTAACTGATGTCTCAATGCATAATTGCAATGTGTGCGTACAAACGCTTTACATGTGACAATATGCTAAAATTTCCTGTCTGGTGTTTCTAATATTATATGACAGAACATAAACGTATTGCTTAATATGTTGTGTCAGTGGCTTCACATCGCGTGGCAGTTACAGCTATGGTCTATGCAATGTTTACTTTGCTTTAAAGGAAAAGCTGCAGCTAATAAAGCAGAGGTGCCCAACCCTATTCCTGGAGATCTACCTTCCTGCAGAGTTTAGTTCCAACCCTGATCAAACACTTATCAAGTGCTCCTTCAGATCCTAATTAGTTGGTTCAGGTGTGTTTGATCCGGGTTGGAGCTGAACTCTGCAAGAAGGCAGATCTCCAGGAATGGGGTTGAGCACCTCTGTAATAAAGCATTTATAGCACTATTGATTCAAAACCTTGTTTTCACTCATTAAAGTCTGTTTTCAAATTAAAACAGGTCAGAAAAAAAGTTAGAAAAACTGTCAAAAGGTATACCTTTTGTACCTTATTTACCACTAAAAGAAGCAATCACAGCCTTTGTACCTTTTTTCTAGGAGTGTATACAGTATGTATAGAGAACGAATTGTGGTTTTGAGTGTCCAACAGAAGGAGTTTGATGCAGCACGCCGCCAGTGAAGTTTTCGGGAGCAATATTGTTTCTCCGTAGAGACAGTGAGTCAACGGTTTCAGCACTTCAGTGGGATGCATCCGAACCATTATGCTCCAACGCACAACAAAACCCCAGTCTGCAAATATGTGCTTGCAGCGTGAACACGCGAAACACTAAGACTGATGGTTTGAGCAACATGAGTTCAAGGGAATGATTCAGCTGATTCATGTTTTAGCTGATGGCAGTGATTCCGTAATCATCTTTAATGAGAATGGCCAAACGACTGTCTGTCCTCTAGAAGGGGTCAGGTTAAGGATACGCATGTTGGAACACCATCAGTTTAGACAATTAGAAATGGTGAAATCTTTGGCGTACATGAGCATCACTGTCCTGAGGTGAAAAAAGAGCAAATCTCTGCATAGAAATTGTACACATCTGATTTATAATTTGCACTGAAATTATGTTAAAAGACAAAACTGGTGTCACCTGAAGCTGGGTCTCTTGTTTCATTTTATGTATAACATCCACACAAAAGTTTCATCTACATTTAAAAACAAAAGAATCCTGTCTGACTAGAAAAGGGGGGATGTAACACTTTCCAACTTTCACTTGACCAACAAAGATTGCAGTGCAAGCCACGTTTGTGGCGATACACATGAACACAGACAAACAGAATCAGTTATGAATTGTTAGTCTGCGTTTCATGTACTTCTATATTTGAAGAGTTCATTTGCAAAAACAGATAACTCAGTTTTTAATTTTCAAAAATCATATTTTTTAAGTAGAAATAACTAAAAAAATATATAGGTAACAATAAAACAATGAAAACATGATAACATCATTAAAAAAAAAGACGATTTTTGAAAATTAAAAACAAAAAACTGAGTCTTCATTTGTTGACATTATGGTCTGCAGTTTAGAACGTTGGCATCATCATTTTAAACAAGTATATTTGTTTATCAAAAAAATCTATGAACAAAATCTAAAATGTCCATGTGTTTTTTTACACATTAGTGTATTTTACACAGTTTAGGGACAAACTGTTCTGCAAAAACACTGAGTTAAAGGCTTTAAAACTAAATTCTAGTCAGTGCAGATATCCTAGCGGTTAGAGCACTGACATACAGTGCTTCTGGCAACCCGAGTTTGAGTCCCGACTTGTGGTCCTTTGCTGATCCCGTTCCCAACTCACTCACCACCCCCCACTTTCCTGTCATTTCTACTGTCCTGTCTGTTAAAAAGCATGAAAAAGGCCAAAAAAACATGAAATTCTACAGTTTAGCATCCACCTGCACAATAAGCATGTGAAATCTGATTCAAACAAACCATGCAAAGGAACCTCACCAGTTTAATGTCAACTTATCTTGTGTTTATAGCCTGAACCTTGGATGAATGGGGTGTGCAATAAGGCATGGCCTCAATATATGACCATTCAGGTGCAATTGCCTGGATACATTGTTTGATCGCACAATACATCCCTGCACAAACAAATTCTCTTCCAGCTCCCTCAATAGCTAATAAGTGTAGTGTGATTATAGGTCAATAGATTATAAGTGGCGTCTCTACAATAGACCCAAACTATTTAACAAAGATGATGTAGGATGGTGCATAGGAAATTAAAGATGTGAGAGGCAACAGGACATGGACGTCAGGCACCTGTGATCATTGTGATCAGCTCACGGACACACCTCAGTAGTACCGACATCCCAAACGAAACGTTGGCCTCCGTCGCAACCCCTCACGGCTTTTATCCTCTCAAACGTTTGACGGAGGCCAGAGCCGCGTCATCGCCGGCCTAGCTCGCAAGCTTCGCCCTCGACCGCGAAATTCGCGTTGACACCGATAAACTGCGCACCAGCGAACATGTCTGTAAAAATAAACGAAGCCGACGCACGCGTGCTTGCGTGCACTTGACTACAGAATGCCGGTCGCTCATAATCAATAAACGAGAAAACGCGGACTCACAATTAACCGCGACGAAGCGACGGACGCAGAAAACCGAACGGGTTTTGCGCACGCACATAGTGCTACGTCGCGTTTGAATTAAAGGTGAGCAGCTTCTAACGGACACCGTGACACATTTAGGAGAGCGCAAAATATACCAACGTCATTGACATGCCCGAGGCGGCGCTGAGGTGCTGGGTATCCCCCTCTGTAGCGCGTTTGCTCCATCTCTCCCGTTTCCATAGCAGTGGAACGGTACGAGTCTCTCCGCGCGGGCGGACGGATAGCGGCGTGAGGGGGAGCGTCCATTAACTCGCAGCCTCCCAGGTGAATAAAACGAAGGATACTTCACGATGTCACCTCGCGTTTTCGCGACCTCTATTCAGCTCGCGTATATCCACCATCGCAAAAAAGACCCCCCTCGCCACCACCACCACCTCCTCTCCCCCCAACCTCCTTTTTTCCGTATCCGTCGGTAAGCCAGAGGAATGGCGCTCACGGGAGCATCACAGTCAGCCTCACCTTCATCATCCTCAGGGTCAGTCCCGGTCCTGGATCCGTGTCCTTTCCGCAGGTTCGAGCCCCCGACGCCAGCTGCAACCCTGTATCCGCGCCCCGTGAGCAACGCGCGGTGTATGGAAGAGAAACGCACGTCCGGTTAGAGACTGTTCTGTTCTCACGGCGAGGTGGGAGTCTGCGTCTCTCTCTCTCTCTCTCTCTCTCTCTCTCTCTCTATGAATAGAGCTGAAGTATGGGCGGTGCTTGTGCACACTGCACACACATATACACATACATACACACACACACACACACACACACTCAGGAGCCAACCATCAGTCAAAAGAAGGGGTGCTTCACTCTGCTATTGAGGAGGCTACAAACATTACATAATCAAAAGGAAAAAAGGATACAAAATAATGCTGAACTACTGGCTTTTGGGAACTCACATCATCATCATCTCAGTGCAGAAAAGAAAATGTCCAATAAGCAAAAACAAAGAAAAAACAGGGACAAAACTACATGCTGTTTTACATCATTCAGAGAGGCAAGCAGGCAGCATCTATATATCTATTTAACACAGCCTGACAAAACATACAACCCCTGCAATGTGTCCAGGGACATGCGTAAGATAGAGCGAGCGCTAAAAAGCTTCCAATATGATCTTCCCATCTCAAAACATCACATGCAAAACAATCCTAACTACTGTAAAAACTACTAACTCTCAACTTAAATTTGATGACTTAACTTTAGCTTAATATTTGATATACCAGCTTTAACAGTAACACTTTACAATAAGGTTCAATAGTTAACGCTGAATACTTTAGTTAACACAAACTAAGAATGAACAATACTTCTACAGCATTTATTAATCTTAGTTCACAGGGTTAGCTCAATTCCAGAAATTTTTTTTTAGATAATGTACTCACTCCCTTGTCATCCAAGGTGTTCATGTCTTTCTTTCTTTAGTCGTAAAAAAATTATGTTTTTTGAGGAAAACAGTTTAGAATTTCTCTCCATATAGTGGGCTTCTATGTTGTCCCCAAATTTGAACTTCCAAAATACAGTTTAAATGCAGCTTCAAAGGGCTCTAAATGATCCCAGATGAGGAAAAACGGTCTTATCCAGTTTTTTTTTATTTTTTAACTACAATTTATATACTTTTTAACCTCAAATGCTTGTCTTGTCCAGCTCTGTGTGAACTCGGCCATTTTTTCTGTCATTACAGTTAGGGTATGTCTAAAAACTCCCATTTCATGTTCTCCTCCAACTTCGAAATCGTCCTACATCGCTGCAGAAGTACCTACCCAGAGTTTACAAAGTGAACATGCAAAAGAAGATCAAACACCCTTTAGAAAAAAAAAGGTAAAAACAGCGATGTAAGACGATTTTGAATTTGGAGGAAAAACGAGGCGGGAGTTTTTAGACGTACCCTAACTGTCATGACCGAAAAAAAAAAAAAAACAGCTCACACAGAGCTAGATAAGACAAGCGTTTGGGCTTAAAAAGTATATAAACTGTAATTTTTTTAAAGAAAGTAGCCGATCGTTTCTATAGATAAGACCCTTATTCTTCGTTTACAGCCCTTTGAAGCTGCATTTAAACTGCATTTTGGAAGTTCAAATTTGGGGGCACCATAAAAGTCCACTATATGGAGAGAAATTCTAAACTGTTTTCCTCAAAAAACATAATTTCTTTACGACTGAAGAAAGAAAGACATGAACACCTTGGATGGCAAGGGGGTGAGTACATTATCTGTAAATTTTTGTTCTGGAATTGAACTTATCTTTTAATTTCAACTTTTACTAATGCATTATTACAAATACAATCACAGATTGTGCATTAGTTAATGCACTGAATTAACATTGACTAACAAGGACAGACTGTATTTTCATTAACTAACATTAACATTAAAGATTAATAAATACTGTAATAAATGTATTGTTCATTCCATTAACTAATGGAACCTTATTGTAAAGTGTTACCGTTTTAATCAAGTTATCATATTTCACCCCTATGATTTATTTTTTGTTAGATCAGTTTCCATGCTTTTTTAAAGTAAACTAATTTGTTGTTAACAAACACTTCAATGGAATATGACTGAATAGAGCTATGTTTATTTTTGGCCAAATCAGAATACATTCAACATGCAGGTGTTTTTTTGAATATGAATCTCAGCACTTCAGATGTGTTTAATTATGCAACATGCAGACAAGTACAGTCCTGTACTGCTTTCTCTGATTTCCATCATTTGATATTTTTTTAAAGGGACACCATTCATTTTTAAATAGTTTATTATTATTTAACCATCATAGGGAGGCTTAATGTAATATGATACTGAAAACATTGATCTCATGGGTGAGAGGAGATGTGCTGTAGCAGATTACCCTCTGCCATCAGGCATAATTATATACAGTGTGTGTTTGAAATCACATAGACAACAGACACGTACACAGACATGAGAAGAGACGAGAAGCTAATGTGATGTTTGAATTAACGATTCATTTCTATAGGATGATCTTGATGGCCATGAATATACACAGGAGTGACTGTTTAAAAGTTCGGGGTCAGGTCTCTCATGCTCACCTAGCTTACAAAACTGCAGTTAAACAGAAATATTGTGAAATATTATTAAAGTTTAAAGTATCTATTTTACATACACTACCAGTAAAACATTTTTTTTGACATTAAGATTTTTAATGTTTTTAAAGAAGTCTCTTCTACTCACCAAGTCTGCATTTATCTGATCGAAAGTACAGCATAAACAGTAAAGTTTAGAAATATTTTTACTATTTAAAATAACGCTTTTCTGTTTGAATATATTTTAAAATGAATTTATTCCTGGGATTTCAACGCTGAATTTTTAGCATCATTACTCCAGTCACATGATCCTTCAGAAATCATTCTAATATTCTGATTTGCTGCTCAAAAAACATTTATTCATTATTATTATGTTGAAAACAGCAGAGTAGAATTTTTCAGATTTCTCTGATGAACAGAAAGTTCAGAAGCACAGCATTTATCTGAAATAGAAATCTTTTGTAACATTATAAATGTCAGCGTCAATTTAAAGCATCCTTACTTAATAAAAGTATTCATTTCTATAATTTCTTTCCCTAAAATAAGAAATAAATAAAATTAAATTAAAATTAAAATAAATCTTACTGTCCAAAAACTGTTGACTTTCAGTGTATTTTCAAATGTAATTTATTCATGTGTTGGCAAAGCTGAATTATTTTCAGCAGTCTTCGGTGTCACATTATTCCCTATAAATAATTTTAATATGCTGATTTGGTCCTCAAGAAACACTTCCTATTATTAATGTTACATACTGTTGTGACGCTTAACTGAGGAAAATGTGATCAATTTTTTCAGGGAACACTGATTAATAGAGTTTTCAAAGCCTTTACTGTCATTTTTGATCAAATTAATGCACCCTTGCTGATTAAGTGTTAATTTCTTCAAAAAAAAATCTTACTGACCCCAAACTTTTGAACAGTAGTGGTAGATAGTTTAGTTATTAGATGACTGTGCAGTCTTATGTTGCTTAACATAAATTATAACTTTACTAAATTATGTTTGCAACATTTCATTTTTAAGTTTTTAAATAATTATAGTTAACTAAAATGCTTTTTTTAATATTCCATGTAGTCTGTCAATATGAGGTCATAAAGGTTGCGTAATTATATAAGCATTAATAAACTAACAATAAGGTCATACATGGGTTTGATTCCCAGGAATCAGTCACACACTGATATAAGTATATGCCTTAAATACAGTCATTATGCATAAAAGTGTCTGTTTAGTACAGGCTCAGATGATGTTTGTTACTTCACACACTGTGTAAACTTTCCATGTAAATTCCTTGTTGTAGAATTTGAAATGCCAAAACAACTATTCAATCACTGTCTCCATCACCGTTTTTAAAATAATTAGAAGGGAAATGAACCCTGCAAGAAAGAACTAATCTCATTTCTCTCCTGAGACAGAAAACGACAAAAAGACACAACAAACACCAATCCAGTGGTGCTGTTTAGCTGACTTTCACATATATATATTTTCGTTACATTATGTAATGAAGCAGGAGAGATGATGTAACAAGCATTCTGGGGATCACAAGATCCCCCTCCCCCCAGACTTCCCTCTGTGTGTCCCGAGGTTTTCTGTGATGTAGCTCTTGCATACGTAACAGTGTATTCATAGCTTTAAACCATGGCAGGACAGTGTGTGAGTTGGGATGTCACTAATGGACTCAATGTTTTGGGGCATATGTGTGTGTATAAGAGTGAGGGAGTGGGTGTGTACGTGTATATAAAAGCTTTTGGAGACAATATGTCCTCTCCAGCTCATGCAGTTTTAACCTTTAGGCATCTTTTATATATATATATGTATATATACACACACACATATAGTCCTCATAAGCTTTACCTCGTTCCCAAGGCACTATTTAGAATAGTGTTTTTGTGGCATATGTGTGTGTCATGAATAAATCAGCTGAGAAGAGAGCTCAAAGTTTCATAAATAAAACATGGTGCTATACTTGCTATTATTATGTGGAATATATAAGTGACGTCCTGCTCTATATCTGTAGATAAAAGGAGGTTTTGAAGTCTTGAGCTCCAGGCTAATGACATTTACACAGGTATGAATAATTAGTGATTTTTACTTCTTTTATATTTCTAAAAATACTAAAATATATATATATAATCTAAAAAATACTATTAAAATTGCTATTAAGAATCCAGAATTAATTTTAAATTTAAAATACAAAATTTTAAAATACAGGTACTTTGATGTAATGTATAATGGCACTAAATGATCTCCATATTCGTGCATCGCTTATTTACAGGATTCTTTTCTAAAAAAATTTCTAAAAATACTGTTAAAATGATAGCTTAAATCGAAAATCTAAAAATACTATTAAATTACTATTAAACACTACACAAAATGAACTTCTGCTGTACAACTGCACCATATCCATACACTGTTTATTCACATGTTGTCTAAAAATATGATACAAATTTTATCTTAAACCAAATATTTAACAATTAGCAACAATTTACTGTTTAAAACTCAAATTACTTTTCAAACATAGTGCAAATTAGTAGACAAATGAGATTCTGTAGTAAAATGATTTCCATATTTATACACTGCTTATTTACTTGGTTCTCCAAGTTGTTTTAAAAAAGTAGTAAAATTTTAGCTTAAACCTAAAATCTAAAAATGACTATTAAATTACTATTAAAATGGGTTCCACTTAATATTAGGTGGCCTTAGCTACTATGTAGTTATGTTTAAATAACTATTGATACAATGTTTAATCATTTGATACAATGCGCTTATTGTGTACATACGTTTGTACATTGTTCGTATATTTTAAAAATGCCTGAATGAAATTACATCTGTAATTACATTTATAACCCATCACACACAAATTACACATACCCATACCACCAAACCTGTCCCTAAACTTACTCGTATCCCACCTCAATTGCAGCAAAAGTGTTGTGCAATACAATATGAACACAATATTTACTTTGTAATTAGTAGTTAAGGCCACCTAATATAAAGTGGGAAAAAACATTAAATATTAGATATAAAAAAAATAAAGCAGTACACAAATGGTACATCAGTAGTACAATGGCACTTTGATTTATGTAATAGTACTAAATGATCTCCATAATCATACACTGCTTATTCACATGGCTCCAAAGTACTTCAAACAATACCATGGTGTTACCATAATAGTACTATTGTCCAAAAACATGATACTGGCACCATGTCCAAAACCTTGTTATTAATCGCGCAAAAATAACACCAGTACAAGCTTGTCTATACAAACTCTCCAATACTCCCATGTGTGTGTATGACATCTGGGATGAATGCCAAGGTTGTTAAGGGAGTGAGAGAAAGAGACTGAAGGCTTATGTAATATACTTTCTCCTGAGAAAGAGACTCATCACACAGCTCCGTGCCAATGGAGGAATCATCAACATGCTCACACAAACCACGTAGAAATAGGTCATACTGAAATCTGGCCACTGTACGGTTCTGGTTGTAGGCCAAAACTAGTGTGGATCTTGTGGAATACACCTTTCTTTAAACAACCTTACAATGTGTGCACTTGTAACACGAGTTCAGTAAACCAGCCATCTGTTTCGATTCAGACAAACAGATGATAATGTCAACATGACAGTCGTTCCCCTCTCAGCAGAGTCGAGAAAACCATTTCAAAGTGCAGAGAGAGCAATAAACAAACTCTGAATAATGTGGTTTTACCCTTCGTAATAAAATATTGCCGTTGCATAGCAACCCTGGGTGTGCATCCTGCAGTGATGCGATGGAATGCTGCATGCTGATTGGCTGAGGTCAGCACAGAGGAAGTAAACAGACAAGCTCATCTATAGTTAATTTGTGTGCTTCAAATGGTGTTGTTTCCATAAATCTACATCAGCAAGTTGTGCACTGTTACTCACCTGCATGGTTAAGCTTGTACGTTCTTTAATCACCAGAATTACACACAATATCAGTGAAGTCCTGTTGTTTTAGCTGTGTGTTATGGTGAGAGTGCCCCCTAAAGGAGTGGTGGACTAGCACACGAAATATATTACATCTTGTTTGGAAGACTGTTACGTATAGAGTTTTCACAACACACGTCATCAGTCGGCCATATTGGCGGCACGGAACGTATACAGTGCCACTGAAATGAACGAAACTCGCATATTTGGCTGATTATTGCTGCTGAAAATAATCAGTTATTGTCATGTTTTGGGCTGCACTAATCGGTCAAACCAGGAAAAACATTTGAAGCATTATAGACTGCCAAAATTTATAACAAATCAAGGAGAAGAGTGCAAAAAAATTGGAACCAAAGGTGTTTGTGTTTGGCCAAACTGAACCAGGATTTCCAGGGCAAGAATCTTGACAACATTTGTGTTTGTTCTTATCATTTCTGGTCAGGTAGGTGAAATATTAGGCTAATATCTTAATTAATACTGCTAGCATGTATCTTTACCACCTATTAATTTTAGCTTGTCAAAATATTGCACCCCTTTCTTCTTATTAAGTCCTTCTCTATGTGATTTAGCAGCCTCCACACATTTTTTCTGAGGTTTAGACATAAGCGTAAGCGTAATTTATAAGCATAAATTAGCAAAGCAACATATTCAGTAGTACATTAACCGTCTAATCCATGCTGTTGTTTATATCCGAGTATCGCCAATATGGCCGTGCATCTGGGTAAATGACCAAATCATGATGTAAGTGCAAACCTTTTAATAAAATATCTTTTAACAGTTTTTAAATATTAAGATTTTTATAAAGGTTCTTTCATGAATCTAAGTCGCTTTGTGTAAAAGCAAATACTAAATAAATGTAAATGCGTTAATCTGGTCAATTTTGTACAGAATAAACTGAGTGACAGGGTAAAATGGAAGACATTAACAAACTTGGTTGAGAGGTTTTGAACACAGTGTGCAAATACACTAACTTTTGATGATGTATACATAGCAAGGCCCGCAGACGGATAAATTTAAGATTAATTTAACATTCAGATTGTTTAGATATAATTAAGCGCTCTTTATTTACCTTTTTCATGAGTGGAAATGATGAGCGCCGCCATTATGGATTCTAACTTCCGTTAGGATGCTTTGTGTTCGGTTCTCCATAGAAATCCATGTTAAAATTGGATAAAAGATCGACTGAATAAATTAAACTGAAACTTTTTAAATATGTGCGCAGGCTCAAGCTGTGCGTTGACTAGAAACACCAGAGAATGTTAATGTAAAGCATCTTTCCGTTATGAGGCGGACGGAAGGAAAAAAGTAGATGTTTGATAGTGTCAAATAATTATTAAAACTATTTACTATGACATCAGCACAAAGTGTTTCCTTTAGATTCAAAACATACCGGTTAGACACAACCTAACCAGTAGAGGGAGCCAAAACTTGCTGTGATGCTCAAGTGATCGCTGATTCATTCTCTTGTATTTATAATGCACATACTGACACGTATAGAAAAAACAGAAAAGTGAGAGGGGAGGCTGGGAAAGACAATATGACACATCAATTGCTGTCAGTCACGAATTGCCTACATTTATTTTGTTTCCCTCAGCTCATAACGGTAAGACGTGCACGACAGCTTCAACCAGTTTCCATGACAACTGGAGCCTCCTTGACTTTAGAACAGAGACCACCTGTCAATCAAATACAGCATCAGCACTGCTAATCAGGCGATGGTTAATATCTCAGAAAATAAGGCACCAATGCTGTTTCACCTATAAGTGCAATACATTTGCCCAATTACTGTTTCTCTACACAAGCAAATTACACACATGATGAGTTCTCACACAGATTGGGTAAAGTTATAACTTTCCATTCCTCATTTTTGTAATTACAACTGATATTAGTCTTAATAGGTCAAAAAGAGTTCAATTTACCAGATTTGATTCCAACACTAGTACAAAAAAGAAAACCCAAATATGTATTTCCCTCCATTTAAGCATGCTCAAAACTATTTGAGAGTTTACTGATACTGCATGCAACAAGGCAAATAAGGATATAAAGCTATACTACTAACAAATCAACTGCTATAGCAAACTACAGCACTTCGGATGGTACTAAAAACATTCACAAACTTGTAGTGATGTCTCAAGGGTTTATTTCCAGTCATTTTTGATTCCTGTGTGGAGAGAGATTGTGTCAAGGGTGTAATGTGGTGGACATGTTTAAACCTTTTGAAAATGACAACATTGAGGCTAATGAATGTCAAGTTTTATGAAGATGTTCTAACATTCTTAGTCTGTGTATGTACATCCTTGTGTATTAAAATACAAAACAGAAAAAATGATTTTGGTTTTCTGACTAAAAAAAAATGGGGTATGGACAATCATTTTCTATCTCACAAATGTACCAAATGCATGAAAAATGAACAAAACATTAATTATAGAACAGCACTAGATTCATCTGCAGGGAAACACAAAGGCTGATTCATTCTTAAGAGCTGAACATAAGCACTGGTTAAAAATGGTAAGTGCATTAAGCTGACTTTGGCATTCTGATGAGGGTAGATGATCGTGACTGTAGTACAACAGCACAGAACAATCACATAACGTCATTAAAGGCTTTACTGACATTCTGTCACAAATGATTCAAGATAGTACCCTTTGATTATCAACTATATTTACTGAAGACTTCAGGCCAGATCTGACTTGAATGTATGCAGAGAATACTCAAATATGCAGATACCCATACAGTTAATACAATACATTATGTAATCCCAAACAATCACATACTGTTTAGCAGCAAAAAAGGAAATAAACCAGATTCTACTCTCGGATCCGTAAGTCTTCAGTAAACAATGTACAGAAGTGTATAAGGGATGTTGGCCAAAATGCCACTGATTTAGGCATTTGTACTATGAATGTAGCGTGTGCTATGCCAAAAATTACCATATAAAACAAATGTGTGACTAGCTAAACAAGACGTTTAAAACGTTCCAAGATGTAAACATTAAAACCTTGAAACACACAGCATATTTTCAAATTCAAAAAAAGTGTTCTATTAAAAAAGTAAGAACAAAGTTCTAAGATGATATTGGTTTCAATGTGCTAATGAAGGTTTTCATTCTTATGCTAAAATAAGTCATTTATAGCATTGTGGTCTTGTATGTACTTAAAACATATTCAAAACATCCAAACAAAATGGATCAATTTCAATAGCAACACCTGGCTACATAAATGCGAAGCAATATGGCATCTATATATATAGACAGCACCTGCTGAGTAATGCTGTAACAAATACAGGTACAAATACACGTCCTCTTAAACTCACAGAAACTAAAACATAGCTCAAAAAACTACACAGTACGTCACAAAAGAATACAATAGCTTATCCGGCAGTAACAGCAACTACAGTGTGTGTAAGTGTGATACAATTCAAGAGTGTCAGTAAACATCCAGCATCGTCTTTGGTGACGAGACTTGTCTATTTGTATTATTGAGAGAAACACGTTGTTTATAATTAGGGTGGTGCAGGAGTGAAGCCACCCTCGAGTTCCCCCCTCCGGTTCTTCATTGGAATTTCTCGATGGTCCGCCAACTGCTCAGAGCGAAGATGGGGCACACCCTGAGTGACCCCGACAGGTCGATTCTTCCACTGCACGCCTGTAGGGGGGTAACTACAGGGATAGAGCGCATCACCTCCGCCCAATAAAATCTCCCCGTCACCGTCGGCTCTAGCGGCACTGAGGAGGTTACGATTGCGGCAGTTGTTCTTTAGGGGGAGGTGTGAAGGTCTTACAGTTGATTGGCCCACATGTGGCATCTTCGGTTCTTGCTGAGAAGAGCTGGAGGAGTCAAAACCCCGCCCATAGTCCCGCCTCCAACTATCAACGGTAACCCTGCAGGGTTGTCGCGGTAATGCTATATCGCTACAATCAGCAGTCCTACGCTGCGAAAACGCAGCCCCCTTTGAGTCATAAGTGGTGATGGATGTGTAAATCTCACTTGTCTGAAACTCCAGACTGTCCGTGTCAAGAGAGCGACTGCGACGGTTTAGTGCTAATGGGGCGGGGACAGGAGGACAAGGTCGACCCAAGCTAAGGTGGCGAGGAAGGCTCGCAATGCCCCAAGCGTTACTCAGCAATAGACTTTGTTCGTAGGCATCGAAAGTACGTTGGTCACACTCAGCAAAGGCATCTTGCTGAAGATAACACCCATCATCCTCGAAGGGTTCGTAAGGAGACGCTAACTCTTCCTCCTCTTCAACAAGCTCAGTCTGCTGCTCACATTCACCCTCATTCTCCATGTCGACCACATCAAATGTGACAATGGCGGGCAGGGCACTCAAACTCGGCCCGAAAGGAGAACTTGACTCTGAGCCATCAAGACTCTCAGTTGAGTTGCGGTAAAGCCGGGTGTTCTTTGTGAAATCTACAAGCGCTTGGGAGAAACAGACCATCAGCTCTTCTTGGGATTGGCTGCAGGCTCTGGTGGGTAGTATCAGGCTCTGATCCTCAGATTGAGGCTGGCGCCTGGTTGTCTCTGTGACTTGCAGACTAAACCCAGAATCGGCATGGGGTCCAAACAATGGCGTCCCCTGGACCTGCCCCCTGCTGAGAGGCACTGGCTCTTTTAAAGCTTGGGATCTCGGTGGTGACTGGGGATAGCACTGACTGATAACTTCTTCCAAAACCATTTTACCGTTGCCTGCGGGAAGGCTCGAATCCTCGTAGAAGCAGTCGGCATGGAACAGATGCTGATCTTTGGATGGGCTTCTGAGATTCTGGAGCTCACAGCACAGAAGGGCATGCTGGATCTTGCTCAGACGCTCCTCCTCCGTCTCCATGGTTCCTGTCTCTAAGGCAGAGGATGCCAAGGCATACAGAGGGTTTGCTTGACTCTTATCACCCTGCAGGGCTGCACCAACAAATGGGTGGCCATCCTTGGGAGGAAGAGCAGGGCTGAGTAGACGATCGTCAGGCTCAAAAAGTTCATAAAGGGCATCACCACTATAACTGTCCCGTGGAAGCCTTTCCTGGTGTGGACGTTCTCTACTCTCCTCTTCCATACCTGGTGTAGTGGAGTCATAGTATCCCTCATCACTGTTGGGAACCGACTCTTGCCGATCGCTCTGCGGGCTTAGGAGGTCAACGGGAGTGAGGGCCGTTTCTGTAATTCCCAATGGGCTGCTGGTGGAGGTGGCACGGATGGAGCTGATTTGCTGATCGGGAGTGAGAGAAGGGCTATCCGAGCCTCCGTCTGAGGGGACGTAGCAGACTTCATTACTAGTTTCAGATTCCCACAAGCTCTGCAAGTAATCTGCGTCTATCTCATCGGGCGTGGCCATCTCTTCCCCTCCACCTTGATACGTGACAAAACACGAGCTTCGCTTTCCTGCATTTCGGCTGCCTCTCTCAGCGGACACTGAGCTCTCGGCGACACTGACATCATCTTGGTCTGCGATGATATCTCCGCAACCTGTCAGCGAATCAAAGCTTTTCAGTGATGAAACATCACCGAAGACTAAGTTTTCAGAAGAGCAGGATACAGCAGGAGGCTCCCCGTCGGGAACACCCACATTCTGCTCAGCCAAACGGTCTAGTTCTGACTCGGCACTCAAGGGTTGATGATATGTCGTCAGTCCTTCCCGTCTCGCGTTTTGCTTCTCCTCTCCCTTGTTCTCTTCTTCTTTTGCTCTCTTCCACTTATCCACCTCCACTCTGCTCCTCCTTTTCTCAGGCACTAGCGTTACATCTTTCGTACATTCAGTGGCAGCCAATGGCAGTTCACATTCACTGCCTGCGGTTTGATTAGGCACATCTGGCACCAACTCATCGCCCTGACTGTCGCCATTGTTATCGCTACGGTCACTGACGCTCGACAGGGCACCAGGCACTGTTTCGGCATGGAAGTTTGAAGACATTTCAAGTGCCTCGCGTTTTTCTAGTTCAACATTTTTGTTTTTCCTGTGTCTCCTAATGCTGCTGAAAAGACCTCGGAGACCTCTGCGCTGTCGTGGTAGAGACTGAGACTTCCCATGACCCTCCTGTGATTTCTGAGGGTCACTGGAGGTGCAAAACTCAAAGTCCCCTGAGGCCGCTTCACTGCTTCCTCTGCCCAAATCTTCCCAGCATGCTCTGCTCACCCCATCATATGTTTGGCTCTTCGTAACACCTGTTTTTGATGACCCCTTTCTTTGACTTCTGCCACGGCCACCGAAAAAGCTAGGCAGAACACAGATGCTCTTCCGACCACCAAAAAACCTGAAGGCCGTCTTCCGTGTTTTCACAGACGGGGGGGACTGAGGTTGAGTGGTGTCATGGGAAACGGAGTCTGACTGTGGACCCCCTATTGCACCAACAACCTCACTTCCTGTGGCGGTCTCCATGGTGACACAGATGACTGTGGCTAATGGAGCATGTCTGTAGTAATTACTCCACCCTGAGAGGCAGGCTGGAATGGATAGGGACTGTGTTTATCAGACATGTTATACCTGTGAGAGAAACAGAAATTAAGACACATCATTAGAAACAGTCAAAATAAGAAAAAACAGGACTAGGTAAATATTTATTAAGAAACATTTATAATAATTTATTCAGTCACTGAAAGTTGTATCTGTACATCTATGTTTGAGATGCCCATTTGCACAGCTCTTTCTGGGTTCGTCCTGGGTGCAAAAATAAAACTCTGACTTCTGAGCTGTGAAGTTACAGCAAACATTCCTTATTGGGATATGGTTTAACATACCTACTGAGAAATTCATTCATACATGTTATTGACAATGCATACTATATACAGGCAAGGAAAAGAGCTCAGAAACTGAAGACAATATGCAGTTTTGTGTTTTCTTGTCATAAAACAGTTACCATGCTTTAACGCACTCAGTCTTGCTGCTCAAAGCATATTAGAACGTTCCAGCTGATTTAAGCCAGTAACACTTGTTACCAAAATTTAGTTTAAGTTGCTGAACTGTTTTAGTATTGTCGAATTCGAGCGAAAATGCAGGCTGTCTTGGTTTGATGTAAGCATTTTTATATTGGAAACATTTTCTAAACAGGCACTGCCAAACTGGTTTAATCAAAAATTGTCCCTGTGAAAGATTAAGTCTGCGTCAAAGCTCCATACAAAGAAACAAGTAAAACCAAACCAATTTCAAAATTAACTACTATATTTGGTAAATAAAAATATTTAAAGGGTCTATTACATGGGTGTCCAAACTCAGTCCCGGGCTGCATTCGAAAACTGGAAAATGCTGCCTTCGGTGGACAAATTTTAAGGTCAAAAGGTATCAAGGCACATTTGAATACAATGATAGCTTCACTTCCAGCCTACTGAGATACCTTCATCTGATTTTTGGAGGCAACATAGATGTATCCTTCGCTGCCTTTCCTTTGTTATCCCACAATCCTGTGCGTTCCATTCCATGATGGTTGAGCAAAAAAATAAAGATGGCATCTGAAAGTTGCATTTGGTGGTCAGTGTGTTAATGTATATTTTTGGCCAACTTTTTGCACTTATGATATTATTTATAACAAGACATTAGTATTATTGTAATTAAATATTCACTTAAGCATGACCAAAGCTCATTCTATGTTGTTGTAGATCATTAAATTGTTATGCTGCCTCAGGAGGATGTCCGAAATCAGTTTCACGAGGTGCCTTCGTGCCCAACCCCTACCTGCGAAACCATTGCCGGATAAGGCAGCGAGGCAACAAGTCAGCTGCCTAGGTTTTCACATGCAGCCCTGAGTTCCAAATTGCCTCAACACATTTGCCTGCAAGTTTCTAGTATGACTAGTAAGACTTTAATTAGCTTGTTCAGGTGTGTTTCAATGGGGCTGGACAAGTGATAAAACACATTGGTACGGATAGCCTAGTGTGCAAGTGCGCCGACTTACAGTGCCGTTGCACTACGGGCGTCCCGAGTTCGAATCCTGGCTCGAGGACCTTTCCTGATCCTGCCCCCCTCTCGCTGTCCCCCCCACAATTATATTTGTAAAACAACACCATATGTGTGTCCCTGGACCACAAAACTAATCATAAGTAGCCTGGGTATATTTGTAGCAATAGCAAACAATACATTGTACGGGTCAAAATTATCGACTTTTCTTTTATGCCAAAAAACATTAGGTTATTATTAAGTAAAGATAATGTTCCATGAAGATTTTGTGTAAATTCCCTACTGTAAATATATCAAAACTTTTTGATTAGTAAAAACCATTGCTAAGAACTTCATTTTGACAACTTTAAAGACAATTTTCTCAATATGTAGGTTTTTGCACCCTCAGATTCCAGATTTTCAAAAGTTGTATCATGGCCAATTATTGTTATATTCCAACAAACCATACATCAATGGAAAGCTTATTTATTTAGCTTTCAGACAATGTATAAATCTCAATTTAAAAAAAAAAAAAAAAAAAAAAAAAAAAACACACCCTCATGACTGCTTTTGTGGTCCAGGATCACATATCATATCTTATGTGTTACTTTAGAGCAATTAAACATTATTTGCACTGTTGTTTCCCCAGTGGTTACAACAAGAATAAAATGTACTATCATGCAGTTCGTCACGGGCTAGGAGATGAGTAAATTACATTTTGCTCATTTAGGTGGAAATAATTCGAATAAAATGCGTTAAGACAGGCTAACCTACAAGCTACAACAATACGAAAACGAAATGGATGAAATTAAAGGGTTGCAACCTTAATGAGTCTTGTAATGCAACACATAACGTGAGTGAAGTTATGCTGGGTTCAACCTACAATCAAAACAAAAGCTGACTGCAGCCAACGGGCCTGAACACTCACTGTATGTACATCATTAACAAAGGAGAAACACATACAGATAGCATACAGTCCAAAGAACTACACCCCTTAGACCAATCTCAATAATTATTGCACTGCAAATGATATTAGCACCAAAAAGAACTTCAGCTATCAAACGACTGCACACAGTGTCCCCAGCTGGACACCATCACTGCGAATGAACGCGCTAGCCCAGACGCTAACCAGCTCGCAACCGCTTCACTGAAATACAGATAACCTTCACACGCAAACAGCTGTTTCTGCTTGTACACTCACGTGCATTCACAGTCAAAGAGGGAATAATACACAGAGATTGAAACATTAGCGATACTCGCCTTATTTTTCCATCTTTTCCGCCCGGGCGTGCAGTGATGTGCTCTGTCCTCGCGTAGCGCTGCAGGAGCTCACCGCTGTGATTCACTTTGTTCATTGAGCGCTGCTGGAGCGGCTGGCGGCGTTTCCGTGCTCTGTGCATTTTGGGAAGTGTAGTGCAACCGTATGTCTACCTAAATGTACTGTCCTGGCATGCACTATAAAAAGCCAGTCGTAGGGGAAAAAAGGAGAGTAGTAAAAGTAAAAGTAATAATAATATCTGCAAATTAGTGAGGGGAAAAAATACAGTTTCTCTAAATGTGTTTAGGGTTTGTCAAATTTAATGTGTTAACTTAAGTTAGTCTTTGCCACTGAAATAAAACTACTTGAACTGTATTTGTTGAGAAAATTAGAACAATATCCGCTTTTCCTTTAACACAGAAGTAAGCCTATGGGTGAGACTTCCACTGCAGTAAACACGGTTTGCACTACAAACCAGTGTTTTCATAATCAAGATAATGCATTAAAATAAGTTTGCAATATCCAAGCAGCAAAATGAGCTATTTTGTACAACTAAACATAACTAGAGGCGGATGAGACTGGAAGTCTGACCCATAAAAGTTACAAATGGCCGTGCCCGTTCTTACAAAAACCAGGGTACAAAAATCTAAATATTGTCGGCGCCAATAGACTCGTGGTTAGCGCGCTGACAAATAGCGCACTTGCGCTGCGGGCGTCCCGAGTTCGAATCACAACTCACTGACCTTTCACGATCCTGCCCCCTTTTCTCTCTCCCACTTAGCTTCCTGTCTTGCCTACACTGTCCTGTCTAAATAAAGGTATAAAAATGCCAAAAAAAAATTGCATTTAAAGTTGTCCAAATGAAGTTCTTAGCAATGCATATTACTAATCAAAAATTACGTTTTGATATATTTACAGTAAGAAATTTACAAAATATCTTAATGGAACATGATCTTTACTTAATATCCTAATGATTTTTGGCATAAATAAAAAATAAATAATTTTGACCCATACAATGTATTTTCAGCTAAGAAAGGCATGGGTGGGGGATCCTTGGTATCAAAAAGTTTAAGTTTAAACAGTGTTATTGTTAAAACTAAAACTTTATTTAAATAAATTACATGGAAAAACATACCAAAACTGAAATAAAAACAAAACTAAAAAGTTAAAATTAAAACTGAAAATAAATGCTAAAATATTCAAAATATGAATTCATACTATAACAGCATATAAAAACACTAAAATGACACTGGTCTAGTCTGTATTCAGTAAGGTTTTGTGTCTCAGCTCCTTTCAGGTAAATGTTAACACTTTGAGTTTTCCCACATCAGTGCAATAATCCTATTTTATGAAGTGGGAAAAAAATCTCTCTACGGAAACTCACCACAAATTACCCCATAAATGTAAATATAGAAGAAACAACACAAATAAACATTCTGATGTTCAGCAGTTCAATTTTATGAACACATTAACAGGCCAGATGTATAATTATGTTTTTAAAATACACCTGTACTGCATATCCCATTTAGCACATTCTCAAGCAAGATTCTTTAATACCTGTGCTATAAATCTCTCTGAGGACACGTTCTGGAACTGATGTTCTTTTGAAGTCTTTAACCTGACAGAAACAGAATGACCTCCATTACATGCTACCTGCACAATGGAAGTTATACGGCATCTGTTGGAAGAGTCCATCTGCTCTAAACAAGGGATTCATTGCTACAAGTACATCACAATGGATTTTATACATCATATTAAGATTTATAAGCTAGTTACCAACATTTTTACATCCTTCATCAAGCTGTTACTGATTAACAAAACACTAATGCTTCAGTAAAAATCACTGCTCAATTTAGTATGAGAAAAAATAAACTCCAGATGATCTTGAAAAGGCAGAACAGACTGTATGACAATGCATAGTTCAAGAGCATTTACAACAACACTTCTGGTAATATCACACTGTCTAATTTGAAGGACATTAAAGAAAATTAATTTATGAGGATGTTCACATTTAACACACTTTATATATGTAAACGAGGGTTGTTAGCAGTGTATCTATCAGTCCATCTGTGCGAGTGCATACGACTAAATCCACATCATTAGTCTTGATCTTCTGTCTGTACGGTCTACCTGTCCCGTCTGGGTGTGAATGGATGAGTCTGTCCTTTAGTAAAGGCACAGTGGAGTGTACTCTGTTTTGTCAGTAAACCAGTGCACTGTTCATAGGCTTGTGTTTGAGATAGTCGATGAGCCTGGGTGGAATCTCCAGAGAGTCCAAACAATGAATCTTGTTCACCTGTATCAGGTGTTTGCGAATGGCCAATCTACACTGGGATGCAAGAGTCTTTGGAGACCCTGTGAAAAAGGCAGAATAAAAAAGGTCATTTAACAATTTCATGACAATCAGTATTAATTTATTATTATTTATATGTGACCCTGGACCTTAAGTAGCAAGTGTATATTTGTAGCAATAGCCAAAAGTACACTGTATGAGTTAAAATTATTGATTTTTCCTTTTAGGCCAAAAATCATTAGGATATTGAGTAAAGATCATGTTTCACGAAGATATTTAGTAAATTTTCTACCGTATATATATATACTTAATTTTTGATGAGTAATATGCATTGCTAAGGACTTCATTTGGACAACTATAAAGGCGATTTTCTCTATATTTAGATTTTTTTTTGCACCCTCAGATTTTCAAATAGTTGTATCTTGGCCAAATATTGTCTTAACAAACCATACATCAATGGAAAGCTGTATAAATGATGTATAAATCTCAATTAAATCTCAAAGAAAGAACTGGTTTTGTGGGTAAGGGTCACATATACTAATATAATATTCATTATTCAATATTCATAATATTTAATTTTAGTTAAGTAATTAGTTGAGTAATTTTGTGCTTTTGTCATTTTATTAGTTTCTGGGGTTTTTTATTTTTTTTTTTTATTCAGCTTTAATTCATTTTCATTTCAGTTTAAGTAATTTTAGTACTTAAATATACTTATTTCAGTTAGTTGCCAAGGCAAAATTTCTACTTTTTGTTTATGTTTAACATTTATTTTTTCATTGTATATTTATATTTTATTATTTTATTTTCAGATTTTTTTTTTTATTTAAAAAAAAATAGCTTGTTTCCACAACAAAATAAAAATATTAGGGATGCGTGATATTAAATTTTTGCCGATATTAAAAAAAAAAATTGCCAATAGCTAATGCCGATACCAATACCAATATATATTTCTTTTTGTTTGAAACAACACTAAATCTCTCATGTGCAAACAATTATTAACAATTTTTTTTTTTTCATGTTGGTTAGTTATGAGCGAAAACTTTTAAACATTTTTTTTTTTTTTTTTTTAAATAAAACTACATTGAACGCTTTGAAAATAACTATAATAACATCAATCTCTGTTGTGTTTTTTTTCTTTTCAGGCAAATGCAGTTGAAACCTTAACATTTTATTTGTGGATTTGATATAAATAGATGGTCTAAAGCAAAAGAGCTGTAAAATTGCTGATTTTTTTTTTTTTTAAATGACATTAACAAATAAATCTGTATACATTTATTATATTTACAAGTTAGATATTTACAGAAAGCTATAGCTTCTGACCTTTAAATCAAAACAGACTTGTGTTTTTTCTCAATTATTGCTTTATTTATTCAGAAACACAAGTATCTTATGTTATTTGTGTATTTTACTTTAATTTTATTACAAGTAGGCCAACAGTACCGATGCCGATGCCAATGTTTACATTTAAGTTTAAGTTTACATCTTTAATCGGTCGATTACAATATTGTTCCGATAATATTATGCATCCCTAAAAAAATGTCTCTAAATCCTGACTTTTTCCTCACAATTTTGGATTGTGAGACATGCTCTCAAAATTGCAAGGTATAAAGTCAGATTTGTAAAATATTAACTCACAATGTGAGAAAAAAAAAAAAGATACCTTTTTTCATCAGAACTGTGAGTTTATATTTTGGATTTCTGGGTTTATGTGTCACAATTCTGAGCTTATACTTTGCAATTTTGACTTTGGAATTTTTCTCTGAATTGTGAGGAACAAAAAAAATAAAAATAAAAATCACCTTTTTCATTTTTTTTCCCCATCAAGACCAATCAAAAAAAAAAAAAAAAAAAGCTACAATACTGCTTCTCTTACCTCGCTCTTTCAGCAACAGCTCAACAGCTTCATTCTGTTTGGTGCTCTTCTCTATAATGAGGGTCGGCAGGTAGACGTTTGCCCCAAAGTCAATGAGCAGCTGAATGTATTCGACTCCACAGCCGTGTCTCAAACACAATTCTAGGACCGTCTTCTGCTGCGTGGCCCTGCCGATCACCTTCTCTTCCGGACTGTTATAGTTCGGATCTGCCCCATATAACAGCAAGATTTTGAAACAATCCAGGTGTCCATATATGGCTGACAGGTAAAGCGGCCCGCTGCACACAGCAACCCCTGAGGCCCACAGCGTCACCTTTGACCTGGCATTGACCTCCGCCCCGTGCTGTAGCAGCTGGCGGAGGATCTCCGGGTCGCCCTCTCGAGCGGCGGTGAGAACGGGTGAGCTGTTGTTCAGGTGACTTCCATTCGGATTAGCTCCGGCACGGAGCAGCGCGAGCACACAGCTCAAGTAACGCCCGCACACAGCGGTGAAAAGAGGGGTTTGGGCTTTAACATCAAGGGGGTCTACCTCTGCCCCATGGGCTAGGAGCAACTGCAGGCACCTCAGGTGACCTACAGGGAAAAAAACTGCTGCGTTGTGGTCGTGGTGGACAACAAACTCAGAGAGTGCATGGAAGGGTGACGCACGTACCTTTGGATGCAGCCATGCGTAACGGGGTACCTGGGATCCCCCAACCGCTCTGCTGATTAATGCACTTCCTGTAGCGTTCTTGTGACAGTAGCTCGGCCAGCAGGATATGGTCATTGTCAGCCACGGCTCGATTCAGCTCCAGATTCTCAACAGCTGATTCATCCTCCTCCACTGGCCGCAGCTGGAGCATAGAGAACTGCAGAGAAAAAAAAAAAAAGTTTATGCATATGAGTGCCCCTGCATGCAAATTAGTGGGACAATGCCCAAAAATGCCGTCTGAACAGCATTCACTTAATAATTACTTGAAGTGTTGCACTTTCAGTTACTTTTGCATAACAACAAACCTTTATATTGAGATATTATTGAGTAAATTATGATTATATTACACTAATATCTTTGACAGCGTTTAGGCAAGCTTTAAAACATTGGAACGCTTTGTCATGATGAACTTTATTTACGTTATCTCCATTAGCTTTAACCACTAACGTTACTAGCAACATACACGGTCAGTTAGCCGGCTAGCAAACGGCAAACCTTATAAACACAAGCAGAACTAGATGTTTAAATACTTTTATATGCGAATACATTCAGCTATGAGTAATACTGATCCCATCCAGAAGGAAATTAATTCCCCGTCTGTAGGAGCTCGATGGATTTAACTCCAGTAATTGTAAATAACGCGAGTTTGACTCGCTCTCTCTGACCCGCTGTCAAACAAACACGCATCATTAAGGTATAAACTACTACTACTACACACACAACATGAGCATTTAGTAGATATTTTAAGTGTGTTTTCGTCTCAAGGACACTCACCGAGCTAATAATATGCCAAACACTGACGAGCCGTAAACAGCGGAAGCTGCTCGGTGGGCGGCCAGAGGGGGCGCTGTGCCCGCACACACCGCCACTGGGGTTCAGTCATACCTGTTTTGCATGAGGGGGTTTAGCCATAGATATATACAGTCAAACCAAAATGTATTCAGACACTTTAAGCATTTTTCACATTATCACAGTTTATACGGTATAGTTTAGGAAATGGTTATAAAATATGGCAAGAACTCGGAGTTTTAAAAACTGTGTCAAAACAAATTAATCTTGATAATCACAAATGGATTGCAGTCAAACCGAAATTTATTCAGACACCTTCAAAGTTTCTCACATTATCAGAGTTTATGCTAGCTTATGCTACAGTTTAGAAACTCAAGAGTTAAACTGTGTAAGAACAATTCAATTTTGATAAAGTTAGATAACTTTGATAGAAAGGTATGTAACAAAACATGGATAAATCAAAGTGTGAAATAAAATTTTTGGTCCCAAATTTATCAGTTTTCTACTGTATGAAATTTTTTTTGGGGTATAATATGTGAACCTTGACCACAAAACCAGTCTTAAGTAGCACTGGTATATTTGTAGCAGTAGGCAAAAATACATTGTATGGGTCAAAATGATAGATTTTTCTTTTATAACAAAAATCATTAGGATATTTGATCATGGTCTGTGCAGATATTTTGTAAATTTCTTACAGTAAATATCTCAAAACTTAATTATGCATTGCTAAGAACCACATTTGGACAACAGCCATTTTCTCAATATTTTTTTTTTTCTGCACCCTCAGGTTTCAGATTTTCAAATAGTTGCATCTCAGCAAAATATTCACTTTTGAATCACTGGGAAGCTTATTTATTCAGCTTTCAGATGATGTATAAATCTCAGGTTCAAAAAATTGACCCTTATGACTGGTCCAGGGTCATAATTTACTTTATTTTGGTATCCTCACTTACATAAATGAACTAAAATGTCCTGCACCCACTAGTAAAAAAAATATAAAAAATTATATATGGTGTCTGAATAATTTTTGGTTTGACGTTGTCCACAAACATAATGGAAATGGTACAATCGCATAACACAACTCACTTTTTTTCCCTAGAACTGGGGAATAATTTTTCTTCTGAATGGGATCAGTATTACTCTCAGTTGAGTTTATTCGCACATAAAACCTTTTACAAATCTAGTTCTACTTGTATTTATGAGGTTTATCTTGTTTTTTAGCCGGCTAACTGACTGTGTATGCTTGCTAGTTGTCATTTAAGCTAATGCAGATGAAGTTAAAGATGACATAACTCACTTTTTTACTACAATCTATATTTATTTAAAGAAAACATCCATCCAAATTTAATGGTGTACAAAAGAGGTACAAAACAGTGCAATGATCAAAATAAGCGTGTATAAAATGAGCTGACATGATTATTACACAGAGCAAAACTCTTCTCAGTTAAAAAAAAACAATATGTAATGTGACCATTTTCAGTGGTATCCCTCCTCAAAATTCCCTTTTGGCTATTGCTGTAAATTTAATCAATAGAATTTTTTATTTTCTGATTGAATCAAAAAATAATAATGTAAACAAATGCTTCTTAATAAAGGAAGCATTTTTTAAACATCGGTTGCATTTCACATAACAATAAAAACTTGTCTGGAGCTCCATAGCAGCCAGGGTTCAAGAAGCTGTCAAAACTTTTCCACATCCATTAGCAATAAACATCCGGTAGACATTATTAAAAACAATATTGCTTTGCGAAACTATATGCAACTCAAAAGACTTGTCTGAAAGGATATAAAATTCCTCAAATATTTTATGTGCATCAAATTATTTTTTTGCCATTAGAGCAATGTGGCATCCTATTGCAATCAATCAGCAGTGTTTCAGCAGTATGCGTGTTGTTCACATGTTCACACTGTATTGTGTTTCACCACAAAAATAATACTAAGCCCTTAATGGAAAAAACTAATCATGAATTGATCCATTTTTAACAATGTGTTCCCTTTATCAACCTGAATTTCACATCAGCTGATGTGTCTGAATAAATCAGTTTGAGTTTTTTTTTGAAATGTACAACATATGGCACAGAAGGTGTTACTAAAAGAAAGACATTAAAAACAGTCTACTGTACAAAAAAAGGGCAAAATTGATCAGAACGGCTTCAATCCTCATGGTCTGAAGGCCAACAAACACTGAAGACAAAAACATATAGAACAGATATAACACGGCCACCCAGTGCTCAAAAAATCTAATAAACAACAATATCACAGACTAGTGTGTGGCAGAACATTTAGTTTTTTTTGTATTACACAGCTTCAGTTGTGGTAACAGTACTGTAATCTTTTCAATAATCCGCACATTTGTTCTTGGGGGTCTCAGTCAAAATGTCCGTTCTGTTACTATGGAGACTCAAGAGGATTCTTGTACCTCCTCTTTGGAATGTTCTGTTTCCACAGAAACAGTTTTGTCCTTAGAGGAGGTCAGATCGTGTTCGGGGGCTGCTGGCTCCGCCTCTTCTTTCTCGTTGCACTTTTTAACTCCTGGACCCACCTCCTCTGCGTCTCCATTAATCAAAGGAGCGCAGCTTCCATTTGATTGGACGACAGGAGCAGAGGGACTGTCCTGTTCCACAGGTGTGTTGATTGGTCCAGACGGATCAGAGAGAACTCCGTCTGCAACAGCCAGCTGCTGTAAATGGGGAAGAGAGAGACAACGTCATGTCAATCAAACACCTCGCCACCCTTATAAAAACTACAGCTCCCACAAACCCACTTACTCGCTGTAATTCAGTCATGGTTCTCTCTCCTTCTACCTGCTTCTGTGTCAGGGACAGCAGCTGGTCTAAAACAGATTGTTTTGGGTGCATGCCTCTGTCATAGTGGTTATACATCCCACACCAGAACCTTGGAAACACATACACAAATACAAATGTGTTCCAAAAAACTATTCAATAAACATCAGGCAAAGCTATTATGGTCTATGCGGTCTATGGAGGGTCAGAAAGCTTTCGGATTTCTTCAAAAATATCTTAATTTGTGTTCTGAAGATGAACAAAGGTCTTGCAGGTTTGGAACAACATGAGGGTGAGTAATTAATGACAGAATTTTATTTTCAGAGTGAACTATCCCTTACTTGAAGTGCAGGGGTAAAGTGCTGGGTCTGAGAACGGTGCACTGTACTGAACGCCGGTACAAGGGGTTTCGATACAGTTCCTGGTTCTTCAGAAGATGTGGCCACAATGAAAACGTCTTTTCATGCAACCTATGAAAATCCCACATGGAACAGTAAGTTTTAAAAACATTCAAGGCTTGGAATCAAGCATGTATGTTTGATTTCACTTTTAATAAAGAATATTTGCTTTTCATTTTGAAGCATACACATTTAATGCCGACTGCACCATTTTTATGATAAATACATGTTTGTGTGTATGTGCATTATTTCCTCACCTCATTTCCAGCCTCTCTTTCTGGCAGTTGCCGATGAAGTTTCCATACTGGCAAGCATAGACTTGATTGTGTATTTCTATTAGGTAACGTTCATTAAACTCAAACACGGAGGGGAATTGTTCTGACAGCTGCCACACGCATTCCAGGAACTGGGTGAAGACCGGAGACACTTCTTTTGGGTCAGTGTCCAGATGGCCACACCTATAGCACACGTATACAAATGAACACGTCACAAAAACTGACTTGGAATTGACAATAATGGAGTACAATTAAAGGATTATTATTAATGAAGTTAGCCATTTTATAGTATACAAACAGTAACTGTAATGTTTTAGCAATACTGTGTTTATATTTTAATATTTCAAACAATAATATTATTATTCAAATATGTAACCTTTTTAATACTATTGATATTTAATATTTATATATTTGCAGTTATTACAAGCTGTGAAGCGTACACATTACAAAAGTGAAAGTTGTTTTTTTTTTTTTTTTTTTTTTTACCTGTGACTGAATTTATGACCAAAAGAGATCCATTCCTTTTCTATTAAAACCTGTTAAAGAAAATGCAATATAAATGCATTAAATTGATCAAAAGTGACAGAAAAGACTTATATATTGTTAAATAAGTTTTCTATATCAAATAAATGCTGTTTGTTTGAACATTCTATTCAAAGAATCCTGAAAAGAATGATCAGTTTCCACAAAAATATTAAGTAGCACAATTTTTTAACACTGATAATAATAAGAAATGTTCTTAAAGTAGTAGTTCACTTCCAGAAGAAAAATTTACTCAGCCTTTTTTTCTTCAGTCGTAAAGAAATTATGTTTTTTGAGGAAAACATTTCAGGATTTCTCTTCATATAGTTCATATGGTGCGCGAGTTTGAACTTCCAAAATGCAGTTGCAATGCAGCTTCAAAGGGTTCTAAATGATCCCAGCCAAGGAAGAAGGGTCTTATCTAGCAAAACGACTGGTCATTTTCTAAAAAAAAAAAAAATTACAATTTAAATACTTTACACTTAAACACTTAACCTTAAATGGTCGTTTTGACAGTTTGGTAGGTCGAAAACTCCCATCTAATTTTTTTCTCCAACTTCAAAATCGTCCTACATCACTGTTTTACCTTTTTTGTAAAGGGCGTTTGATCTTCTTTGCATGTTCACTTTGTAAACACTGGGTCGGTACTTCTGCAGCGATGTAGGACAATTTTGAAGTTGAAGGAGAAATTGAGATGTTTTTCAGCCTACCCTAACTTTACTGAACTGGAATACACAGAGTTCATGCAGAGCTAGACAAGACGAGCATTTGAGGTTAAAAAGTACATAAATAGTCAATTTATTTTCAAAAATGACTGGTCATTTCTCCAGATAAAACCATTATTCCTTGGCTGAGATCATTTAGAGCCCTTAGAAGCTGCACTGAAACTTCAAACTCAGGTGCACCATTGAAGTCCACTATATGGAGAGAAATCCTGAAATGTTTTCCTCAAAAACCATAATTCATGACTGAATAAAGAAAGATATGAACATCTTGGATGACAAGGGGGTGAGTAAATTATTTGTACATTTTTGTTCTGGAAGTGAACTTCTCCTTTATAGCACCAAATCAGCATATTACAATGATTTCTGAAGAATCATCATGACACTGAACACTGTAATGGATGCTGAAAATTCAGCTTTGCCATTACATAAATTGCATAAAAAAAATAAGGGAAAATATAATAAAGGGATAGTTCACCCAAAAATGACACAAATTAAAGGTGCAGTGTGTAATATTTAGGAGAATTTATTGGCAGAAATGCAATATAACATACAAAACTGTTTTCAGAGGTGTGTAAAGACCTTACATAAGCCGTTATGATTTTATAACCTTAGAACGAGCAATTTACATCTACATACACCGCGGGTCCCCTTACATGGAAGTCGCCATTTAGTGCCGCCATGTTTCTATAGTAGCCCTAAACGGACAAACTTCTACAGAGCGTGTTTCGTCAGTACGTTGTTCTACCGGCATCGTGATCCCTTCGCACCCCCTCCTCCCTTTCCCCTCCCGCAAGCCACCGCATCCCAATGCCGTGTTCGGAAAGAAAGTTGTGTTCCGTAGCTTCTGTATGCGTTTCGAAAGGGCGGGGTGAGCGGGGGACTTAGCCGTTGGTTGAAATTCGAATCCTCACTGCTAGATGCCACTAAAAATTACACACTGCACCTTTAAGGTATTTTTGTTGAAATGCGAGAGCAACGACTATAAAAAAATAACAACTTTATTCAACCATTATTCTCTTCCTTGTTATTTCCCCGCCGCCATTCACCAGAGTACCATGGCACAAAAAGTATTCTTGTAACTTTATAAAATTCAGGTTGAACCGCAGATATTTTTTGATGTCCTTACTACCTTTCAGGACCTTCAATGTGGTAGTTGCGTTGCCGTCTATGCAGAGTCAGAAAGCTCTTGGATTTCATCAAAATTATCTTAATTTGTGTTCTGAAGACAAACAAAGGTCTTAAGGGTTTGGAACGACATGAGGAGAAGCCATGACCTGCCCAACAGTGTGATATAAATATAAGTGTGCACTTTAAGTTCACATGCATCCTGTGTTGAGGGAGAAGTTATAGGTTACTGGGTCATTACCATGAGGCCTTTAATGGTTCTGTAGTAAGGGTCCAGCAGTATACAAGCCAAAGAGCACACCTGAGCCGTTCTGTCCCAACCATCAGAACAATGTACTAACACACTCGCCCTCTCTTCACTGACAGCCTAGAACACAAACAAAAATACTGAGTTTATAATTTTTGACATTCTTGAAATACTTGTTTTGGTGTCTCTCTATGCAGTAATATTATGGAGGTCGGTACCTTGGCGAGGAACACGCCTGCATCCATCACAGATTTGATGTGCCTCAGCCAGCCTGAATTCTCCAGACCTGTCAGATAGTCACTCATAGAAGGGGACTTCATAGTGCACACTAAAAGAACAAAGGTACAACCAAGCATAATTTTATCTACTACTGATTTAAAAGGTACAACCTAATCAGCTCATGCATATACCAGTACTAATAGAAAAGTGCATTCTCTCACCCTCCAGCAATTTTTGTAGGCTGTTTCTCATGACGTGGATGTTTTCAATTCCTTGAAACTGGAACCTTATATTGGAGTAGTTGTCCTCATTCTCATAGCCTTTACCAGCTGCGCGGTTCGCCATTGCGTTCAACTGACAAAGACAAAGACAAAGACATGTACAAATGTATGCACACCTAGCTGCACACAGAGGGTCAGGTCAAGGTTTATGGTCTCCTAAATAATAGGGAAAGGAATGAATTGTTTCTCCAGTTATACTGGTGAAACATGAGATAGGCAACAGTAAATAGAACAGCATACTCAATATTTGCAATAGATACAAAAATAAAATGCATTGTATAACCTCACTCTGAAAACACTAGAATTTAAGGGCTAACTAGTTAGATTCATTAATTATTACTGCACTGCATAAAATAGATGAGTAGTTGGGGTCAGAGGGTGAAAGATTACACATTCTCTTATGTGTCACTTACATTTACACCAGAGCAGCTGGGATTGAAAGTTTAAAGATAAACATTTACAAGATCCATTCTGGACCTGCCCTCTTATGTATATAGAAAGGTTAAGGTTAAAGGTCACACCTTAGGCCGTGTGTCCACTACATATATGAAAGGGCAGTTGGGGTTCGCTTGGCTGATGGCCTGAAGCATCTGCTCGTCTTCCACACAGCGAGAGGTCAAACCCGACAAAGGTTGACTGCAGCGACAGATCGCAGCCTGCAAGACAGTAACACAAAATGTAATGAAAAGATAATGATGTTGTTAGTGGCACAACGTTTTGCCATTCATGTTTAAACCAACTGGTGCATTTGTATGTCCCCAAACTGTACAAAATGTAAAAATACAATTAATAGTATGACTAAACGAAACTAGTAAGCCATTTTGCTGCATATTATCTAGGTTTCATCTAGTTTTAAATTTGACTACTTTTATTCAATATTTTCCTGTCCGGAACAAAATATGGTAATTAGCTTTTCTCTCAACTCTGCTGGCTATCTTTGAATATTTTGACTTTTTTTTGCTGTGTAAATAATGCACAAATCTGTACATAAATCTTCTGTTCCAGATTCATACACAATATTATTTATTTTAATGCATGTATGCATGTATGCATGTATGTACCAGGAGCACCTTAAAAAACCACAACAAATTTCTTGTGTGTTTGCGCACACCTGATGAATAAAGCTAATTCGGATTCGAATTCTATTTTGGAATTCTGTTATATGTGAAGAGTACATACAGTGCTGCTTTAGAATCTGACCAAATGTGGCCCTGGACCACAAAACCAGTCTTTAGTAGCAAAGATTTATTTGTAGCAATAGCCAAAAATGCATTTTATGGGTCAATATTTTTCTTTTAAGCCAAAAATCATTACGATATTAATTAAAGATCATGTTCCATGAAGATATTTTGTACATTTTCTACCTTAAATATATCATAACTTAATTTTTGAATAGTAATATGCATTGCTAAGAACTTCATTTGGACAACTTTAAAGCCAATTTTTGCACCCTCAGATTCCAGAATTTTCAAATAATTGTATCTCGGCCAAATATCCTATCCTAACAAACCATACATCAATGGAAAGCTTATTTATTCAGATTTCAGATGATGTATGAATCTCAATTTCAAACAACTGACCCTTATGATTGGTTTTGTGGTCCAGGGTCACAAAGGCAGTATAATTATTATGTCTACTGTTTGAAACATCCTACATGTTATTAGTTTTGCTTATGATGCCTTAAGATGCTGTCTAGGTAGAGTCCTCACTTGGTTGTGGAACAGAGCCATTATGTGTATTTATGACGTGCATGTGCTTTTATACCTTACTGTCTTTGTGATAGTAAGACAGAGCAGGCAATCGTCCTCGGCTCCTAAACTTGGCACTGCCTGTTACCGTAGCAACACTGGCATTTTTAGGGAGTCCTAGGACAGATGGATAAGTGCTACAGATCTGTGTGAATGAGAGACAGAGGGATACATTGAAAGATCCATGAGACAGAAAAAAAATATATAAAAATGTGAATTATAATTGTAACAATGTATAAACCATTAATTAAATAAAGTTTAATTATAAACGTTCATCAGATTATTACATGAGTAAGTACATGATACAGTAGAACAGTAATACTGTGATATATATTTAGCATTATTGAGTTTAACACAACAAAAGTAACATGAGCTACGTAATAAGATTACTTTATTCAAAGTAATGCATTACTTTTAAATTTACAAGAAAACATCTGGGTTACTTTTTTTTAAATGAGTAACGCAAGCTTTCCCATTTATGCACTAATACTTCTCCTGTCCCTGTGTTGAGAGAAATTGGGAGTGAGGTGGGGAGGCAGAGGTGCTTCTTTCAGCCTAAGGCTTACTCATTTCATTTTTGATGTGAAAGGGTCTTTACAGTTGCCAAATATATAGTTTTTTTGTTTTTTGTTATTAAAAATAAATAAGCAAGCCCAGCTCAAGTGACAAAAACTAACCCAAAGTAACATAATGAATTACTTTTCATAAAAAGTAACTAAGGCAATTAGCTACTTTTATGCAGTAATTTTAATGATTGTTACAATTAAAGTTTTTTGATTGTTTACTGATTGTTACAAGTAAAGTTTTCTATTTCAATATATTTTATTATTCTAATATGCTGATGTTTTGCTCAAGAAACATTTCTTATTATCAATGTTGAAAACAGTTGTGCTGCTTAATATTTTTGTGGAAACATTTTTTCAGGATTCTTTGATAAAAGGGAAGGTTTTTTTTTAAATACAGTACAATTTTTTGTAATAATATAAATGCATTTACTGTCACTTTTAATCAAATTATTGCAGTCTTGCTAAATGCAATTATTAATTTCTTTAAATAAAAACATAATTTACCCTAAACTTCTGAAAGTGTTCGGTTCAAAATATTTGTACCTAAAATATATTAATCATTGTGGTCAGCAGCTGATTAAAAACAGCTAGGCTGGTTATTGTGAAATGGTCCTAAACAGGAAGCACGAATACTAGGTTGTCGAGTAACAGGAAGATGCTACCTCATAGTTCTTGTTGAGGTCGCTGATTTCCCAGTATTCATTAGAGAGACCCATCCTGCTGAAGTCATTTGCCACATTGATAAATTCCCAACCCTGTCTCCTTTCTTCCTCGTTTTGATGTGGATTATAGAGAAAGGCATACAGCTCCTCCTCTTTGACTGAAATGATACAAAAGCACAGTAAGACTGAGAGCAAACAGGTGTGCGGTCGAGTCAGTCTGCAAGACAAATAAACATAATCTGGAAGATTACTGGACTAAACATCCAATAAGAATAAACTGGAATAAAAAAGGAAACCAAAGTGTTGCTTGCCCAATACTGCACTGTCACTTTGTTCAATAATCATACCAGCGTTTATATTTTTAATTAGAAATAATTTTAGGTCACTGAAATAACCTTGAAATTAAATAAAGTATAAATATTAGATTAGATAAATCATACATGTTCCTTTGGCAATTAACTGAAATAAAATTTAACTTGAATACAAGAATTACTAAAACAAAATAACTGAAATAAAAATGAATTACAGCTAAATAGAAATATAAATCTAAAGCACCTAAATAAAATCACCAAAACTAAAATTAAAACAAAAACTGACAATACATAGCACTGTAACAGTATATAAATAATACTGAATTAATACTATCATGTACATGTGTTTTTCTGCCTTTCATACTCAAACATTGTTTTTTCTGTTGGTAATCTAATGCAAACAAAAATGAAATCTCCTAAATCCTAAACATAATCATAAATCCTCTGTGTGCGTATGGTGTGCACCTGGTTGAGACAGGCGCAGAAGTGACTGATAGACATCCTGACAATCTCTCTCTCTTTGGAACAGCAGATGAAGCAGCTGGAAGGTTTTACAGCGGATCAGCAGCGGACAACCGGATGCACTTAATGGAAGCTTCTCTACCGACGTGATGTGATGATGCAGCACCTTCAAACACATGAGATTGATACATCCACTGTTATCAGACTTATCTAAATGTGCATTTCTAAAAAAAAAAAATCCAAACAAAACAGATAAGTGAAAGACCATTACATATTCTGCTCCCAATAGCCTACATTACCCATGTTTCGTTGCGTGTGTCATTGGTTTGCTCCACATAGATAAGATGAGTAGCGGTCAAGTAAAGAGTGCCCAGGACTGATGTCTTTTCAGGATACCTGTTCAGTAGTTTCACATACTCCACCTGCAAAAAAATAAATAAGTAAAAAGCATTAGTGCAGAAATAGCCAGCAACCACAGGGGTTAATGACATAATCAAGTCATGGTTTTGGATGTGCCCCTCAGGGAACAGAACCCATCATCCAGCCTGTGTTTAACACAATAGAGAGGAAATCCTACAGAACCTCTTAAGACTACTGTCAGCACATCCTGTTCCTCCATCTCTTGTCATTTTGGTTACTGAGTAACAAGCAATGAAACACCACAAGATGCCAATTCAGCACTAAGTAATATTTTCTCTCGAGTCAAAGTTTAATGTATTCTGCTCGTTATACTTGATATACTAGATGAGAGCTAATCTTTTCAGTAAATGATTACAACAATCCCTTCAGGTCCTTAGGACAGCAAAAGCAAGCTAACGTTCTCTATAAAATGAAGATGAAATCGTTCTTGCATGACATGAAACTCAAGGTAAGCCACAGTAGCTCCAACTTAGATTGTATCGGATTTTGATCATGATTCAAATCTATAATTCTCTATTAACAGCCAGAGTAGATATAACCAAAGGTGTCAGCTCCTAATATAGAGACTTCCTGTAGTACTGCTGATTCAACATGTGACATCCTTCGAGCTGGCCCCTTCATGCCCATCCAAAAAGACCAAAAGCTGCAGCATTCATCCTTTTATACTGTTTACAACGATCATATGATCATATAATGTTATGCAACAAAAGCGTCCCAGAACTGCACATTTTTAAAGCCCCTCTGTCTAGTTCAGGTGTTGGGAGTCTCTTCTAATATAATGTTAATCAAGTGTGTTAAATAAGATCATCTAAAACAGGCATAATGCAAATATAATGTGTTACAGCCCTTGTCATATTTTAGCTCAGGTATTTTCAAATTTGCATCCAATAAAAACTTCAAATTTGGGGTATGTGGAAAACTTTACAGAACCAAAAAAAAAAGTAAATTAAAATAAAACATTAAATAAATAATAAAAATGTAACATATTATATTTAAGTAAAGAAAGTAAAACCAACCAACAAATAAATAAATACAGTACTACTGTACACAGTAGTAAAATGAGTAAAAAAAAAAAAAAATATATATATATATATATATATATATATATATATATATATATATATATATATATATGTTCACTGTTTAAAATGGGTCTTTATAAACCATATAAGAAACTATATAGACGTCTTCTATATTTTAGGATGGGGTCCCTTTGCACAAGGACCATATTTAGGGGTTTGTGACATCTGAAAGGCAAAGATAATGATAGATGATAGATGATTTTCCTAACCTGCAGGTTCAGGTTACATCTAAATTTTGGAAGAAATACTCCTCCACATGCAGTAATGAAGTGAGAACTGAACACTCCTTCAAGTTCATTCACATATTACATGTTACATTTCGTAACCAACATTAAAATGCACTGGAAGGACTCAACAGCAGACTAAGTAAAACCTAACAACTCTGTGTTCTGTTGACGAACCCATTTAAACGCTTCCTTCGGTATGTTTTTACATCTAAGTTATCAAGAGTTTAGAGTATTGAGTCTGACACGAGACATAAAAACACGAGAGCTGCCAACTTTACACGAGCACACCTGTTGATTCTAACTTACCTTTGGCGTTATAATGTGCTCCATATTTTCAGTGGTTTATGTGGTTTATCATTCAACTGTTCGCGTTAAAATTTCGAGGTTTATGTGTTTAGCGGTTATCATGTTTGTTTCAGGAACTCGTATTATCGCTGCGTTCCTCCCTGACATGAGGAGGACTACAATCATGTCAGCTGACGGGAGAAGATATCGCGATAATTCGAAGCGCCATGTGATTTCAGTCGCCCACTTGTTGTTTGGGTCTTCAGCAGTTCTTCGCTGATGGATGCTGTTATAATTTAACCCACTACGGTCCATATATCAACAATAGCATATCAATTCAAAATAAATAATACAAATTTCCTTAGTAACACAATGTTAAAGGTAAAAGTTAGAATAAAAGTATACCTAACTTTCCTCTCTACATTTAAAATACAAGTAGCCTATACATAAAACGTGAAAATACAAGGCAGACATTAAAGTTGGCATTTTGTTCATTGATTAAAGTTGACTCTAGACCAGAGGTTTTCAAACTGGGGACCCCAGAGGGCTGAAAGTGGGTGTAAAAATGTTAAAATAAATAAATAAATACATTATTTTAAAAATACATTGTTTTAAATAAATAAATAGGATTAAATATATATAAATAAAATGATTTTGGTATCTTTTAGTATAGTAATAGTGAACAAAAAACACAATGTAACATAATAGAAATGAAATGTTTTCCTAATAATATTTTACAAATATTTATAATATTATCTTTTCGTAGTATTAATTGGGTCTTTATAACATTAAAATGTATATCTGCCTTTGAAATTTTAAGATAGCTGTCCATCACACAAGAATGGTCATTTTTTGGGTATCTGTGGCATCTAGAAGATTGAAAACCCTTGTTCTAGACAAGCCTAAACGTATCTGGAAACTTCATTAAGACTTACCTGCACCCAGACACATGCAGCACGGGGGGTTGCTCCTGCAGGGTGGCCCAAGCAGATTTGCCTAATTACTGGGGAGGACCCCCATCGCTTGACCCATTGTCACCATAACGACCTCCCGACCCTTAGGCTCAGTTATCTGATAACAGCACACTAATGAAGAACATTAACATACAGCTCACTCGGCTTAAGCCAAATTCCCTCTCAAATACCTGCCAATGTCCTGTAAACACAAAAGCACAAAATACACATGCTGTAGAATGTGAGACAACAATTGTCGACTGCAATTAAGAGCGAAGGTGAGTTTTATTCAAATCGAGGCAGAGTTTACTCAAGAAATACAGTTGTTACTTCATCTAAATTTGCATAATTCCCTACTATTTAGTAGGCATAGTATTTAGTATGTGAAAAGAGAAGCATGGCTGCATTCACATTATTCTGTTTCTGGTGAGATTTACTATCCCATGAGGCCACAGAATAGGTGCTGCGAATCACATTGAGGTGACATACTTGATGATGTACAGTTGAGGTCATACATACACCTTGCAGAATCGAAATAAGAAGGATCATACAAAATGCATGATTTTTTTTTTAGGACTGACCTGAATATGACATTCCACATAAAAGATGTTTACATATAGTCCATGAGAGAAAATAATACTTAAATGTATAAAAATGACCCTGTTCAAAAATTTACATGCACTTGATTCTTAATACTGTGTTGTTACCTGAATGATCCACGGCTGTGTTTTGTTGTTGTTTAGTGATAGTTGTTCATGAGTCCCTAGTTTGTCCTAAACAGTTAAACTGCCCACTGTTCTTCAGAAAAAAACTTCAGGTCCCACAAATTCTTTGGTTTTTCAGCATTTTTGTGTATTTGAACCCTTTCCAACAATGACTGTATGATTTTGAAATTCATCTTTTCACATTGACGGACAACTGAGGGACTCATATGTGACTATTACAAAAGGTTCAAACACTCACCGAGACTCCAAATGGAAAAAAGATGCATTAAGAGCCAGGGGTGTAAACTTTTGAAATTAATGAAGATGTGTACATTTTTCTTATTTTGCCTAAATATTGTATTTTTCTTAATTTAGAACTGCTCTTCAGACTCGACAGAAGATACTTACATGTTTCCCAGAAGACAAAGTAAGTTAAATTTACCCTGATCTTCAAATTCCAAAAGTTTTCACCCTGGCTCTTAATGCCACGTGTTTCCTTCTGAAACGTCAGTGAGCATTTAAAACCTTCTGTAATAGTTGCATAGAGAGATGGATCTCAAAATCATAGTCATTGTTGGAAAGGGTTCAAATCTTTATGTGAAACATTTTGCAGATTCTGCAAGGTATATGTAAACTTTTGACCCTTAACTGTAGGTCACATGAAAACATCAACATAACAGATAGTATGTCTGGATTATATAAACATTTTCATAGTGTATCCACCGTATTTGCAATTTTTTCTGTAAATCTGTTTTTTGTAAATAAGTTTCATTAGCCACTAGAATAACAAAGCGTAGTAAACAGTAAAACTGTTTGTGCTACAAACCGGAGTGTTTATGATTACAGTAATATATTATAAAATTATATGACAACAAATACAATTTTGCTGCAAAATGAACTGTTTTTGCACAGCTAAAGTAAGTGGAAGCTAATGTGCATATTCACACAGTTACAAATGGCTGCACCCACTCTTATGTTAAAAACAAACATTTTTAAAGGTTGTAAAGTAGGTACTTATTCAAAATAAGTACCTTAGAGAGTATGCTATTTTGGATGCGGCCCAGGAGTTTGTTAAAACTACATTCCTGAAGGATAGGCTTTCGGGTGCTAGAGAAGCTAATGTGCTTTTAGGAATCTCAACCTAGAGAATCAGATAAACAAAACAGACATGAATCAAACCCTTCAGGATAATGATAAAATCTGCAGATGCATCTTTACACAGTTTTGAATGCTGTCTAACACTTAACTCAGCTCCATCTGAGCAGTATCATTTCATGTATCTCATTCCTGCACTTTCAGTGTGAGCACTACCAGGTTCAGGCATGTCAACAGGGCTCAGCTAGAAAGTACAGATATGTTTGTCTGATTTTGACTAACAGGTAGCCTACAAAAGTACCTAAATGTATCATAAATGTCATGAAAAGTAGCATAAATACATTTAGAATGTATCAAATAAAGAATACATTAGTTACTTAGAATCTTATGCTTAAAAAGGTACATTTATCTGATCAAAATATAATTTTATTTCTGTGATAGCAAAGCTGAATTTTCAGCAGCCATTACTTAAATTCCTACAAAAATGCATACAAATGTTTCTTGAGCACCAAGTTTTATTTTTTAGGATTTTAAGTGTGAATGATAACTTCAAACTAGCTCCAATTTCCTGTCTATTCCTTTCAGTCTCTCTTTCAGTTCCTCTCACTTTCTCTCCTTCCAACTGTCTCTTTTTCTCTCACTTCCACTGTTTCTTATTGTCTCTCTAGTCTCCCTTCGCAGTTTCTGTAATCCTACCACCAAATGGTGTCACATTACCGGTTATTTTGTTTTTCAGAAACACATTTACCATCTGGAGCTTGCACACACGCACATGCGTGCATGCACACACACACACACACACACACACACGTTACTCCTGGTCTCAGTCTCTGAGATGTATGCAATTCTTTAGCACCTAGTTAAGGTTAATGACTCAGTCATATTCAATAAACCAAGCCTGTCACACCCTCAGGAGACAGGCTTTGTTGACCTGATGCTAATGTGTTAGTTCTTAGACAATGGCAATTTACTGTCTTTTGTGTGAGGACTAATCTCTCTTAATAGCTTGACACAATCAGGTCTGCCCAGCTGCAACAGAGATTTATGTGAACGACGATGTGTGTTGTTTTTTGGGATACAGTCAAAGATGTAAAATCTGACTGGAGGTTAAACTGGTTTTCAGTGAATGCAGTAGGGCATATCTGGAAATGAATGCTGAAGAGATGTGCATAGATGATACATGTAATAACCTGAATGTATTTGAATAATCTATGGGATTAGTGAACAAATGAATTGTTATTTCTTCACCATTTTAATTACAGCACTAAAATATGTTAAATATGTTCCTCCATAGTATTGTCTTTACAGTGGTTTAGAGTTTGAGGTGTTTACATGAATGTGGACAGCAGAAAAAAAACAACGAAATAATAAAATCATAGGATAAGCAAAATGAATAAATATGTTTCACTTACAGTAAGAATAAATGTGTTTTGACTGCCAAAGCTACATAATCATGAAAATGTAAGAAAGATTTATTTGAAAAAAAATCTACAGACCTTTTGTGATGTACTTTCGTACAGTACGCAATTTTAGTACTGTTTTATCCACTTCTTGATGTCTCTGAATCTGAATTCTGAAGCAAGACTAGTTGAGAACCATGGCTTAAGGAGTTTCATAGTTGGTAACTAATGAGTGTGTGTGTTTAGATGTGCACTGATAGTGAATTGACCTCCCTGTCTCAGATAAAGTAAACAGAGACAGACAAGCACAGTCTGTAACCTTTAACCCCACATACACCCACATACAAAAGGCTCCATCCGTCTGCAGACATGAATAGACATGCTATTTGTATATCTAAGTTATGTATCTGACACATATTCAGGTTTGTCTGAAAGGGTATATTTTTTATTTCTCCATTTTAGGGAGTAAAGACTGATGGCATTTCGTTAAAATCACCCTACTGAAAAAAAAAAACAATAGAACCATCACAGAAAATTCGAATGGTTTCCACTACAAATACCATTACAAACATTACAAACCATCAATTTTTAACCATTAAAGCTATTAAAAATGGTTTTCTGCAGTGTGTTTTGGGACATATTCCATTAAGATTTATTGGTTTTAACAAGCCACCAACAGAAGGTGACCAATTACCAGTAGAGACCAACAGGGTCCATTACAGTTTCCATTAAAACCAACACAAGTCCCATTATAACCAGTAAAACCATTACAAATTTTGTGGTGGTGTCTATTGTTGTCAGGGTCAGTTACTCTCACTTAAAAGAAAATGACAGAGAATTTGATCTGGTTAAAGTTTTGATTCATGACCCAGGGGGTTGATGTCATTTAGACTGAGTTCATCACCGCTTGTCATATCTTGTATACAGTAATTAGCAGCGCAAACATACAAATAAACAACCCTGCCAATCACTAAACCTCACCTAACTTTAAATGCAGATGACCGATAACAAGGGACTGATGGGTGGAGGGGCGGCTAATGTATGTGTGCGTGTTTGGAGGGGGATGGGGGTCCAGCAACACATAAATGACGCCCGCAGACAGTAACTCCAGATCAGATGCGACTGGCTTGCGGAATCTTCGTAGCAACTGCGCATTTACACCGAGTTCTGCCACCCAAAGGATTTAAACAAACGCAGTCATGGCTTCATCCATCTCCTGCGCGCTCTTTCTATTGGTATCAATCGTTCTCCCAGTGTCTTTTGCGTTATCGGGGGAATATTGTCACGGCTGGACGGATTCATTCAACTCCTGGCACCGGGGATTCCAGTGTCCGGAGCGCTTTGACGGCGAGGATGCGCGGTACTGCTGCGGGACATGCGCTCTCAAGTACTGCTGTACGTACGCAGAGGCTCGCCTCGATCAGAGCACCTGCGACACTGGATCGGAATCTGAAAACACGGATGATGTGAGAATGTTGACAGAAAGTGGTGAGTCTTTATAGAAATTTGTGTAATTCATCCTGTTTCTCTTTTTCCTTTAATATACAAAACCATTAACGGCACTCACATATTAAAGTCTTCTTTCTTTTTCGTTTTGTACAATGAAACTTAAAACAATTAAATTGCTAGTAAAATTCACAGTTACAAAGAAACGGCACATAACACTGAATAAAACGTGAAATTTTAAGACTGAACGAGCACATTCTTCTAAAACGTAGTGTAACGTTTATTGTTTTATTCGCAACTTCGAAAAATCATTTTACAATGTAGTATTGTTGTAATTTATTTAATTATGTTATGAATTTGAATAACTGTAAGGAACAAATTCACTGGCCACTGTGGGCTACATGCATGCATTTGTGCTCTTCAAATGTGCCCTTTACAATTATATATTTGAATGGGGTGGTATGAATAGAAATGAAAATTTTAATTTAATTAATTTGCCCTGGTGTTTTTGGGTTACTTTATCTTGTTATTTTTACTGAGCATGTTGAAATACCTACACTTTTAAAATAAAAGGTGTTTCACGATGCCATAGAAGAACTTTTTTGTCTGAATGGTTCTATAAAGAACCTTTAACATCTGAAGAAACTTTCTGTTTCACAAAAGGTTCTTTGTGGTAAAAGAAGGTTCTTCAGATTATAAAAAAGTAAGAAAGAGAAAAAACCTATGACTGAATGGTTCTTTGTGGAACCAAAAATGGTTCTTTTATGGCATCGCTGTGAAGAACCTTTTAAAGCACCTTTATTTTTAAGAGTGTAATCTGAGACTTTTCAGAAATAAAGCATTTTAAATGAATTCATAGTGTTGTAGTTTAATTTAACTTTGGCATTTTTGTAACTTTCCAGTTGTATTTCTTTCACCAACCCCTGGTATGCATATTTTCATAATCCTCATATTTAATTCTCTCCTCTCTTTTCCTCCCCAGTTCCAACCTATCTGCCTTTTGTGATTGTGGTGAGCGCGTTCCTGTCGTTCGTTCTGGTCGGTGCGGTTGTATCTATCTGCTGCTGCCAGTGTGTGAAACCCAAAGCGAGCGAACGGCCAACGGGTCCATCCGCTGCTCAGACCAGCCTGTTGGAGTCCGGAGGACCTTCTGTGGACAACTCCACACCGTCCCGCACCTCCACTTCAGGCTCCTCCTTGACAAACGCTCGTCCTCCACCATCCGAGCTCAGCGTGAACCTCTACGGCCCGATGGGAAACGCATTCCCAACTGCTCAGGCCCAACAGTATGTTCCTCCACTCCCACAAGGGGCGCCACAGTTTTATCAGCCCTACATGAATTACGCTCTCCCTCCGGAACGCAGCATGCTGATGGCCCCTGCGTTTTTGGATGCCCGTCCTGCATTCGGGCAAGTGCACGGACAGCCTTTTCCTCAGGGGCCCATGCACACGGAGCCCATCTATCCCACTGTCACTATCTGATAATGTTTATAACTAACTACAAATGGACTATAAAACTGTGTGGGAATAAGGATGTCTCAGGGATACTTTCTTGGATGATTTCCACAAACATTTTCTGTATCCACACAAACGCAATCATGACTGACATCAGGTCATGGTTGGTACCTTTTTATGATGTATTAATACTTCTCATAGGAGTGTATTTGCATGAACACTTGATTGTTTGCTCAGCGGTCACTGATTGTAATGTTATTTATAACAGATTAGAGAATAAATTTATTTTCATAGGCAATTTGTTTGACTGTCTTCTCATTCTTACACAAAAATATGAATATTTCAAGACATGTTTGTGAAACTAGATCATTAAGGTACTTGAAATGATCACCTCATCATACACAAAAGGGGGTTTTCAAAACAGTACCATAGAAGAACCAATTTTTTATTTTTTATTTTTTTTGAAGAATCCATGAAAGAATTCCACTGTAAAAAACCTTTAGTGCAATGGAAAGGTTTTATAGCTGTTAATAAGGACTCATGAAAAACACAAGCAGCACTGGTCTAATTAATTAGAGCTAGTTTAATCTGCTGAAATGAAGTGGCAGTATTTTCCCTAACCTGAAGTGCTAGAGATCTTCTTCTTGAACAGTAAGTGTCTCTTTGTCCTGCAAAGAGCTTTGGGTTTTTCTTTACAGTACATTGTGATTGTAAAGCTCTCCAGCCGTTACAGCTGCTTGTGTGTGTGGCTGAGCGGGTTTTGTGCGTTTGTGTGTGAAAACGGCAGGAGGGGAGAGGACAAAAGATGCAGATCTCCTCACGCCCCTGAGAGTGGGATTAGTGCAGGTAAAGAGGGGTGTGTGAGTGAGATTAGGCTCTGGATGGCCCAGCTGGAGTTTAAGCAGATGCGTATGAGTTCATTAACGAGCTGCAGACGAGCCTACTGAGTTTCAGCCCAAATCCTGTTATGATGTAAAACGTGTAATGTGAAGCTAAAGACACATGAATAAATGCAGCCATGCAGTCAAATAAATCTGCTTAGGTACACAACTGTAAATAAATCTGCTTTTCCTCACTCACATACAGTCACAAAATGTTTTAACTTTAAATGCTAAAAGAGAAAAGTAAAACACACAAAGCTCCTCAGGTATGCACTGTTTCAGTTTTGCATTTACATTATAGTATAAGTATGTAATACACTGTATACAGAGTGTTTTCACGACGAGTCATCAATTGGCCATATTGGTAGTACTGAATGTAAACAATGCCACTGTACTGAACAAAACTCGCATATTTTGCTGATTATTGCTGCTTAAAATGCTCAATTATCATCAAGTTATGGGTTGTACTAATTGGTCAGACCAGGAAAAACATTTGGAGTACTAGACTGGCAAATGTTATAAAAGGCCTTAAAAGGCGTTTGTGGTTGGCCAAACTGAAACAGGATTTACAGAATCTTGAAAACATTTGTGTTTGTTCTTATCATTTCTGGTCAGGTAGGTGAAATATTAGGCTAATATCTTAATATTAATACTGCTTGTACGTATCTTTACCACCTATTAACTTTAGTTTGTCGACATATTGCTCCCTTTCCTGTTTACTCTATATGATTTAGCAGCTTCCACATGTTTTTTTCATGGTTTAGACAGCATAAATTAGCAGAACTACATATTTAGTATTATATTAACTGTTAATCAATCAATAATCAATCAATTAATCAATAATCAATGCTGTTGTTCATATCTGAGTATCGCCAATATTGCTGCGCATCACGGTAACTAAACGAACCCAGAGGTAAGTGCAAACTCTCTATAAAAAGAATATTTGGTAATGTATAATTAAAATATGCACCCAGTTGAAATGTTTTGCGTATTGTTTATCTCCCTCATATTCTGATACATTAACTTAACACTCATATAGTTATCTAGCTAGTTGTAGCCCACATGGTAATATTTCAATCCAGCTAGCTATAGCATAAAACAATGTATGACTGTATCAACAAATGCAGTTTCATCACAATGGTAACCCCCAAAAAAGACATGACAGAAACCATTTTAAATCATAACAGAACACTAAACGCTAACAGATCCCATATATGGAAAAACATATTGGTGGCACTGAAAGTAACAATACCACTGAACCAAACAAAACTTGCATATTTTGCTGATTATTGCTGCTGAAAATGATCAATTATTGTCATGTTTTGGGTTGTACTAATCGGTCAGACCAGGAAAAACATTTGGAGTACTATAGATGCCAAAAGTTATAACGAATCAAGGAGAAGCGTGCAAAAACGGTCTGATAAACAAAAGGCATTTGTGGTTGGCCACACTGAACCAGGATTTCCAGGGCAAGAATTTGACAACATTTGTCTTTGTTTTTATCATTTCCAGTCAGGCAGGTGAAATGTTAGGCTAATATCTTAATTAATACTGCTCGTACATATCTTTACCACCTATTAACTTTAGTTTGTCAAAATATTGCTTCCTCTCCTGCTTACCAAGTCCTTCTCTATGTGATTTATCATCTTCCACACAGAACACTAAACACTAACAAAGCTCCACATATATCTCATTTCAACATATATCTTTCAGAGACTGCACTAAAGCATGCTGGGAACTAGAAATCAGATGTAGCTCGTTCCATCTGAGTTCTGCTAATCCACCTTTTTCCTGATTACCAGATGAGCGGCGCCATGATGGATTGTTCCATTTTGGTGCTTTTTTGTTCCGGTCTCCATAGAAAATGTTAAAACGGGGTAAAAAAGATTGACTGGATTGAAGCTTTTTCAGTATAACTAAATATAAAAATGTGTGCAGGTTTAACGTTACATTATCGACTCTGAAAAAATGTTAATTTGACTAGAAACACCAGAGACTGGAAAGCACCGTTCCAGTCGGGCGAGACTTTGGCGTTGCGAAAAAAGTGGATATAATCAATTTTTAAATCAATATAATATAATTATAATTAAATTTTAAACCAGCATAATGTACTATTAAGTGCAATTAACTTTCAATAATATTTGAGTTAAATTAATTCATTTAATATATTTGACTTCAAGATTCTGTTATTCAATAACAAATATTTAAGAAAAAACACCTTTTTTAAAACTACATTAAGTCCCTTAAGTTTCCTGAAGCCCCACTCACTGGTTGAGAACCATTGTTATGATATATGTAGTACAAAAATACTTGTGTTTTTTAGGTCAGCTTAAATATTGTGGAGACTGCTGTGGAAACGGTCAGCATGCCACAAATGCTGTCAACAGAATAATTTGTACCATTGCCTTTAACACTTTTCCTGGAGTGTAAATATCGCCCCCCTCAGGATCAAGAGTGCAGTGGAAAAAGAATGTAGAACCTCATGATGGTAAAGAGATTAGCCAAAAAAGAGAGAATGATTATTGCATTGTTACAGGTCATGGGTGAAAGGTCAAATTCCAGATACTTATCAAGCCAATCCCAGACAGAGTGACAGAGAGAAAGCGAATCAATCAGATGACATAACCAAGCAAAACGAATTGTATTATTCTACAATTTCATCTTGACAAAGTCACACAAGTTTATTAGTTCACAGGTTTTAATTATTAAAAATCTGACTCTCAGAAAAGATGAGACATAAACACAATGATTCAATACTGAAGATTCTAACAAGCTCTTAATGCCCTTTCAGTCAAATTCCAAAACACAAATAACAGCTCATTCGCTCAAATTGAATAAGCTTTATAATTCTCAGTCAGCTTCTCATTATTCTACTTCTTAAGGGCCGTTCACACATGCTTTTGCATTTAGTCTGCATTAATTGTTGGTCTTTGTGTCCAGAGTGTTGTTTCAATTGCTGTCTTTTCAGCATCTCATGCCATTAGCACCACATTTTCAAAATGCTTCAAGTTGTTGAAAGCTCATTCCATTCCAATGCTCTCCATCTACATCTTGTGTGAACGGCCCTCAAGACATTCTAGAACACTGACATGGTCTGAGATAGTCCATGGTTACATAATACAAGAAAAACAATTACCAGGAGGGAGAAACATTAAAAGACATATGCAAAATCATACCATTATTAATTAATTCAAAATGATTAAAGATCAGTTTAAGCATCAACTGAATACCGTACAAACGGCTCTATTGACTAAAGCCACTTTAGAGAAATTAGTTTGAACTAATGCACTAGAATTAAACCCCACACAGAATAGTACACTTCAATATTTCTAAACCATCATCCATTTCCACTACGGACTAAATACAGACACGGTACAAACACAATATCAAGGTTTCACTTATAAAACTTAAATGAAAAACTGAGACCTCATGTCCACTGAAGCAGGAAGACAGGTTAACTACAGGATCACTATAAGAGGTCAGGTTATCAGACTGTAGATGGTCCACTCATTCAGGACAATGGTGAGTGTGTGTAGAGTGTGTGGTATCATGGCGACTGTCAGTGTGTGACTGGAAATGTGCATGCATGATAGTGTAAGTGAGTGTTTATGTGGGTAATTTGTTTTCTGTTGGGGTTGTGTGTGTTAGTCAGGCTTTCTCTGGAGTTGTTAGGAGCTGCACATTTTACTCGTCAGGTTTTCTCTTGGGTTTTTTAGGGTTGCGTGAGCGACTTTTGGCTTTGCAGAGGGGACAGATTGGTGCATTCCGATGGATTTGCTGGTGGCAGGACAGACAAGCCTGGAAACAGATAAGAAATTAAATCAATATACCATCTCTTTCACTTCACATTACCAGTCAAAAGTTTTTGAACAGTAAGATTTTTTTTTTTTTTTTTTAAAGAACTCTCTTCTGCTCACCAATACTGCATTTATTTGATCCAAAGTACAGCAAAAACAGTAACATTTTGAAATATTTTTACTATTTTAAATAACTATTTTCTATTTGAATATTATTTTAAAATGCAATTTATTCCTGTGATCAAAGCTAAATTTTCTGCATCATTACGCCAGTCTTCAGTGTTTGACGGGTAGTGTATACATACTGTATATGTTTAGAAATTTATTAGTTTCTAGTGTCTTTCCACAATGGGCAGGTATAAAAGTTTGAGATCAGTAAGATTTTGATTTTTTTTTTCAGCAAAAATGCACTGATTAAAAGTGACAGTAAGGACATTTATATAAGAGTTACAAATATATGCTGTCCTCTGTTTGTCAAAGAATCCTGAAAAAAAGTCTCTAAATATGTCACCATTGATAATTAATATTTATTGAGCACCAAATAATCATATTAGAACGATACCTGAAGGATCGTGTAATACTGCTGAAAACTGTGCTTAGCCACCCCAGGAATAAATTTAATTTTAAATATATTAAAATAGAAAACAGTCATTTTTAATTGTAATAATATTTCATAATTTTACTGTTATACAAATTATTTTTTTAAATAAACACAGCCTTGGTGAGCAGAAGATACTTTTTTCAAAAGCATTTAAAAAATTCCTACTGACCACAAACTTTTGAACGGTAGTGTACATGTAAACCAGATTTATTTAATAAAAAAATAGCATGGTAACAGCTCATTTCACAGTTTATTGAGTGTAGTTCAATAAGTGACTTCAATTAAGAAATCTTTAGATTGCATGAAATAGATTACTTGGAATATTTTGACAGACAAATAAAAAGAATGGTTTCAAAAGACCCAAGTCATTCTTTTGTGAATTCTGAAGACTACAGTGAAACAATAAAGACAACGCGACAAAAAGTTGTGTTGCTTAGTAGTCACTTTCATTTTACAGTACCTGGACCACCTACCTCATAACATTCAATTCAGAAAGCAAACTCACAACTAAAATGAAATATTTTTCTTTTGCAAGTAATGTGTAGGCACTATCAAATAAGCTACACATATTTTCCACATGTGACTGCTGATGTTTAAGTGCGTGTACACACATAGAGATTCAGTAATGTAAAAGTCTTTTTACCTTCATAGGTGGCGGCTGCTGGCGGAACGTCGCTGTCTGCCTGGCGTCCTGTTTCCGTGCAGCTTGAAGCTGCTGGGCTGCAGCTGCTGCTGCCGCTAAGGATTCTGGTATAGGAGGCTCCTGGGGTTCTGTCTGCCACTCAGCCTTTTGCTTTTCAAAGTAGCTGTAAGGAGAGGAAGAGCACATAAACAAACAGTAAGCAATTTAGCCTACCCGTACACAATTACACACTCTCTGTCTCGCAAATTCTCTGACTCAGCTTTAAGAATTACTCTGTTGCAAACACACACTCCTACACTGGAATGACTTATTTTGAGGAGTTCCCCCAGTCAACACACACACACACACACACACACTCAGGAACAGTTTTACTAACTCCAATGAGAGCTTCTCCTCTTCCTGGCTGAGGTCGGGGAGTCTCTGTAAGCCGAGGGTCATCCTCAGGGCATCCACGTGTTCTTTCAGAGGCTTGTACTCATCGTGGAGACGTCTGGTTGACTCCAGCAGTTTGTTCAAGTCACTTTCAGACTGTTTGATAGTGTTTTCCATCTGGGAGAAGAAATACAGCCACTCCATAAATCACAATGGTGTGAACCTAATGGTTAGACAACTGACCTGGTAACATAGAGGTTACTGGGTCAGATCCTTGATATTTAAGAAAAAAAGTGCTTGTAGAGCATATAAAATAAACAACCAGTCAAAAGTTTTTGAACAGTAAGATTTTTAATTTTTTAAAAAGATGTCTTTTCTGCTAACCAAGCCTGCATTAATTTTGAAATATTTGTATTATTTAAAATACCTGTTTCTATTTGAATATGTTTTAAAATGTAATTTATTCCTGTGATTTCAAAGCTAATTTCTCAGCATCACTACTCCAGTCTTCAGTGTCACATGATCCTTCAGAAATCATTCTAATATGCTGATTTTCCATTCAAGAAACATTATTGTCAGTATTTAGAACAGTTGAGTACATGTGTTCAGGATTCTTTGATGAATAGAAAGATCCAAAGATCAGCATTTATATGAAATAAAAAGCTTTTGTAACAATATACACTATACCATTCAAAAGCATGGAGTCAGTATATACACATACATATTTTTGGGAGAAAGAAATTATAGAAATTAATACTTTTATTTAGCAAGGATGCTTTAAATTGATCAAAAGTTATGATAAAGACATTTATAATGTTACAAATGATTTTATTTCAGGTAAATGCTGTTCTTCTGAACTTTCTATTCATCAAAGAAACTTGAAAAAAATTCCACTCTGCTGTTTTCAACATAATAATATTAATAAATGAGCAGCAAATCAGAATATTAGTATGATTTATGAAGGATCATGTGACTGGAGTAATGATGTTAAAAATTCAGTTTTGAAATCACAGGAATAAATTACATTTTAAAATATTTAAATAGAAAAGTTATTTAAATAGTAAAAATGTTTTTGCTGTACATTGAATCAAATAAATGCAGGCTTGGTGATCAGAAGAGACTTCTTTAAAAAAAAACAACATTAAAAATCTTACTGTTCAAATACTTTTCACTGGTGGTGTATTTACTTTACTGACTGCACTACCAACATGACAAATAGTGCAGTGCAATGTGTAATTTTTACATTTATTTTTATTTACCACATTAATGTCAGCATGTATCAGACGCAGCTCTTCTACATGAGCCATTTTCTCCTGCAGCAGCAGATCCATTTCCTGTTTATACTCTCTCAGGTGCTTCTCCTCTGACTCCAAAGCTTCAAACTCAGTTCTCAGTCGAGATTTGATCTTCTCCATCTGAATTGTCTTATTTCTGCAAAACCACACAAAACATGACAGCATATGACAATGCAATGCATTATGCAAAGACGCCTGATCTGGTGCTTGTGGTTTTAAACGAATAAGACATCTGTTTTGTGGTTTCAGAGATCCGATCACAAAATGCAATAGACCGGGTGTGTGCAAATCTATATTTACAACAACCAGACAATCATGTTTATGTTTGAGGGTTGTATAAATGATCAAGAACCGTTCTGCAGGAAATGAACCGTTTGCTCTGCAGTTTCGCGTCTAACCACAACAGGATGCTTTTCTCACATATCCTCGTCAAAATAACGGTGCGATCAGAGACTTCGTTCATGCAGAACTGGTGTGATATGTTTTCGGATTTAGTGCAAAGCTGCCGTGTTTTTATGGTTTAAGCGGTTTGCTTTAGCATCATGACCGATACAACACGCCTGTCAAAGAAGAAATAGCTTAGATTATTTTTTCAGGTTCACTACACATGCAAATTCATACATTGCTTATAACTGATTAAGGGGAAATACGCCGGGTTTTTTGCGATCTAGGCTGAACTGGCCAGATGTTGAACACAGGCTAGCGTGTCTGCTTTGGGATCAATCTCAGCGTTTCTTACCTTATTTCTTTGATGTTTTCTAGCTTGCACATTATCTCTTGTTCGTCCGCCATGGTGGACTATGAAACTGCGATACTTCTGTGGGAATAAGAAAGGAGGTAAAGGTTGTAGCGGATATACCTCTCATAAGAAAGACAATAGAAATGCTAACCAGCTGTGGACAACAGCAACACGGCGCTGACTACATTTCCCACAATCCTCGGCGAGGTTTAAAGGGGGAGTGTTACATTAAATATACAAAAGCGTTTGTCGGATATTTACGATGTTCTTGTAAGAAATATTTGGCAAGCTATAAAAAAAAGTAACCCTCTAAAATACCACCTACGTTTAGTAGGTTAGTATTTAGTAGAAGTTACAGTTAGTAGAAGCAAAAGTACATGGCAAGGTCACTTATTTAAGCATCTTCATATTTTTAAAAATATGAAATAGCAAACAGTCAGCTGTAATGTGGTTTAGTACATCTTTATTAGGAAACAAAGGGACAAAACATATCCAGTAAAACAGGAAACGCTATCTGAACTTATTCACAGGACAGCAGTATCAATGTACATACGATATAAAGAGCTCCACATTCATGTAAGTTACTGTGGTATTTACGTGATACTCCACAGTACTTCAGATGTCTAAAACAGCGGTAATTTATTCATACTAAAGTGCTTGCTGTTATTATGTCGGTCAGAAATGTACCTGACTGAACTTATTCATCGTTCGTAAACGACAGTGCAGTTTTGGTTTTGATTGTTTGTAGTTAAATACTCACTTCCTCTCTGTGATTTAGCCACTTCATTTAGTAACCGTTTTCGAGAAACCAACTGATTCAGTTTGAACCGTTCGAACGATTCAGACTGAATCGCGAAGCGCGTTTGAGTTTGAATGAATCGAAAAGAATCGACTCTAACGAATGATTCATTCGCGAATCGCCACTTCAGATTCAAAACAGACAACAGAAAATACAAGGCACGAGACTTGAAAGCTCAATAAATGTCAGGGAAATGCATCGCTAAACAGACCTACGCAAGTGTTAAGCGACATGACCTGAAAACCATCGACGTTACCAGATAGCTACCGAGCATTATAGTGAAAACTAACAGTTTAAGCAGTCGTGGCGGCGACGTACGCTATTGCCCGGCATTGTTCAAAGGTTGATACTTCATTGCAAAGGATTGCAGAATAATAACAGCTGCTGGATACTGTATCAACCTTCTGAACGATAAAGTTGAGAGTGTGGCGATCATACCGGACAGCGCGTTCAGTGCTCTGCGCGTCCGGTGTATTTTTAACCCTCGGTTGCTGCATTACCGGAGTCCCGTCCACCCACGTGCTTCAAAACGCTGAGACGGAGGCAGCAAAAACGCACTTTCTGCGGCTCTGCCCGTCCGAGCGCAGCGACAGGGGGCGTCCGACGTGTTGCCGAAGCGCAGGCGGTGGGTGCAGTCGGGGCCGCTGTAGGGAGGGAGGGAAGTGAGGAAGGGAGGGCGAGAGGAGAAGGAGGGATGGAGATGGATGATAGATGCTTATGTAGCGCGTCCCGTACGTTTGCCGTTATGCTCGGCCGCAGACAAACTTGCATCCTCCCGTGACTTTCTTTCTTACCCCTGCTGCTCCACCCATGAAGCAGGACGCAGGGCGAATGCGTGCCAGTGTTCCGGAGCGCGTCGTGATCGCTTATTTATCCGTCTGATAAATGGTTTTGGAGCTCGCCGCGCCCGCCGGTGCAGGCCCTGCGCTCCAGCGCTGCATCCCGCACATCCAGCGGGTTTTCCGGGTCCGAGTGAGCTGCAGCACCGCCGAGTCCAGCTGCGAGAGCCCCAACGCCGGCTCCAGTATCATCGTAAACATCGAGGACGGCAAGGAAGAAGATTGCACTAAAGCTAAAGTGAGTATGTGTGTGTGTGAGAGAGCGTGTGTCGCAGGAGAGCTGCGAGAGCACGACCGACGAGCAGCGACAAAGCCATTCAAGCTCCTAATTTCATTACATTTTCGGGTTTGTTTTTACTTTCATGGGCCAAATTAGCAGCTATGTTTATTGCCTCTGCGGTTATGTAAAATACATCTCATGTAAGTGTTTCAGGTGAGGCGAAATGATCTTTAAATCACGGGCAGAAGTGATGCTCACGACTCACGTTTCACAGAGATGCAGTTTGACATACACTCGTTGACTTTTCAAGATACAACCTGATAGCAAGCACCTATCGTAGACACAACAGTTTTATATTTTAAGACAATTCGGTGTTTTCCTTTATCTTTAAACCTGACCCTCACACAAACCTGTTGACATTTTTAGAGCTGAAGCAAAACATGATTTATGAGCCGTTCAAACAGTGTAGCGCGCTTCAAATGTCAACAAGTAAGTCTTTGACATTTGTCATTATAGGGTGTTTTGAAACATTTGGCCCTCACAAGTCTATCCAAATTTGCTTTCTTTAAAAACTGAGTATTTCCCTATTTTTATGCTGGTTATCTTCCTAAAATGAACTTTTTTTCTACTCTTTATGCACTCAAAGCATGAGGCATTGCACTTGGATGTTGGTCATGAGAAATGTAATCTCCTTGGTTGGGCCAAACAAAGTCAAGGCAGTTGAGGGGTGCAAACACACACACACACACACACACACACACACACACACACACACACACACACATTCTTGTTTGGCATCCTGCACATATGCAAGTGTTACAAGTGTTATATGCCTGTTGCTGCTGCATTTGTTTGTTTGAGTTTTGCATGCACCTAAAGCTTCGAAAGTGTTTTGAAGTGTGCAGCTTCGTGTAAGAAGAGGCCTTCTGTCTGAATGCATGCTTTCACCTCCTGCTGACTATTTTGGCATAACTGCACCATAAGATGCTGCCACCCACTGTGTCTTTAGACCGAGCGCCTGAGCTCGGAGCTGCACGGTGGGCCTTAAATGGGCTTCATCTAGCCATGAGATCCAGCAAAGAGACTCCACTTGTTGCTATGAGACAAACCAGCATAAACCTGTGCGTGTGCTCGAGTGCATGGTGGCCTTGCTGATTGTAAGCCTGTGTTGTGGAGGAGGTGAGGAGAAGAGAAGGGAAAAAGAGAAGAAAAACAAGGCAGAAATGAAAGGGGAAGAGCGAGGGAAGAAAAGAAGAAGGGGGGAGAGTTTTAAGAGCAGGATGCATTCTGTCATTCGGCTTGTTTGTGGTGCGTCTGCTGAATACACTTGTGCTGTTTTGCTGCCGGCTGTTTGAGTCACGGAGCATCGTGTGATTTTTAGGACATGAGATATGACCTGCATGTTTACAAAAGACTGAAATTCGGTGGTCTGCTCACTAAAAGCTGCCCCCACATGACGGGCCACTTGTTTGTCCATAAGATGGCCATTCTGGCTCACTATGCTGCAGTTTCTCTCTGCAGTCAGTGAAGTGTTTGGCGTGACAGAGTACGGAGCCTTCCTGTATTTGTTCGCCCGGCTCTTTTATGTTTAATATGACGTCTTACCTTCGCAAAAAGCTGATTGTATCCAATCTCTGCTCTCCGGCTCTTTCTTACAGAGGAGTGGGCTCACACCTTTTCACCCAGGGTAGAATATTTCAGCGTTCTGCTCCTTTCTTCCTTGCGTTTTCATGTGCTCCGTGCACACAGACCTCTCCCACCCACTCAGCAGCAGTTTCCCGATCAGTTCCAAAGCTGGCCGGGTAATTTACAGAGAAAGCGTAAATTTACGTCAGACACGTCCTAATGAACATGGGCGTATGAACGAGCAGCTGACCTTAGATTGTGCCTTTTTATTTAAAACTTGGCGTGAGTCTTTAATGGTTTACGTCAGGTATTTCACATTTGTTTTCAGATCAGCTCTTCAGCTGTCCTCATTTGTCACTGATTTTGGCCACTTATATCTGTATCATAATTATTCATGTTTTCTGTGATTCACTGATCTCAGAACAGTTCTCAGTCTGCTGTGGTGGACTCCTGGCACTGACTGCGTGATGCAGCTAATTTGCATAATTTGATGCATGCAAAACATGTTAAAGATGTTCATATAATAAAAAGCGTTCATATAATGAAGTATATGTTAATTGTTATTAGTATGTTATTATTATATAATATGATTTATAGACAGACATTCATATTTAAATTATATATTTATGTTGGTAATGTATATTAACATTTTATTAAATAATTTTTTTAAAGCTTTTAAACATCAAGATAATCATAATCATAATAATAATCATTTAAAAAATAATAGTAGTAGTATTATCATATCAATGTTCAAAGCATTCATATAGTAAAATAACAATAATAATAACTAATAATATGATTAAATATTATTGTTGTTATTATTATTATTATTACTAATAATATTTATTATTATTATTATTATTAATAGCATTATATTGCCAGTTGCTAATAACATCATTATTATCATTATCATAAAGATGTTAAAAATCATTAATCCAATAATGATTTATTACTACTACTATTACTAATAATAATAGTAAATATATTTAGATTTAAAAATATGAGTTTATATTTTTTATCATCATAAACGCTTTTTAAAATCTATGATGTTTATAATACTACTACTACTAATAATTAATAATAATAATACAAAAATTTTATTATTATTAATAGTATTAATTATACTATAATTAATTATTAATAGTATAATTAATACTATTAATTATTATTATTATTATTATTATTACTACTACTACTAATGCTATTGTTATTATTAGTAGTAGTAGTAGTATTATATTGCCAGTTGCTAATAACATTATTATTATCATTATCATAAAGATTTTAAAAATCATTAATTCAATAATGATCTAATAATAATAGTAAATATTTTAAAAAAAAAAAATTAGTAATATATATTTTATCAAAAATTCTTTTTAACATCAATTTAATTTAATCATTAATTTAAATAATTAATAGAGTACATTTTATAGCATCTCTGTGATACTAATCATATTTTATTATTAATTGTAAATATATTTATATTTAAAATATTAGTAATATATATTTTTTTATCATATAAACGCTTTTAAGATCTTTATAATGATGATGATGATGATAATAATAATAATAATAATAAATGTATTATGAAGACGTTAAAAAACACTCATATTTTGTATTATTATTATTATTATTGTTATTAAATAATAATAATATCATATATACCACAAGCCTGTGGTATCACAGAAAATCTCAGGATGTTTTCCACTTATTATTTATTAATAGAAAACTTTTGTCTGCCATGTAAAGGTAAATTGTGTTCCTGCACTGTCCTGCTGTGATATGCACTTTTCTGTTCAAGCTATAGTAATTATTAAAGCCGTCATCTTTCAGGTTTACTGCAGGCAGTTTCACTGATCTCAGATCAGCTTCTCAGTCTGCTGTGTTGGACCACTGTCGCTGAGTGCGTGACGCAGCTGATCTGAGACCTGCTGTTGAAGCTGTGCTCCCCAGCTCAGGCCCGTGGCTTGTGAGTGCAGATGATGTGGTTCAGTGCCCAGGGGAACATGCTGCTGGAGTCAGCGTCACGACTCAGAACAGCAGCTATGTCACGCTGGGAAGGAAATTCTTCAATACGCCACATCTGCAGAGAGAGAGAGAGGGGGAAGATTGTATACACTGTCAGTTTAAAGTGATATTATTCATCTCGAATGCAAACAAACACCCATAACACTCTCTCTCTCTTTCTGTTTCTCTTCGTCGCATGTGCGAGGAGAGCTCCGGTTCTGCGCGTAGGTGTTTATTAGCGAAGCATGCATGTGTGCTGCTTTATACGTGCGTTTCGGCTTTGCACATGAAGCACTGTATGGTTTCAAGCGGTGTAAATGTAATATGTGCGCTGTCTGTTTGCGTGTGTGTGTTCCAGGCTTTCCCAGAGAACACTGCGTTGTGTTAGTCGTGACTGCTAAAAAGCAGTTAGCTGATGACAGGGCTGCGTTGCTAGGCAACCGGTGTCATGAGCGCAGAGGAGCCTCTCGTAGCTGGATGGTGCTATCGGTTTTCTCTACACACACATGCACACGCACACACTCTCAACCTACACATACACACATCCCTCTCACCCCACACAAAAACAAACAGATGCACACACATGCACGCGCAGAATCGCATATTCTCACTCACTTTATGCACACACACACATTAGACATTGCATATCATCCTTGATATGAACTGCTAATGTTTATTACTAGTTTAAGCTTGAGTTTAAGAAGTTTGGGGAATAGCAAAGATGTGTAGAAATCTAAAGGAATCTAAAAGGAATGGGCTCAGATTTGGATGAAAATGTAGAAAATCTGAGGGTCTCTGAAACTGAGCTGAGTTTGTGTTTGCTTTGGTAAGTTTATTACCACAGTATCATTTCCCCTCAAGGAAGTTCAACCGTAACCCCACCCAAAGTAGCTTCTCTTTTTGTCACATTGAAATGAGACAATTCTGACATGAGAATTCATGAATGCAATGAAAAGTTTTCCCAGCAGCACCTTTGTGCAGCCTGACCAAGCTCATATATATATGCACACATATAGAGAGAGGGAGGGAGAATGACTATATATATATATATATATATATGTGTGTGTATATATATATATATATATATATATATATATATATATAATAGATGGAAGAATTTGCCATGACGCACACCACATAATTTGGGACAGTTTGTGACATATGGGCACGTGCGTCATGCCGATTGTCTTCTAAGAATATGCTCACCTCTGTAAACCGACTGACTTAAATAAAGACAAAATAATGAGTTAGCCATATACAAACAGGAGGAGCTCAGAGCAAACTTGCATGTGTTAGGTGAAAGAAAAAAAGCAGGAGACCCAGCAATTTCTTATAATAGATGCATAAGAAACATATCCAAATGTTAAAAACATTATTATTTGGTAATAACATTATTATTATTGTACTGTCAAAAGTTTGGGGTCAGTATGAAAAAAAAAAATGTTATGAGTTTCTTGTTCACCACATCTGGGTTTAATTGATTAAAAATACAGTTTTCAGCAGCCATTACTCCAGTCTTCAGTGTCATATGTGACCCTGGACCACAAAACCAATCATAAGGGTCAGTTTCTTTTAATTAAGATTCATAAATAAGCTTTTCATTTATGTATGGTTTGTTAGGAAAGGACAATATTTGGCTAAGATACAACTATTTGAAAATCTGGAATCTGAGTGCATGTTGAGAAAATCGCCTTTAAAGTTGGCCAAATGGAAGTTCTTAGCAATGGATATCACTAATTCAAAATTAAGATTTGACATATTTATGGTAGAAAATTCAAAAATCTCTTCATGGAACATGATCTTTCCTGAAAATCTATTGATACAAATATACTCATGCTACTTAGGTTTTGTGGTCAAGGGTTACATGTGGTCTTTAAAGGAGTAGTTCACTTCCAGAACAGAGATTTACAGATAATGTACTTACTCCCCATCATCCAAGATGTTCATATCTTTCTTTCTTTAGTCATAACGAAACTATTTTTCTTGAGGAAAACATTTTTAGAAATGTTCTCCATATAATGGACTATGGTGCCGCAAGTTTGAACAATCCAAGCCAAAGAAGAAGGCCTTTTTGTACTATACCTTTTAACCTCAAATGCTCTTTTTTTTTTTCTAGCTCTGTGATGTGCATGCGTACTCTGTGTAATCGGGGTCAATACAGTTATAGGGTAGGTTTAAAAACTCCTACCTTATTTTCTCCTCCAACTTTAAAATCATCCTACATCACTGTTTTACCTTTTTTTGTAAAAGGTGTTTGACCCTCCTTGCACCTTCACTTTGTAAACACTGGGTCGGTACTTCTGCAGTGATGTTTTTTAACGTACCCTAACTGGGATGACTTGGATTACTCTGCACATCGCAGAGCTAGACAAGACGAGCATTTGAGGTTAAAAAGTATAGAAATTGTACTTTTTTTTTTTTTTTTTTCTTTAAATAACCAGTCGTTTCGCTAGATGAGACTGGGATTGATTAGAGCTCTTTGAAGCTGCATTTAAACTGCATTTTGGAAGTTCAAATTCGGGGGGCACCATTGAAGTCCACTATATGGAGAGAAATCCTGAAATGTTTTCATCAAGAAACATCATTTCTTTACAACTGAAGAAAGATAACAAGGGGGTGAGTACATTATCTGTAAATCTTCACTTCTGGAAGTGATCTTCTCCTTTAAGAAATGTTTCATATATATGGATTTGGTTCTCAAAACCTTATCACAGTTTTTATTTATTTATTATTATTATTTTTTTTTTATGAATAAGATGTTTATTGAATAGCTTTCTTTGAAATGGAAATCTTCAGTTTAATGCATGCTTGCTGAATCAAAAGTAACAATTTATTTTAAAAAAATATGAAATGAAATACTGACCCTATTGTTTAAAAAGAAGTGTGTTTGTTAAACATTAATATTATCAAATTAGCCAAAAACACTTGATATAATTGTAAATCTCCTGATATACACATTAAGATGAAGCAGTGAAATGTATGGTTTGAAGAAAAAAAAAAGCTCATGTCTGCTATGTGGGAAGGTAGATTGTGTTTCCTGTAATGTTCAGTCTATCTCTAATGCTGTAGTTTAGACCTTACTGTGTCTTTTCAAGCTCTAGTGATTGCTTGGTGAACTGAGTGGTCACAAGTGCAGCACTACAGTAGTCTACAGTTTATTTGGAAAAAAAAAAACTTTTACAGGTTATTGGAAAATCAGGAGCATTTTCAGACTTGTGTTGTAAATTCTGCTCCTTTTGTTGCTGTCAATTAGATAGCAAGTTAATGGTCCAGACTGTCCTGTTCAGCCAGTTACATGTGAGAACAGCAAGGTGTTCCAGCATCCTTTGAGACACAATCACTGTGCAGTGTGTTTGAACTCTTAAAGGGATAGTTCACCCAAAAATGAAAATTCTGTCATTAATTACTCACCCTCATGTTGTTCCAAACCTGTAAGACCTTCATTCATCTTCGGAACACAAATTAAGATATTATTGATGAAATCCGAGATCTTTTTCACCCTGCATAGACAGCAACAGTACAACTATATTCAAAAGGCCCGGGAACATAGACATCGTTAAAATAGTCCATGTGACATCAGTGGTTCAACCGTAATGTTATGAAGCTACAAGAATACTTTTTGTGTGCAAAGAAATGATCAGTCCACCATCTTTTCTCTTTCTCTCAGGAGTACATTGTGTCGTTGATCAGTCCTGTGCATAAGCACCGTGAGCGTTTGACTCTTTGGCTGCAGCGGCGACTGCATGCCCTACGTGCAGCTATTGAGTACGAAAGCTGCGCCGTGGTGCAGGTGAGGGACCATGCACTGGAGCTTCAGGGAGGTCATGCGCAGGTAACAGCTGCATGCGCTATGCTGCAGCGCCTGAAGATGGAGCATCGTGGCTGCCGCGACCCACAGCCCTTGCCCGCTGCCGCCGGCCACGACTCTCCAGAAGAAGAGGAGGAGGAGGACGAAGAAGCTGGGGAAGACGGGAGCAGTTCTGAGAGCGACGGAGAGGCACGGTCGCGGAGCGGAAGTTCTGGAGGTGCTATCAGTGCAACAAGCTCAGGAGAAGGAGGGACCGGAAGAAGGCAGGACCCGCTCACAGTAACCAAACCTCACCGGCAGCTATGTCGCTCATCCTGTTTGGACCGTCCCAGCTTCAGTCAGAGCAGCACCTTACAGGAGCTACGCACAGATGACACCCGCTCCGACTCCTCCCAGAGAGCCCTCGCTCCGCCTGCCACCTCAGCCCAAATGTCCTTGCGTCAAACCAGCGATCGAGATTACCAAACCAAAATGGACTTTGCTCTAAAACTGGGTTATTCGGGAGAGCAAGTGGAGTCTGTGTTGAGTAAACTGGGGTCCAGTGCACTAATCAATGACGTGTTGGCCGAGCTGGTGCGACTGGGGAATAAAGGAGATCCGGAGAGCCAGACAGCAGCGGGCACTGCTGGTTTAATGCCACGGGCGGTGGGAGCCAAAGAAGCCGTAAGCCCCGAGGCATCACTGGAGGAAGACCCATCAGATACGTATGACAACCTCAGACCAATTGTGATTGATGGATCCAATGTTGCCATGAGGTAAATGCTAATGAGAACCAAACTCTTTCCACATATGTGACATTGGACCACAAAACTAATCATAAGGGTCAATTTTTAAAATTGAGATTTATACATGATGTATGATTTGTTAGGATAGGACAATATTTGGTCGATATGCAACTATTTGAACATTTGGAATCTGAGGGTGCAAAAAAATCGAGAAAATTAGTTGTCCAAATGAAGTTCTTAGCAATGCATATTATTAATCAAAAATTACGTTTTTGATATATTTACAGTAAGAAATTTACAAAATATCTTTATGGAACAGCCAAAAATCCAAATGATTTTTGGCATAAAGGTAAAAATGTATAATTTTGACCCATACAATGTATTGTTGGGGTCACATGTTGTTTAAAAACGTTCAATTTCTGTAATTGCTGACGAGGCCTACATACACATTTAGCCAAACACTCAAAGTAACTTGAGATGCTGTTTGCAACCCATTTTACACTATAATCCAATATATTTCAAGCTAAAAATATCAGGTGGAACTTGATTTGGTCAATTTTGGGTTGTTTGGATTGTGAAAAGTGGTTGGAGAGAGTTAGAGCAAGTCGTTTTAGAGGCAGAGAAATGTATTGTTTATTAGAAATAATATGAGAAACATGATTATGATTCATAGTTTGATATATTTAAAAAAATAATAATAATAAATCTGTTGAAAAGTGCACAAGAAGACCAGGAATGTTTATTTAGAAAGTAAAGGGATTTAAAGGATTATTTCTCTTATTTCAATAATAAATTATTCACCCCCATGTCATCCAAGATGTTCATGTCTTTCTTTAAGTCAGAAAGAAATTAAGGTTTTGAGGAAAACATTTCAGGATTTTTCTCCATTTAATGGACTTCAATGGGGATCAGCGGGCTGAAGGTCTAAATTGCAGTTGAAGGTTTCAATGCAGCTTCAAAGGGCTCTACACAATCCCTGCCGAGGAATAAAAGTCTTATCTAAAGAAATTATTTGTCATTTTCTACAAAAAATAAAAATATATATACTTTTTAACCAAAAATGCTCATCTTGCACTAGCTCGACCTCACGCATTACTTAGTCACATTGGAAAAGTCACGTGTGGCATAGCTAGAAGGACCAACCCAGTGTTTACAAAGCGAACATGCAAAGAAAGTAAAACAACAATGTTGGACGATTTTGAAGTTGGAGGAGAAAACGATATTGAGTTTTTCCCTACCCTACCTTACACAGATGAAGAACTAACCATGTGTGACCTTTCCAATGTGGTTACATAATACATGAAGTCATGGACACACATCGCAGAGCTAGTGCAAGATGAGCATTTGTGGCTAAAAGGTATACCAATTGTTATTTTTTATTTTTTAGAAAATTACCATTTTGCTAGATAAGACCCTCATTCCTCAGCTGGGATTGTGTAGAGTCCTTTGAAGCTGGAATGGAACTGCAATTTGGACCTTAAACCCGTTGACTCCCATTGAAGTCCACTATATGTAGAAAAATCCTGAAATGTTTTCCTCAAAAACCTTAATTTCTTTTCGACTGAAACAAGAAAGTCATGAACATCTTGGATGACATGGGGGTGAGTACATTATTTTAAATGCTAAAAGTTAATTTAGGCATTAAAACATTATAGTGTATAGTGTAAAAACTGGATGTTCCGTTTTGCTTTAACAAGGTTAAATTATTAGTCTTTTAGAGTTTCCCTTTATGTGAGCATAAGATGACAGCAAGGGTAATCTAAATGTAAAAATAGAAGAAATTAAGCAAGCACAATTAGATATCAAACAACAAACATCGAGTGATACCAATACATTACAAAATCATGTTGTCTGATAACCAATTTGGTACTGATATATTGTGCATCCCTGGTCAGTTTTTATTACATGTTGACTTAAAGGCTCTGGACTGATAACATGTTGATGAAAGAATTAGTCACAACCTAAGGGAACTGTGAACTAGAGAGTCATCAGATTCTCACTATTGTTGTTTACTTCTGGAATTTACATTGTTGCAGGAAGTTTTTCTGGTGAAATAATCTTGATGTTCCTGTTTTTAAATGCTCTTAGTATTGAGAAATGTCCAATCAGTGAGAGAACTGAGTGTGTATGTGTGTGTGCATGTGTGTAATTTGATGTTGGTAATATTATTTTGTAGCCATGGAAACAAAGAGGTGTTCTCATGCCTGGGCATTCAACTGGCTGTTGATTGGTTCCTGGAGAAGGGCCACAAAGACATCACAGTTTTTGTCCCAGCATGGAGGAAAGAACAGTCAAGACCTGATGCACCAATCAAAGGTACCACAAAAATGAGAAAACCTGCAGAAAACGATGTCTGTACGACGAGTTAACACTTCCCTGAAGTGCGAGTGTGTGTCTGTGTATATCCAGTTAGTCTAAAAATCTGAGACTGCCAGTTAAAATGCTTCTATGGTTAATTTTTTATATCAATTTAAGTGAGAAGTTGAATTGAAAATGAATCTCTGAATTTATTAATATTGTTCATTCTTCTTCTGCTTTAATTGAAGCAGATTTCAAGCTGCATGAACTCCACAAGTTTGTGTAAAACCTGATGAATCATGTTGACAAGCGTGATTTGAGGATGATCCAAACAGCATCTTGTGCTTCAGTCGAGACAAACGAAAATGATGTCTTTGTTTTACAAAGTTCACACGATCTGTCATGTTTCTTTATTTAAAAATTTTTTAAATCCCAAAATGTTCTGTTGATTTTCAGGCCTAAAATAGGTTAGACTCTTTACCATTACTGTATGTCGTTAGATACAGTGGATCCTTTCAGCGTGTGCCGTTTTTATTTGCCTGTATGAACTTCTCTGAGGAGCCACCATGTGTCCAGCGAGATGGTCCATCTGTGCTGTGATGTTTATACAAGTTTGCGTATGTCTGTGCATGAGGTCACAGGAAGTGATGATGTGTGATGTCACCCTCATCCTCAGATCAGGAGATCCTACGGAAATTAGAGAAGGAAAAGATCCTCGTCTTCACGCCGTCTCGCAGAGTCCAAGGCCGGCGAGTGGTTTGCTACGACGACCGCTTTATCGTCAAGCTGGCCTGCGACTCAGACGGGATCATTGTGTCCAACGACAACTACCGGGACTTGCAGAATGAGAAACCGGAGTGGAAGAAATTTATTGAGGAACGACTCCTCATGTACAGCTTCGTCAACGACAAGTATGCTCGCACACAGTTACCGTGGTGACGGGGTTTTCTCTCTCTCACTCATTTGTGTCTTCTGCTTTCCACCCTCGCACCCGTATGGCGTTCCTCTTTCTCTTCTTTTTTTCTCTGTTTTTCTTCTTTCACTTTTTATTGCTCTGTCACTTGTTTCAACTCTCAAGTCGCTTGTTCTATTTTAAAAATAAGTTTTAATTAACTTTCTGATTTATTTGCTTAAGTTTGATTTCTCAGTGATGAGGTCCCGTGGTTAGGCCTGTTGTGGTTACATAATTGCCTTATATGTAATCTAAGCTACACATTCCTGTCCAAATGTAATTTTAAGTGAATATAGAAATGCCATAAATGGGCATTTTTGTCTCATTTTCTGATGCCCTAGTGCCTTTGTCATGCACATACACCATCTGTGGTGGTCTATTAATGATGCTTTAAAGGGTTAGTTCACTTAAAAATGAAAATTTTGTCATTAATTACTCACCCTCATGTCGTTCCAAACCTGTAAGACCTTTGTTCATCTTCGAAACACAAATTAAGATGGACAGCAACACAACTGACATGTTCAAGGCCCAGAAAGGTAGTAAGGACATTGCACAGAAAATATTCTCGCAGCTTCATAAAATTAAGGTGGAACCACTGATGTCACATGGACTATTTCAACAATGTCCTTACTAACTTTCTGGGGCTTGAACATGTCAGTTGCGTTACTTTTTATGCAGGGTCAGAAAGCTCTCGGATTTCAGCAAAAATATCTTAATGTGTTCCGAAGATGAACGAAGGTCTTACAGGTTTGGAATGAGGGTAAGTAATTAATGACAAAATTTTCATTTTTGGGTGAACTATCCCTTTAAAAAGAGTTTCATTACATACATGCTAAATATAATTTATTATTCCTGTCATAGTGTGCTTATTTAGGTCTGTTGGATTTATTTGTAGGTTTATGCCTCCTGATGATCCTTTAGGCAGACATGGTCCAAGTCTGGAAAATTTTCTCCGCAAACGACCAGTGGTTCCAGAGCACAAGAAGCAGCCGTGTCCTTATGGTCAGTACAGCAAAAGTAGGAAATTAATTTATGTCTTTATTCCAGAACATCACAACATATTAAAATTATTCATATTTTACTGCATTAACACTTAAAGGATTAGTTCACTTCCAGAACAAAAATGTACAGATAATGTACTCACCCCTTTGTCATCCAAGATGTTCTTTTCTTCATTCGTCAAGAAATTATGTTTTTTGGGGAAAACATTTCAGGATTTTTCTCCATAAAATGGACTTCTATGGTGTCCCCCGAGTTTGAACTTCCAAAATGCAGTTTAAATACAGCTTCAAAGGGCTCTAAAGGATCCCAGTCAAGAAAGAAGGGTCTTATCTAGCAAAATGATTGGTTATTTTCTAAAATTCTTTTACAATTTATACTTTTTAACCTCAAACATTTGTCTTGTTTAGGTCTGCCTGAACTCTGTTTTCCGGTTCATGGCAGTTAGGGTATGTCGAAAAACTCCCATCTCATTTTCTCCAACTTCAAAATTGTCCTACATCGCTGTAGAAGTACCGACCCAGTGTTTACAAAGTGAAAATGCAAAGAAGGTCAAACGCAATTTACAAATAAAAGGTAAAACAGCGATGTAGGATGATTTTGAAGTTTGAGGAGAAATTGAGATGGGAGTTTTTCGACATACCCTAACTGTCTTGAACCAGAGAAAACAGAGTTCATGCAGACCTAGACAAGATGAGCGTTTAAGGTTAAAAAGTATATAAATTGTATTTTTGTTTTTTTTTGTTTTTTGGAAAATAACCAATTGTTATACTGTTCGCTAGATAAGACCCTTCTTCCTTGGATGGGATCATTTAGAGCCCTTTGAAGCTGCATTTAAACTGCATTTTGAAAGTTCAAACTTGGAGGCATCATAGAAGTCCATTACATGGAGAGAAATCCTGAAATGTTTTTCTCATAAAAACAGTTTCTTTATGATGAAAATCTTGGATGTCAAGGGGGTGAGTATGTTATCTGTAAATTTTTGTTCTGGAAGTGAACTACTCCTTTAAAAAAAAATAAGATAAATATATCTGTCAAACTATGGATTTTCCAGTTGGATTTTTACAATTTTTTTACAAAAACACAGAAGTAACATTTTTGTCTCAACCACCACTATCACAGGTAAAAAGTGCACGTACGGCCATAAGTGCAAGTACTACCACCCGGAAAGAGCCAACCAACCACAACGGGCTGTTGCAGACGAGCTCCGAGCCTTTGCAAAACTCTCCGCTGTAAAGACAATGAGCGAGGGAGCACTTGCCAAATGTGGGACCTCTGGTTCTGTTAGCAAGGGAGACAGTAGCTCAGAGGCAAAGCGAGTGGCACCCAAACGCCAGTCTGACCCTAGTATCCGGTCGGTTGCATGTGAGCAAGAAGAGAGGCTCTGTCCAACGCGGAAGGCTGAGGCCAATTCGGTACCGTCTTTAGTTTCAGCGCTTAGCGTTCCAACCATGCCGCTGACGAAAAGTCACGCAGCAGGCGCTCTGAATACGCGCTCGGCAAGCAGCCCTGTTCCAGGGTCTCTGCACTTTACCCACAGCTCGCTTGAGCACGCGGGCAGCGTCCAGTATCCCCCTATCCTAGTCACCAATAGCCAAGGTGCCTCCGTGGCTTACGGTGAGCCGTTCCCCAAGTACGACTCTGTGGTAAGTGACCATGGCTACTATTCCATGCTCAGTGACTTCTCCACCATCAGCCTCCAAGACAGTTTCTGCAGTCTTGAGCAGCCAGAGCCTGTAGGGGTGGGTGGAGGATATCCTGGCAGAGCCAGCATGTGCCCAGAACCCGGCCGAAGCCATTCGTCGGACTCCTTCTCGTCCTACAGCGGAGAGATGTACCTCAACTCATTGGAGGGCAGCCTGGACGACAGCATGAAAGGACCACCTTCGCAGACCCAGACGCAGTCTTCGGCGCAAACGCGCCTTCAAGCCTTCGCTCACGGTTTCCACCATGAGGCCTTGACACGTGTGCAGAGCTACGGAACGGATGAACCCAAACCGGGACCTCGAAAGCAGTCCTCCGCCCACCTTGCACCACACACCCAACACACGGTTGTTGCCGCCCGATCCAGCTGCCCAGGAGACTACCCTCCTCTCTCCCAGAACGTGTTGCCTTCCGCCAGCCCCTCGCAGCAGGGTCGATCCTTAGGCATGACTCGAATGGACAGCATCTCTGACTCACGGCTCTACGAGAGCAACCCGCTGCGCCAACGGAGACCTCCTCTTTGCCGAGAGCAGCACGCCAGCTGGGACCCTTTGCCGTGTGGTAACGAGCCCTACAGTTACGGAAGTTACGGTTTAACGGGAGGCCTTATGCCTTGCTGTGAAAGGGTGATGGTCCGCAGCATGCCCGAGAAGATGGAACAGATCTGGAGGTCCCCGTGGGATAGCGTGCCGCCTCCACCGCCCAGCGCTCGCGGGCCAGCGGAGGAACCCCAAGAGCGGCACCCTATTCCAGAACACCAGTATCAAACATACCGAAACCTCTGTAACATCTTCCCGGCATATGTGGTCCATTTGGTCATGGAGGAAAACCCTCACATGACCGATCCCCAGCAGCTGGCTGCCGTCATTGTCACTAAATTGCGTTCTTGCCACTAAGCACATCACAAAAGGCTGCTAACAACACCACCACGAATTGGTGGTGAGAAATTGGACACCTTGAGAATTTCGTATTTTTGTTTCACTCTGAAGAAACGGCCATTCCCCGTATGTAATTACGATTGGATCCATTAGGAGGTTGGCTAGCATGGTAGCATTGATGCTGCATTGGTTATGTTATCTGTTAAGCCATATGGGAGTCTGGATCTTGTACCTGAGAAGTTTAGCATCGTAAAAAAGTCCTGCGTTCTCCACAGTTCAGCTCCTGAGACGGGCCGAAATGTTCTTAGGGTTGTTCATAAAGCCGACTCAAAAGTGTATCCACATTGAGAGAGCAACTGCCTGCCAGTTTGATGGCAGATCTTGAGAATGTGTTATTTTGATGGTGATGATAACATTTATCCTTTGAAAAAGAGTTACATGAGAGAAATCTCTTTGGTAAAACCGATCAGAAATGATCCTGCACAATATGAATAGTATTGTGTATGTATATGTGTATTCACTTGCATTTGCGTGTAAATATGACGTGACGCCGTGGTGTTTTTTTTTTTTTTTGTTTGTTTTTGTTTTTTTTGTTTTTTTTTGGTGTGCGTGATGACGTGTGATTTCGGAAAGAGGAATGAACGCTTGCGTACCTCAAAGCATGACCTTTGAACTTTATGGCCTTACATCGGAGTGACCTCACCACACGTGGTAATGTGAATAGTGCTTAATAGTTGTGGAGGTCGCTGTTTTGCATTTGTTTTATAAAAGCGAGCACTGGGACAGAAAGATTTAGATTCTGCCGTGCTGCGGTTCAGACTTTTTAATTGGCTGGGCTGTAATTGCAAACCTGCCCAGCGTTGTCTGTTCGCACACATGCACGGATGCAAATTTACGAAGCCATTTTAAAAGATTGAGCCAAAAAGATAGGTTTTTCTGATCTGAAAGCACTAGTTGGAGAAATTATTCATATGTATTTCCTAAATGTTGTTGTCGTATTGTAGATTTTAAGAGAGATGTTTGAGTAAGCATGGGCTTCAGTAAATCTCTCCCAGACAGCATGTTAGCACTATGCTTGACAGAGAGCGCCGCTCACGTTTGGCTCGTTAGTCGATAACTATGTTCAAATATTCACAAACTGGGGAGGAGAATGAGTCTCTTCGGCAAAATGCTCCTGTGCAGCATCTATTTCCTGATTGATGCCGAGAGACCGCCCCATTTCATCTGCTCCGCCCTGTAAATTAACATATCTTCAGGAGAGCGTGAATGTTATTGGTCCAGAGATGCTCTGGGTGTTTTCAAAAAAGACTTAAATTGCTCCTTCATTTTTTTTTCATGAGCACAGGTGTGGCCCCGTGGGGCCCCGTTACTGCTCGTGGGAAGGTGTGACACACTGCCTACCTGTCTCTTCCTGTGCGACACACACACGGAACACCAGGCTGTTGTTGGGTTGTTTCTGACATTTGGCTGACAGTTCGCTTGCTGCCTCTCTACCGCCCCCGACCCTGCTTCGACTTGGACACAAAACCCAACCTCTCAGCTCTACGAACACAGACGGTTCTCGTTCCCCTTATTCTTTTGTTTTTCAACAAGGTTCTTCCAGAAGGACGTAAATGATCATTTTTTACAGTCTTATTCTTTAGAGGTTTTTGAAAATTATTTTAAAATGTTTTTTTTAATGGTTATTTACACATTTTAGGCCAGAAACATTTATGCAAGTACATGAGCGTAGCATCACACTGTTACAAGCTCAGAAAGTCTAGAACTGTCAAAGATCAACTATATTTTTTTCTTTTTTTTTATGATTTAGTAATTGAGAGTTAGGGTTATTTTTTTGTATGTTTATTATTGCCTGCTATAGTACCAGCTGTGGCCGAATTGCAGTTCTGTTGTGTTATGAATTGTGATACACTGACATGAGTGCAATGACATGAAAAAGGGATAGTTCACCCAAAAAGTAAATTCTGTAATGAATTACTCACCTTCATGTAGTTCCAAACCCATAAGACTTTTGTTCATCTTTGGAACACAAATTAAGATATTTTTGATGAAATTCAACAGCTTTCTGAGCCTGCATAGACAGCCATGCAACTACCACGTTCAAGGGCCACAAAGGTAGTAAGGACATCATTAAAATAGTCCATCTGACAGCATACGAAGACTGACACAGAAGAGAAGAAATTGTTGAACAAAGTCCTTGTTTCTTAGCTTCATAAGATTAAGGTTGAACCACAGATGCCACATGGACTATTTTAACAATATTCTTACTACTTTTCTGGGCCTTGAACGTGTCAGTTGCGTTGTTGTGTCAGAAAGTATGCATGGTCAGAAAGCTCTCAGATACTGAATTTGTGTTCCGAATATGAACGTCTTTCAGGTTTGGAACGACATGAGGATGAGTAATTAAATGAGTAGTTCACTTCCAGAAAAAAAAATGAAGGAATAATGAACTCACCCCATTGTTTTTGAGGAAAACATTTCAGGAATTATCTCCATATAGTGGACTTCAATGGTGCCCGCAAGTTTGAATATCCAAAATGCAGTTTAAATGCAGCTTCAAAGGGCTCTAAAAGATTGGTCATTTTCTAAAAGAAATTAAATTGTATATACTCTTTAACCTCAAATGCTCGTCTTGTATAGCTCTGCCATGCGCATGCATACTTGGTGTAATCCAGATCAAGACAGGGTATGTCGAAAAACCCCCATCTCATCTTCTCCTCACACTTTTAAATCGTCCTACATTGCTGCAGAAGTACCGACCCAGTGTTTACAAACTGAACATGCAAAGAAGGTCAACCTCCCTTTACAAAAAAGGTAAAACAGCGATGTAGGACGATTTTGAAGTTGGAGGAGAAAATGAGATGTATTGACCCCGATTACACAGGGTACGCATGCGCATTGCAGAACTAGACAAGATGAGCATTTGAGGTTAAAAAGTATATTTTATATTTTTATTATTCATTTGTTTTTGTTTTTTGTTTTTTTAGAAAATGACAGATCGTTTCACTAGATAAGACCCTGATTTCTTGGCTGGAGCCCTTTGAAGCTGTATTGAAACCGCATTTTTGACATCCAAACTCACGGGCACTGTTGAAGTCCACTATATGGAGATAATTCCTGAAATGATTTCCTTTAAAAAAACAATTTCTTTACAACTGAAAAAAAAGGCATGAACATCTTGGATGACACTGGGGTGAGTAAATTATCTGTACATTTTTGTCCTGGAAGTGAACTACTCCTTTAATGACAGAATTTAGATTTTTGGGTGAACTATCTGTTTAAGGAATCCACAAGTTTGGGAATTTACTTGAGGGTGATAGATTTCCCCACACAGATTTCACAACAGTTTCAAGTTGGTCACACACAGACCGCACTTTAAACATCATTCATGTACTTGCATACAGTACATTTCAGGCCTTAATGTGTATTTTTTTGTTTTGCGATGGAAGTGTTTTTACAGTACGGTTGGGTTTCTCCTTCTCCTCTTCTCCTCTGAACCTAGGAGCAAAAAATCCTGAAGGAGGTGTTTCTGGAGCAATCTAGAAATGAATTTCTTGTAAATTACGACAAGTCCGCTGCTTATGCTCCGAGGTTCAGCCCCCCATGCAGTTGAGCAGCAAGCTACCAAACACCAAATGTCCAGAAACGACCTTTTGCTTGTTGATACAAATTGTATCTATTTCTTGATTGTAAAAAAAAAAAATATATATATATTTCTGAGCTGTACAGTATCACTTATATGAGTATATATATATATCTATATATATTTAAAAAAAAGCTTAGTTTTGTTTAAAAAAAAAAAAGGATAAAGAAATATAATGCCATAATGTCAGTGATACCGTGTGTCACTCGAGTAGCCCATAGAGATGGCTTATTTCCTGCCGGGCAGACCACTACAGACAGGGATCTCTCTCTATCTCTCTCTTTCATTTCTTTCTCCGTCCTCTCATACCTCCACCTTTTCCATGCCTCGAAATTTGCTGTTTGATGATTATTTTGGAAGCGATAGTTTACCTCAGCGGAGCTGAACTTCATTTGTTTGACTGAAGGATTTTTAGGGCGTGGCTTTTCTCTCTCTGTTAAAGGTATAGATTCAGGAGAGACACATTCTGACACAATCTGTGTGCTCCTAATATATTTTTTCCTCTGTAAATACTGAAAATTAATGTCGAACCTCTCGTATTTGCACAGTATTAGTGCATTTGACATACATCAAGACACTCTACCAGCTTATCCGAGCAGGATCTCTCTCATACACACACTTAGACTCGATGGGTTGCCTTGACAACCGCAGTCAGCTGATCACATGCTATCATTAGTACTGATATAACTAATGTAAAATGTTGACTATTGTGTGTGCGCTAGTGTGAATTTATGGTAAATTCACCGCTGTTTCACCTGTAACATAGTTTACCTTCTACAGTGAAGACATGGAGGCACGTTCCAGGTTGAAGACTGGATGGAATTTGCACAATGTCCTTATTTTTTTAGTTTTAATTAGCAAGTAGGTGAGTTTGAGCAACTGAAGTTGATGCCACACACGCACACACCTTCTCTCATGAGCGAAATGTGAGCTTTATCCGAGTGTCGTACTGAAAGATGTCCACACAAACACATGAACACGCACCTCGTAACCTGCCTTACAGTTGAACTACTTTGGTTTGTGAGAGTCGAGCACATTCTGACTGTACAGCACCGAGCGTTGCGCTTCTTGCTTGTTTTATCTATTCTCATAAGCAGAAGTGCTAATGAGAAGATGAGGTTTTTTTTGGTTTCAGCTCTCTATTGGTGTCTGAACGGACGACCTGATTTAACCGCACGAACTGCTGGTTTTTCTGATTAAGCTTGACTAGGATGTCCGAGAAGAACCTTGCAGGACAATTGGACGTGCACGAAGGAGAATACGTCAAAAAAACCAAGCAAACGGGCATTTCAAACTGTCAGAAGAGAGATGGTTTCCCCATCGCTGGTCGCAGAGCTGATGTAATCTGTACATTTCCATGTATGTTTTCAATATTGAATACACCAGCTATAACTCGCTCACACAAACACTCTCACCAACAGATTGATTCTCAGGAACTAACAGATGTATTATTATTTCAGCTCCTTTCTGAAAGACATTATCTTTGATGTTTGCTCTTATAAAACTGCGGCGATTTGTGAAGTAGTGTGGATGATCTTGAAAATGTGTTCTTAAATTCGATTTCTGCCGTTCATTTAACATTTTCCCCCCTTGTATTGTGGGTTTTTTCGCGCCTTCGCAGGTTGACCGAGTGGTCTTAACACTTTTGAGTCTCGTGCTGTGATGATGACGACATACGATAGTATGTTTTACTCTCTACTGAATGAAACATGTTGCTTTTAAACTTGTTTTCAATATGACAAAAACACGAACCAAAAAAAGAGAACGAAAAAAGAACGTGAAATGGGGTGGAAAAACTTTATAACGCTTTGGGTCCGTGGACTCAAACAAAATGTAAGTCTCAATGACAAAAGGTGTTTGTTCCTCTCAATAAAGCCAGACTCTATTTGGTTAACTGTTATCATGACTGTGTTCCTATTGGTTGCTTGTTTGACTGTAGATAGTACCTTGGAATGAAGTCATTTTAGAGGAAGTAAGATAGTAAGGTATTGCAAAACACAAGATAACTGCTATTCAGTTCGTAGAGAGGCCCCAAAACACTGAGTCACACTTAATATTTCAGATTTTAATTGCATTAGATACAAAATGTCAAACCGAGTGGCATCTGTAAACCAATTATGCTAGTGTTTTTCCTCAGAAAACCTTTTTCTGAGCCACCTTTTTGATTAATTTGTCTCATGGACACTTTTTAATGGATTTATGAAATCAGCTCCCTGCAAGTTCTAACAGGTGTCGTAGTAAAATAACCACTGTGTACAGTTTGACTTTTCGTCTTCATTTTGAGCAATGCATTTACTATTTTGAATTCTGAGACCTTTGCTATATTTCTTTAAAATAAATGCCACTTGTTTTGAACTTTTATGTAATGCAATTACATACACAGCTGTTCAAATGTTTGAAATTGGTAAAATTAAATGCTTTGAATTAAATATTGTTAATGTAAACTTTACATTAACATTCCATTAGTTAATGTATTAACTATCATAAACAATGAACAATACATTACAGTCATTATTCATTTTTGTTAATGCTAGTTAATAAAAATACAGTTGTTCATTGTTAGTTCATGTTAGTTCACAGTGCATTAACTAATGTTAACAAACTTTAATTTTAATAATGCATTAGTATATGCTAAAATGAACTTAAACTAAGATTAATAAATGCTGTTGTAGTATTGTTCATTTTTAGTTCATGTTAACTAAAGTAGTTAACTAATCTTAACTAATGAAACCTTACTGTAAAGTGTTACCAAAATACCTTACACTCACCAGGGCTGCATTTATTTGATCAAAAACAAAAATTTAAAATAACTGTTTTCTATTTTAATATATTTTAAAATGTGATTTATTCATGTGATGACAAAGATTAATTTTAGCAGCTATTACTCCAAGTCTTTAGGCCTGACAGGGGTCACAGACAGGGTTTAGATTAAGCCAGGATTAGGTTACAGTTCAATTAGGACATTTAAGTAGCCTTTTATAAACGTGGCTTATAAACAAATCATATTGGTGTGCATCTTGAGACAAAACAATGGCACTGACATATTTTCAGATAAATCAAAGTAAGTTTCTTTCAGTTAAAATAGCTCAGACATGCATGGGACCATGGGACCAGTCTGTGAAACCGGGGGTTCATGGTGAAGTCCACTTCCAGAACCAAAAATGACAGATAATGTACTCACCCCCTTGTCATCCAAGATGTTTGTGTCATTCTTTCTTCAGTCGTATAGAATTTTTTTTTTTTTTGAGGAAAACATTTCAGCATTTTTCTCCATATAATAGACTGATATGGTGTCCCAAAGTTTGAACTTTTAAAAATGCTGTTTAGATGCGGCTTCAAACGATCCCAGATGCGGTTGTAAAAAATCCCAGCCGAAGAAGAAGGGTCTAATCTAGTAAAACGATTGGTTATTTTCATTTTAAAAATACAATTCAAATACTTTTTAATCTCAAACGCTCATCTTGTTTTGAGCTGCCTGAACTCTGTGTATTCTGGCTTAAGACAGTTAGGGTATGTTGAAAAACTCTAATCATATTTCCTCCCTCAACTTCAAAAATGATTTCAAAATCATCCTACATCGCTGCAGAAGTACCTACCCAGTCGATGCAAAGAAAACATGCAAAGACAATCAACCCCCAAACAAAAAAGGTAAAACAGCGATATAGGATGATATTGAAGTTGAGGGAGAACATGACATGGGAGTTTTCGGCATACCCTAAATGAACCGGGAAAAGGCAGAGTGAGACAAGATGAGCGTTTGACATTAAAAAGTATATAAATTGTATTATTTTTAATGAAAATAACTGATCGTTTCGCTAGATAAGACCCTTCTTCCTCAGCTGGGATTGTTTACAACCGCATTTGGAATTGTTTTGAAGCTGTATTTAAACTGCATTTTGGAAGTTCAAACTTGAGGCGCAATAGAAGTCCACTATATGGAGAAAAATGCTGAAATTTTTCCTCAAAAAGCATAATTTCTTTACAACTGAAGAAAGACACGAACATCTTGGACTGACAATGGGGTGAGTACATTATCTGTAAATCTCCGTTCTGGAAGTGAACTTCTTTAAGAAATCATTCTAATATGCTGATTTTGCACTCAAGATACATTACTGATGCTGGAAACAGTTGTGCTGCTTAGTATTTTTGCAGAAACCTGTATTTCTTTTTTTTTTTTTTGTCAGAATTCTTTGATAAATATAGGCCTGGTTTCACAGACAGGGCTTAGATTAAGACTTTTTATAAATGTAACTTCGAAAAAAACATCAATTAACGTTAGTGCTAGTTTCTCTTAGTTTAAAGTTGAAAGAACAACATTTGAAATCTTATATAACATTATAACATGTCTTTACTGTCACCCAGTTTAATGCATCCTTGCACATGAAAATTATTTCTTTAAATTAAAAAAAGTTTCTGTCCCCCAAACGTATGAACTGTAGTATGCATTTGTAAGTGGTTTAAATGTCCAAATACATTTTGGAGCCACTGTATACAACTATATATAACTATCAGATGTGGGGTAAGATCGCCAAACTGTGTTGCTACTGGTTTTGGGGTCGCAGCCCATTTCAGAACAGACTACCATAATGTAATATCTTTGGAAAGAAGCTGATGTTTAAAGGATGTTCAGTCAACCTTAACGGAAGCCATTTACGTGGAGTTTAAACGGGAAAATCGGCATGTAAATATATAGGCAGACGGTGAACCGACACTTAAGGTAAGGCTATACGCAGCTTCGATCTATCGCAAGTTTAAACACTCTACTACAAAACCCCTCAAAACTATCGTTATAATTACTTAAGTTGTGTACACTATGAAATGAATCTCTTACTTACTTTGTAGGTACATCTGTGCTTTGTTGTTTATGATGAGAGAATTCCCAGTCGAAATTCAGTCAGCCAGATTGCACCCTCAACAAAACGGTTTCAGCGATAACTCATCTCAACGCCTCTGATTGGTCATTGCATTCTTAAGCTCAACAGAATCGTGTGTGATTGGTTATAATTCGCAACACTGTAAAATGCGTAAAAAGAAATTTAGTGCAACAGATCTTGATTTAAAGGGGTCATGGGATGCCAAGTTCACTTTTACATGTGTGTTGGCAGTGTATGTACAAATCTACCCTGTAATGATAAAAATCCATGCAGTGGTTTTTAATTAATCTGTAAAAATAATATCCCCTTTTTCAAATGTGCTATTCTCAGATGCCTGTCCTTGTGGCATCACACCAACATAGGCCACTCCCACAATAGTTGATTGACATGAGCGTCTTACCTCAGTTGTAACTGTCCAACCTCCATGTTTTGATGCCGGAGCAGGGATGTAAGTTAGACAAGAATTGAGCGGTTTAGGTGTTGTGTTGCTGGATGTAATAATGAACGTAGTGGTCGTTATTTACTCCCGACATCTGAGCCGCTGAAGATGCAGTGGATTACGTTTGTTTGTGAAGGGAATGCGCCTCCCGATCTACATATATCTGTCTACGTTTGCGCAAATCATTCATGATCCAGCTTCACTTACAGAAGTGAATATAAGGTTTTTTTTATGAATCTTTGCGATCGCCTTTCCTGATAATGTGCTAGTTAGCAAGTTTAGTGCTAAAGTAAACATGCTCGTCACTCCACAGAGAGAAGAGAGGGGCGGGGTGAGCAGAGCTCATTTGCATTTAAAGCAGCCTTGACCAGAATGAGATGATTTTTGCAGAGCTGATTTTGGCAAGGTAAAAAGGGTGTTGTTTTACACTACCATTGAGAATTTTTAACCAAAGTATATTATAGACTTTTCATTAAGACCCTAAAGAATCATATCAACTTGTGAAAAATGGGCATCCGATGACCCCTTTAATGCTGCAATGGACACTTTCCATTCATTTTCACTGTTAGCAACGGCTGTAATAGATTTAATTTAACTGTGCAAGGGTATTTTTGTCCCAAGAGGAAGGGTAAATCAAAGCTAATAGAAGGCAAGCCTACAACCTTTAGCCAAAAAAAACAAAGGCTAAAGCTAACGGTTCCAGTTTAGGCCGTGTTGCCAGGACTGCGGTTTTCACGTGAAATTTGTCTACTTTAACACTGCTGCTGCGGGTTGTTTTTCATGTCCGCGGGCCAAAGTGACCTCAATAACGTGATATTTAGCTCTTGGAATGCGAATCTTATAGGGGGAACCCCACCAAAAAAAGCCCATTGAACACAAAAACCCATTTTAGCACATGGAACACGATTTTTACCAGGGGATACCCTCCAAAATGGGACTGGGCTAATTTTGAGTAGCAATTGAGTGGGTTTTGTTGTGAAAACCTGGCAATACAGGGTTTAGGAAAATAAGACCAGAGGCCATTTTCTTTGAATGGATGTCAGTGGAGAGGCTCAACTCTTAGAGGAAACCGCTTATTTAATGAATCAACTACCTATCAGTTAATTTTCAACATTTTTTACATTAAACAATACTTTTGGATTTTACTATTTTTAGAGTTTACACCAAAAAAAAAAAAAAAACAGACTTTTTGCGTCAGGTGGGATTCAGCTTACGGCACTTTTCATTCATGCCTATGGTATCCGTAAACATTTACCGATATCATGGCGATTGAATGTCGCACAACTCCGAACTGAAGGTCAGTGACGTCAGCGTTGTAATGTGATTGGATATCAAGGCACACGTGATCCAAGTTGACCATTACGCTTTCTCCAACAGTAAGTAGTACAGACCCTCTTATCTTCCAAAAGTAAAAAAAAAAAAAAATCTCTGGTCAAACCGGGACCTCGAGAAACAGAAAAAAACAAATGTAACAGAAGGGTACACAATACAAAATGAAGTTTATTTGGCAACTTTATGTTCAAAAATAATGTCATGTAATTTACAACATTTCTCAAACAGCACCAACTTCTTCATTAGAACCTCGTGAGACATTACTCATGGGAATTTCAGTTCCGGATGGTTTGAACAGACGCCAAAAGCTGTAGGACCGAACTGAGCTGATCAAACTGCAGCCAGTAACTGGACTGTAATTTTAATAACATTAGAGTGAGACTGACAACCGATATTACTTCTTACAAAGATGAACATGAATTCTAAAAGAAAAACAGTTTAAAATTTCCAACTGTGCATGGTCCTGTCAAAGACAAAAGTAGAGAGGCTGGATGTGTGTGTGTGTGTGTGTGTGTCTAGAAGAGCCTCAGTCCAGCTTAGCGTTTAACATCATAGGGTTCATAGTTCAGGGTCGGCGGTTTAATATCTCAAGGCCGCTGAGTATCTGAGTGTGTGTTAGAACAGTTTGAGTCCAGCTTTGAGTTTGCTCAAATCACTATGAGTCCAAAGCGGCCCATCTGATCCACCAGCTCTGCTCTGAAGAGGAACACTGTGAATAAAAATGCATTTTTAATGAAACGCATATTATAACATATCAACTACATGTTTCAAAAAAGTTTCAAACATTCTACCTTTTGTTGCCATGGTGCTGAGGGAGTTGATCTAGCTCCACCTGCTGGTCAAATACAGTAAATGTAGAATAACACTCCACCATTAAACAGGAGGGGTCCTCTGGTTGTCCTGGAACTTTTCCTAGCGGGTACTGTTTCCAGGGGACTCGATCTGTTTGGACATAAGAACACCAGATTGAAGAAAAGAACTAAATCTGTCAAAACCATCTTAGGATTTACTACTAGTTGCCAACTACAGATATCTGTGGTGTAAAATGAGGTGCCCTCAGTCCTCATCAGTAATTGGTCAGATGTTAAAGGGTGGGTTTTTGAGTTGTCTGTCTTCCACATCACATTAAACACCAGCTGACATTACTCGTGCTAACTGGCCCTAGTATTTGGGGTCATGGAAACAGACGTCACACTTGCGCAATGACTGGACGAGTACAGATGGTCTGAATCTATGAATGAATGTATTATTCACGTAACAGGTGTTGAAGCATTTCATTTATTTGTAATAAACTGCAGATATTCTGCAGCACAAACATCATGTTTTATTAACAGAAGGCAATTCATAAACTAACTGCAGTGTTATTTTAGCATTATTTACATACTATTATTTTTATATGTTTAGCTTTTAATTTTAGTTATTTGTTTTTATTTATTTTAATGATTCTTAGTTTTATTTCAGTTTTAGTATTTAAAACTAAATGTAATTTTAAAATGGTGCCTTGCCAACTAACCCATAACAATAAGTTTAAGTTTTAATCTAATATTTAATTTTATTTCAGTTTCATTTAAATTATTAAAAATATTTTTTAGTTAACAACACTAAAGTGCAATGCAAGGAACAAGCTATATGACATGGATATTTCATCACTGAACCATCAAGATTTCATCAAGAACATTATATACAATTTTTTAATGCAGATACACAGGAACAGACTATATGATACACAGCTCCCGACTGTAATGTGAAATAAAATAAAATAAAATAAAGTCACTGTTAAAAGGTCGTAAAATGTAAAAATGCACATGTATGCAATATATCAATTGCATAAACAAATGGCTCTTATGAACTGTTTTTTTTTTTATGTGTTCTGAAATATGAACTCATTTGTGGGTTAGTGGATTGCATCAGGCTTATACAATTGACCTCCTCACTGAACCAAAATTGTGACCCTAGACTTCAAAATCAGTCATAAGGGTCAATTTTTAGAAATTAAGAATTAGATTATCTGAAAGTTAAATAAATAAATAAATATTTGGCCAAGATGCAGCTATTTGAAAATCTGGAATCTAAGGCTGCGCAAAAAAAAAAAAAAAAAAAGTTGCTTTTAAAGTTGTCCAAATTAAGTTCTTAGCAATGCATATTACTAATCAAAAAGTAAGTTTTGATATGTTTTCAGTAGGAAATGTCAAAATATCTTCATCGTACATGATCTTAATATCCTAATGATTTTTGGCATAAAAGAAAAAAGATCATTTTGACCCATACAATGTATTTTTGTATATTGCTACAAATATACTCATGCTACTTAAGACTGGTTTTGTGGTCCAGGGTCACATTTAATAAATTACTAGTAAATCTAATAATAAAAAAAAAAAATTTTTTACCAAAAAGCAGATGAGGGTGTGTGAATGTTACCTGTGCAGACGCTCCACGCAGACCCTCGTAATGCGAAGTTTCTCTCCTGTACGGTTTCTGCGCTTAGCTTTTCCTGGAGGTCCTCTGTGGGCGGAGCCTGTGCTGTTCTGGGGGTGTGGTTAGATGATTGTGCGTCTCTGTTCTGTGAGGTGTTACTCTTGAGTCTCTCCTGAAGGTTCTGTAGGGTGTACACAGGCTGAGCGGGGTCTGAGGGTCCAGGGGATGAGTTTCCATGATAACCCTGTGTGTAAATGCTGCAGAGCTGGAGCAGGTTCTGCTGGGCGTCTTGTGGGAGGGGCTTATCCATGTCACTCAAAATCCTTAAAAGGCAAGAAGGAAAATTCGATTAGTTACTTTCACCCACACTTGTGTGTAAATATGTGTGCACGTTTACTCACTGTCGGAGAAGGAACGGTGTAGCTGGGCACGGCGCGTTCACACATGCAGAAATCAGATTCTGCCATGGAAACTGTAATCTGTTCATGAAGATCCTTTCCTTGGATATTTTTAGTCGCTTGTGAGCCTTCAATTCACCTGCCGCACACAGAGTTTGTTAAACGAAGTGCACTACCAGATAAAAATTGTTGAACAGTAAGATTTTTAATGTTTTTTTTTTTCTGCTTACAAAGCCTGCATTTATTTGAACCAAAATACAGCAAAAGCAGTAATATTGTGAAATGTTTCTACTATTTAAAATAACTGCTTTTTATTTGAACATATTTTAAAATGTAATTTACTCCTGTGATCAAAGCTAAATTTTCAGCATAATTACTCCAGTATTCAGTGTCACATGATCCTTCAGAAATCATTCTAATATGCTGATTTGATGCTTAAGAAACATTATTATTATTATTATCAATATTTGAAACAGTTAAGTACATTTTTTTCAGGATTCTTTGAGTAGAAAGATTCAAAGATCAGCATTTATCTGCTTTTGTAACATTACACACTATACCATTCAAAAGCTTGGAGTCAGTATGTATATGTATTTTTTTTTTAGCAAGGATGCTTTAAATTGATTAGAAGTGATGATGAAGACATTTATAATGTTACAAAGATTTCTATTTCAGATAAATGCTGTTCCTTCTGAACTTTCAATTCAAAGAAACTTGAAAAAAATTCTACTCAGCTGTTTTCAACATAATAATAAATGTTTTTTTAACAGCAAATATTAGAATGATTTCTGAAAGATCCATGTGACACTGAAGACTGGAGTAATGATGCTAAAAATTCAGCTTTGAAATTACAGGAATAAATTACATCTTAAAATATATTCAAATAGACAAGAGTTATTTTAAATAGTAGAAATATATCAAAATTCACTGTTTTGGATCAAATAAATGCAGGCTTAGTAAGCAGAAGAGACGTCTTTAAAAAAACATTAAAAATCTTACTGTTCAAAAACTTTTGGTAGTGTAGTTTAGAAATACTTTAACAAAACATTTTTAAAAAATAATTAAAAAAAACTATGGGTCTCATTTAATAAGCATGTACACACATTTATGTGTGAAATGTGTGTGAATTATGTGTGAATTCATATGAAAATTAATTTTTGAATTTACAAAAAAAAAAAAAAAACATTAACAGTGAAATTTTTTTACATTGATATTTCATCATCGATATATATACAGTGAAATAGTAAGAAATTGGCTTTATAGCTCAAGTACTGGGGTGTCTCTGTATAAAACCGCAGATACAGAGGCCTTTGTGTATAAATATGAAATAATACATGCATTTAATAGTGAATGAGACCCAAATTGTTAATATTTTCAAATAAAACGAGACCCAAATTGTTAATATTTTCAAATAAAACAATAGCCAAACTGTTAAAATAATCATAGAAGTTTTTTTCCAAACTATCTACTTTAGTTTTTAGCAGAAGAAACAAACTCAGATTCATACTTTTGCTGTTGCAGAGTAAAATTTCGGAGATCCATGAGGCGATGTAGTAAGTTCTGTGACTGGATGGCTCATTCGAGAGTTCAGCAAAGAGTTTATCAAGGATCAGATTCATAAAGACGGATGAATTCAAGATCTTCAAACACGGCAACCAAAAGTGCAAAAACACTCGAGGAAGACATGGAGAGAACATGTCGACAGAGTCCTCTACAGAGACAGAGAGAGAGAGGCAAATTTAATTTATGTGAGCAAAGTCTTTCATGCTTTACTGCTTTATAAACAAAACCTTATGCTTTTGTACCCGAGGGGTCAATATCCAAAGACTCTAGTTGCTCTGCAGTGGGAATAAGGAATCCATCTTGCATTAAAACATCAATGAGGATGTCTCTGCAACACAGACAGAACAGATGGCAATGAGACACATACTCCTAAACATATCAGAAATAAAGACTTTGTCAGTTGAACACACGCACACACCTGGCCTCTGTGTCGTAGTGTTTGATCTGTGTCAGGATCCAGCTGAGATCAGCGCTGGCATCTGGCCACTCGCCACGCTGCCCTCCCTGCTTTGCCAGCTCTTCGAACGTCTGCCAAACACACCACAACAAAGGGAACAACATAATTAACAACTTGAAACTACTGCCAGTAAAAACAGAAACATCCTTACCAAACAGCACTAAATGTTTTTAGCTTGTGTCTCTCTCACAATAGTGTTATGCACATACCAAAACACTCAAGTTTCACCCACTATTATATAACTATGTTATATAATTTTGACAATTTTGATACACAGTGTATTTTGACATACTGCTCATTTAAAATACTATCTGCGTACTATATAATAGTAAAACAGGCATAATCAGTTAGAGGTTCTCTATGCATGAGGAAGAATTCCAACACTTGTCATCTGTTTTCATTAAACTGCTGTCTCAGAGACACAAGCTCATACTGCCCTCTGCTGGTGTGAGCTGGGATATTATACACAATGTGAGATTGGTTCCAGACTTACCTGAAACTGTTCTCGTTCATAAGAGATGAGCAGTTCTCTGACTTTCTCTGAAAGATAGGGGGGAAAAAAATGGAGAACTCATTTTTAAAAGTTAAAAAGTACACTACAGTTCAAAAGTTTGGGGTTGAAAATGTTCTACGTTACGTTTTAAATAAACCTCTTAGACTCATCAAGATGGCATTTACATGATCAAAAATACAGTAAAAACATTTATATTGTGATTATATTATTACAATTTAGAATACTTGTTTTGCATTTTAACATATTGAATTCAACTGAATTTTTTCAGAAATCATTCTAATATGCTGATTTGGTGTTGCTTAATATTTGTTTGGAAACCATAATGATTAATAGAAGGTTTAAAAGAACAGCATTTATTTGACATATGTGACCCTGGACCACAAAACCAGTCATAAGTGGCAATTTTTCAAAATTGAGTAAATAAATAAGCTTTCCATTGATGTATGGTTTGTTAGAATAGGACAATATTTGGCTGAGATACAACTATTTCAGTATATGGAATCTGAGGGTGCAAAAATTCAAAATATTGAGAAAATCGCCTTTAAAGTTTTCCAAATTAAGTTCTTTGCAATGCATATTACTAATCAAAAATTAAGTTTTGATATATTTATAGTAGGCAATTTACAAAATATCTTCATGGAACATGATCTTTACTTAATTTCCTAATGATTTTTGGCATAAAAGAAAAATCGATAATTTTGACCCATACAATGTACTTTTGGCTATTGCTACAAATATACCCCAGTGACTTAAGACTGGTTTTGTGGTCCAGGGTCACATATGCATCTTTTGTTGCATTATAAATGACTTTACTGTCACATTTGAATTTAATTTGTCCATGATTAATCTTCAAAAGCTCATTTTTTTTTTTTATTTTTGAACAAAGCTAATGAAATACCTTTTATACAATACAAAGTTGCTTAGTATTTTTATGCAATTTGTCTTATATTGTAATTAGTGCTGTCAACTGATTAAAAAACAAAAAGCTAAATTAATCGTGATTAATCCTAACTAACATTAACATTTTTATTGCAATAATTTCATATTCAATCTTCAAATTAATGTGAAAACAACATAAAGACAGTTTATTTTGAATATTTGCTCATTTATTTAATATTTTTATGACTGAAGGTGAGTATCACTGATACCAATATTACTGATGTTTCTAGGAAATAGTTTTTCCTCATATTTAACCATTGATGATTGATGCCATTCAACAATACAGTACAATTGAGAGCTATCAATTTTAACATTTAGACTTTAAAAAAAAAAACAGCAACTTCTAATTTAAGTGAACTTACAGTGTTAATTTTGACAGCAAATTTTGATTTAGTCTTAGTCTTTTGACTAAAATGCTTTTTAATTTTAGTCATATTTTAGTCATCTGAATTGTTCCGGTTTTAGTCTAGTTTTAGTCGACTAAATATCGCATTTATTAAGCATTTCTCTAAAATTACCAAACTCATTACATATGTTTGATATTAAGGTTTTATTATGATAGACACAGATGTTACTGCTGTGACACGCAAAATGTCTTTATATTAAAATTAAATGAAACCACTTCTCACGAAGGAACAAGAACACGGTCTTCTTTTTAATGAAATACCAATGGCTATATAGGCTAATTATGCATTCTTTATAACAACTTGTTTACTACATTCTCCATTCTTTCAAGCAGACATATTTATTTATACAAGTAAATTTAGATTAATCTACTAAGCGACTCAGTCAAGAGCAGTCTGTGATTTTCTGTCTTTCTTTTGTTGTTTGATTACATCAATGCCACAGACAATAGCAAGTGAATTAGGCTTCTGTCACTTTAAAACTAAATGCGCAAATACAATGTACTGATACACGTCCGATATTCACCCAACTGTTTACGTTCACATTAGACATAGCCAAGTGTGTTTATGTGAACACTCATCAAAACTATCAAAACATCAAAACTAACAATTCGGCATCATTTTGTGTGTATTTCTACATTCATGAGACTCGAAAGAGCACTCTAGTGCTGTGTGAGAGGCGCTGCTTTGGTATGTGCACTCAGAATACCGGACCGAATTGAGTTCTCTTTTGCGTTCTGAATGAATCTATTTCCAAAGTGTTTTTATTTGTTGACAAAAATGTCAATAGATTTTTGTCATAGTTTTTGTCATTCAAAACAAGAAGTTTTGTTATCGTCTCGTTTTCATCTTTGAAAAAAAGTTGAGACAAAAATTAATGAATTATTCATCAACAAAATTGACAGAGTGAACTTAAAACACTCTGCACATAAACCAATTTTTTACCTGTGCCCTTCAGCAAGTAGGAAATATACAGAAATTAAATAAAGCTATCAATCATTAAATAATAAATTAAATATAGATGAATCCTTAAAGCTACAAAAGTTATTGATTAATTAATTTTTCTTTTGTTCTCTGATTAACAGACATCACAGCAGCTGGGCTATTAGCTTATTTGGCTGCTATTACTTTAAGACAGGGGTCACCAGACCCGGTCCTGGAGGGCCGGTGTCCCTGAAGAGTTTAGCTCCAACCCTAATCAAACACACCTGAACCAGCTAATCAAGGTCTTCCTAGGTATACTTGAAACCTCCAGGCAGGTGTTTTGAGGAAAGTTAGAGGTAAACTCTGCAGGACACCGGCCCTCCAGGAACAAGTTTGGTGACCCCTGCTTTAAGAGCTGCCGCTGCTGAATGTGACGCAGATGTGACACGCATGCTTGTATTTTCCCGCTTTAATAAGAAACGACACAGGCTACAGTGCCCATCGCCGCATTTGTGTGTGCAACTGAAGCACGCGTGCTACGCGCACAGTATAACAGCTGACAGGACAGGACATATGGCCTGACAACATCTCATCTGACCCAGTTCATTGTTGTTCTACTAAAGCTCCCCCGTCACCTGTACCTTTCCCATGCTCATTTAAAGTGAAGTTGGAGTCTGCATCTGAAAAGTCTCCCGTTTGATGTGGTTGTAAAGACGTTCTGCGACTAAATAAACGCACTTCTTGTCAAAAAACAAAGAGACAGAAGCAGCAGTTGTGAATGGGGTGGCCAACCCTAGCCTCGCCCGGCATTAAATATTTTTAAAGCCGTTAAATTGGAAAAATTAATTGCCTGCATTAACTTGCTTATTTTGACAGCACTAATTGCAATATAATTGTCATGTTTTTATGTTCATGTTTCTGAGCTGTAAGTATACCATGTAAAGGTCAATTTCTGCTATTCTCCTTCCTTGAAGTTCCACATGTCCCTCCTTTACTGACACAAACATTTAACCAATGGAGTTTTATACGTAGAAGCCTACTTACTGTGTGCCTCAATCTCTTTCTGTCTGCGGACTTGCTCTTCCTCATGCCTTTTAACAAACTCCTCTTCATCCTCCTCTTCTTCTTCTGATGATGAGTTCCAGTCCTCTGTCAACTGACTGCCCATTTGGCGAGACCAATACTCTTGATGCAACCAGTCCAGCACAAATCCACAACCTGAAGAACACAACACAAACATAAACACAATGCACACATTTAAACACATCAATGACGTATGCATGTGTGAGCTTTCACCTTTTCGACACCACTTTAGTGACGGGAGTCTGCGGTGTGTCAGATCATGCCTGAGGTTTACCACCCACTCTGGAATATTTATCTGTCAGAGAGACAAATTGTAGTCAGGCTGCAGTTACAGCAGATCATGAAAGAAGTTCATCGGAGTTGAAGTGTCACTTACTTTCCCAGCTAACCGTCGTAAGGGTCTGGCAACTCTTTTCTGTTGCCGTTCTGTGATGAGATTAACAAACCTGAAACACAATCATACTGGTTACTCCAGTAAAGTCAAATGTAATGATTTGTATGGTTCAAGTGCACTTAATAGATGATAAACATACCGAACCAGCGCCATGCCATAGAGAAGCACTAGATCGTTGGCCTCCAGCTGACCTGTGCTGTCCAGCACCTGACAACGCACCAGGTCCGCTGTACTGTCCACAGCTACCGGAGTACTTTGTCCGAACCTGTGACAATAGACAGAAATTAGTGACAATGCTCTAGACCTGTCCTAATAAACTAGTTCAGATTTTTTTTAATGGCGAGCAGGGATCTCCAGTGGGCCACAAGAGCTAGGGAGCTTAAATAAAAACAGTGTAAAACAGAAAAAAAAAAACCTAAATGCATACATGACTTAAATAAAAATATACAAATATATTTAATTGAACAGATGTAAAAATAATTGACATAAATGAACAATAGATTTAACTGTACTATAGTGACAGGAAAAAATAATTAATGTAACAATAGAGTTTGTCACGACACGTCATCAATCTGAACATAAACAATGCCACTGACCAAAACAGAACTGGCAAATTTGGCTGATTATTGCTGCTGAAAATGGTCAATTATTGTCATGTTTTGGGCTGTACTAATCAGCCGGACATTTGGAGTACTGTAGACTGCTAAAAGTTATAACAAATCAAGGAGAAGCGTGCAGAAAACTGTCTGAAAAACAAAAGGCGTTTGTGGTTGACCAAACTGAACCAGGATTTCCAGGGCAAGAACCTTGACAACATTCGTGTTTGTTCTTATCATTTCCGGTAGGTGAAATATTAGGCTAATATCTTAATTTATACTGCTCTGTATCTTTACCACCTATTAACTTTAGTTTGTCAAACTATTGCATCCTTTCCTGCTTACTAGGTCCGTCTCTCTATATGATTTAGCAGCTTTCATACGTTTTTCCATGTTTTAGACATCATAAATTAGCAGAACAACATATTCAATAAGCAATCAATGCTGTTGTTTACATTCGAGTATTGCCAATATGCCCGCGCATCCGGGTAACTGGCCAAATCGTGACGCAAGGAATACAAAGATATCACATTTTGCATAATGCCAATGTAACCTACTGTTAGGACTCTCTGAACATTATTTTTGGGACAGTTTAATTAAACGTAGTCTGTTAGTGATCTGAAGTTACATTATGAAAATTATAATTGGTAATGTAATTTATTACACGTTTTAGGTAATTTGATTACTTTTTTAACCTAGCTTGTTTATCTGAGTAAGCTAACTTTGTTCATTACTAATATGAAAATGCAAGGGAAAAAAATATGCATGATGTGTATTTGTTATCAGCAACGAGTTGAAGTGCATTAAACATGACACACCACAAGGGTTTGCCAAACTGAGTTAATGGAGTTGTTAATTAAATTACTATATCATAAAAATGAAACATTTAATAGAAAGAAAGGAAAGTCATAATACAAGAGATGAAACATCAGGTGTCACGTGACGCGCCAAACGGCAATCACAACATCTCCCACACCGATTTTCTCAAGACATCAGATCACTCTCATAGCAGGTCCATCCCTGACCACCGTACCTGCCCTTCCACGCAGAGATCCTGTGCAGCGCGTGTTTCTGCAGCGCGGGCTCTTTGGAGAACAAATACTCCAGCACATGTTCGTACTCCGCTTTGTTCATCCAGGCCACGACGTGACGCGTCTTCCCCACCGTTTTCTTCTTCATCTTCAGATCGTAGACGTTATGCTTGCGCACGATGTGGTATCTGGAGCCGCAGCAGGGAAACAAGTCTGTGCAGTGAGATTCGGGAAAAAACAAAACATGCGATTTACGTCAATCTTATTTCCGAACACATCAGGGTCCTACGCCCCGCCAGCGGTGCGGCAGGTTGAACGCTCCCCCTGCACAAATGTTGAACAATGGTTCCGTACGTTCCAGCCAGTACAATTTTTGAATAATAATAATAATAATAATGTTAATTGCATTCAAATAATGGCAAAATGCGTAGCCTATGACAATAAAAGAACAGTTTGACGAAGAGAACCTCTTCGTCAGTCACAAAATTCTTAAGCATAGTATTAATACAAAGCTGATGAGCATGATATCAGCCATTTTCAGAAAGATAATTTTCAGTCAGAGCACTGACAATAAACCTTCAGCTCTTCTAATAAAACCTCGTCCTGTTTTGTTATCACACAATAAAACTGAGAGATTAATTTGATTTTTTTTTAATAAAACATCCCATAAACATTCAGCACAAACAAGTAACAAGCTTCTGCTATGTTTTTGGACCTGGTAATATGGTACATGAATATGGCAATCATTTAGTACTTTTGCATATATCAAAGTACCATGGAATTACATATGATACCATAACTGTACTAATGAACAACATGTAGTATTTTAAAAACTACACTTAAAGTATGGCTTGAGGAAAACAAAATATCTGATCAATGACCTGAATTTTTAATTCTATAGCATATGATGTGATATTAACATGATAATGTGATATAATACAGTATGTATTGTATTGTTTGTGATAGAGTATTGTAATTTTTTAACAGCATCCTGCCCATGGACTGCAATAGTAAACTGGACCAGTACTTTTTGCATGGGACACCAGTAGATTGTATGATCCTCTAATAAGGAGATAACATTCACAATTCAGCCTACTATTTTAGGTTTTTATAGACATTTAAATACACTTATGGCAATTAGTTTACATGACACTGAATATGACCAAATATGAAAAATCTTGGGTGCCTTACATTACAAAATTATCTAATTGGCTCACGTTAAAAATCAAATGATACTGAAAAATAATCAAAGTATAGTCATAATAAAGAAAGCCTATTTTTGTTTCCTAGTCTAATTCTAAAGTCCAAATCTAATATTCTAAAAGATGCTTAACATTTTTATCAGTACCAATTTTACTGGACTACATAAATGAGTGTTCGTCAGGAAAAGTTTTCAAACTTGGATTACTTCTAAGCAGTGTTGGGGAAAGTTGCTGTTAAAAGTAATGGATTACAATATTTCATTACTCCCTAAAAAAGCAACTAATTACTTTTTTTATGGAAAGTAATACATTACATTACTTTTGCATTACTTTTTAAATCTGGGCAAGGCTTGCTTGTTTGTTTTTAAAATAGAAAAGTTATATTTTTGGCAAATGTAAAAGCCCTTTCACACCAAAAGTGAAATGAATACATCTCAGACTGAAGGAAAAGTAAACTCACGTTTGTAGAGTAAAACACAGGAGAAGAAAGTTCATCACTCTTTAGCAATAAAAAAAAAAAGAAGAAGCACAAATGTTGGTCATTTTTGCTTAGTATGCCTGAATTAGATAAAGGTCAGCAGCAAAGACATTAGTTAATAAAAAGGGATTAAATACATAAAGGATATTTGTGTTATTTAACATATTTAATTGCAGGTTTGCATCATATTCTGAGTTTGCATTTGACTGTTTTTATTCATTTTGAGGAATACTGAATCTGTTTTTGTGCGAGTGAGACAAATTAATCTAGTCCAGAGCTAGTAACATCAAGTTTACACAGAGCACATAACACCTCTGCACTTACTCCTGATTTCTCAACATGGCAACAGGAGCTGTCAGTCAATATATGACACGACAAAGTAACTGGCGTTACTTGTCTGTAAATTACTTGAAAAGTAATCTGATTACATAACTCACGTTACTTGTAAAGTGTTACCCCAACACTGCTTCTAAGTTCTTTATTTTGAAAATATTTCGCTAAAATGTAGTTTTGTCAACTTCGAGACAAGTTACATAAAACGATTTAGTTTTTTGTCCATATAAAGTCTCGCCGTGTTCCTTAAGTGAAACGCATTTCCCGTACCAAACTCTGCCACTCAACAGAGGAAGCCAAGACAAGCTTGGAATTTCTGGGGAAAATTACGTCACTCTTGGAATTGTGTGGAATACCCCCACCTCGCATTCCCAGAGCGCGCGCATTCGAGTCCCGGCGTCTGTGGCACACAAAGCAGCAGCAGCAGCAGCAGAAGCGTATAACGGGGCCTGTGAGAATCCGGGCGGAGTTTAGTCAAACGCGCTTTGGTGTGCCTGCATCGGCTGGGCTGGGTGTGGTTTTCAAAACTCAGTTCCGTTAGCAGGAAACGACTCTTAGGACCACCAGTACTTCTCAGAGCGACAAAGACGCACTGAAAAGTGAAACTTTGTCTTCGGGATCTGGAAGAGATTTGAGGAAAAGCTTTTTCACACGGGCGGTGGCGGTTGCTCACTCTTACGCGTGGACGTCGGCCGATGGGAAAAAGTTTGGCTTTCTGTTGACTTCATTGTATCAGCTCAGTTTGTGACACATCCGTGAGAGAAGAGACAAAATACAGACAAAATGCCGAAAACGGTGAGTACCCTTTAAGAAATGGAAACCGTGGGCTTGAGTTTGTACCGTATCAAACAAAAACGAACAGAGATTTCACTGTGCTTTTAAAAGCTGCGCATTTTGGTGAAACAGGAGACAGTAGCGACGCGTAGGCGCTCGAAAGGGGCGAGGATGGTCTTTCTCTTGTTGGCATTTTTGCCAGTAAGTTCCCGCGGGTGAACAGTAGGCCATGAGCAATGCACTATTTATGGCGAGAATTAATTAATTGGACAATGACGGTCGTTCATTCCACCCGAGTACACTGAGGAATAACTTGTTGCGTTGCAAATTAAAACGACGATTTCTCTACTTCATTAGTTGCTCTACTTTTCTTTACTCATACTTTGGCTGTATGTTGTATTTAATAATAAAATGACTTATAAACTTAATTAAAAGCATGTTTTCCCCCAAAACCCTTTTTACTAAAAGACTTAAATGGCAGTGGCGTTTTGTGTTGTATAGGGGCTGAACCGTTACTCGGTGACAACCTGTAACCCCCCCTCTCTCCTCCCTCCCCAAATCTGATTGGCTTTCTAACAAAGTTTCCGTGAATAGACCGTATGGTGAAGATTTTGATTCCAAGTGAGTCGAATCTTTTGATTGCGTTCAAAAAAGATTCGTTCACGTTTAGTGATATCATTACGCCAGTAGGTGGCAACAAGAACGTCATTTTGACGTTTGACGTGAGTTATTGAATCATAACTCAACCGGTTCAGAAACACTAGTTGTTTAATTTTTTATTAAAAGATACACATCTACTAAAAGATTCAGGAAGGAACGTTTAAATGTCCCCCCCCCCCCCCCCAACAAATTATAACTAGACAAGTCAGTCTTTCAATTAAGTCTACCCTTTATTTTAGTTGTATATGGTTAAAAGTCGTTTTAAAACATTTGATCGTTTAGCACAGCTACTCCTTTTTATGAATGAGACTGACTCATATGATGTTGACAAATGAGATGCTTCGTTCAAACTCGAAACAGCTAACTTACTCCTTTAGTAATCGGGCGTATTCGTTTGAAAAAGAAAAGACGGGCTTACATAAAATATTTTTAAATTAATGTCTGAGGTCATTTGTGATTTCACTGACGTTTGACATCTGTCAGCTTCGTTAAAAACGGAAGAAATAAGTCATGGCACGAAAGTGAACGAGAACTATTTGTTCACTTAAAAATTCATTAAAGGCGATTCACGTGTTGCTTTTATTTAAGCCTCTATCCAGCAGCATAATGGCGCGTTTTTGAAATGCTTTTGATAAGTGGTTCCGGATTAGAAATATGAGGCGTGTCAGAAGCGGCTGTTCTAGAGTTTTTGGAGCTCTTCTGTCACTAGGGAGGGCCAGACAAGTTCATGGCGCAATCTTAGACTATTATCCATGCCAAGGCGTGGTGCTCACCCAAATAAGCAGAAAACGGCCTCTTTTTTTGACCAGAGTCCCTTATTATTTGGTTACCCCTCACAATTAGTGAATCATTGTTTAGGTAAAGATTATATTTAAGACCACAGACCAACAGTAGAGTGGAAGGACAGATCACTTTCTCACAAGTAGTTTATGATTTAAGCATAAGCTATTATCTCTGTGAAATGCCTTTCAGTGTTTGAGTGTCAGTAGTTACATATTAGTATTGGATGAGTCATATATTACAAGTTTTCAAAAGAACCACTAGCATAAAAAGTACCACGGACACGAGCTATGATCTCGGGGCTTGTACCATATTGTTTTTTGAAAAGTACCATGTAAATACCCAAATGACTAGTCTTGTAAACAGACTAATGAACTGAAACTGAATTTCTTAGCCTTTCTTGTGTATTCACAGAGAAATCTGTGATTCAATTCAATAAAACATTATATGCTTTATAATAGTCTTCATCAATTGAACATCAACATAAATGCCTGTCAGCAGATCAGTAGTGATGTACATGAAAATGTGTGAATTCAAAATGTATGACACAAGCTCTTGATCTGTGAAGTGTTGTATACATTACATACTATAAAAAATAATGTTTGGTAATGCAATGTATTAGCCTGTTAAATGTCCGTATTAGACATTTGAGGTTTGTTATTGTGGTTAAGCTCTAATTTAATTTTTTTTTTTAAACAGCTCAATCACAGCCTTGCACAATAGCTTACATGTAGCTTATAGTTAGTTTCCTCTCATGTTGAGAGTGTTGAGAAGCTCAGGTCAAGAACAGTTGAATGTCGATGTTAACCGGATGTAATATCAAAGGCGTTTAGTTTGAGAAGACAGATTAGGTACATGACACTAAAATGAAGAGTGTCGGTAAGGTTGTGGCTGACTGATGCACACCAGATAGTGCCGTTTTTTCCGGAATAGATCAATTTTTATGATTGAAGAAATTAGTCTAGTATAAGTAGGTGGGTGATCTCTTGTCATTGGTGAAACTGGATGCATTTATAAAGATTTGGATCTGCTTATGGAATCACATTGGCCTGTAAAATGAGTCAGAACCTTTTTTTTGTCCGTTATTGTAGACTCCTTCAAGTCCTAGAGTCTTTTTCCGAAAATGACTCAAGGTTTCTGTGCTTACACTGTGCTTACATCACTTCCTGTTTGAACGTTTCCTGTTCGGGGCCAGCTAGGCTTGACGCTGCCGCTCAGTACCTTATTTGGAGTTTCACAGAACTGCGGCGTTCGCGCACATACACCCTCACACACACAGCTTTGTGTAGTGAGCATGGGCCCCTTTTCCTCTGCAGATTTCTGTTCCCCAGAATGCAGCTGTGTATCACAGCTAATTTACTAAAATGACCTCTTATATAATCAACAGCCTACTTTCTCTCTCTCTTCCTTCATACATGCACTCACACATATGCATTTATCTCCAGTCATCAGTTTCTCTCAGTGTACTGAGTGGGAGTTTTGTGACCTCTGTAGGTTCAGGTCAGAGGGAGTGTGCAGGCGAGAAGTTAGGCTGTTGTAAGAGTCAACTTAACACTATAACCCTAGTGCAAAATTTTATAATCAGGTTTTTTTTTTTTTTGTAAATTTATAGCCAGATCTGTTTTAAGAAGTCTGTATACAATACTCTTCAATGTGTTTAAAAGAAGCCACTTATGTTGACTAAGGTTGCATTTATGTAATCATAAATACAATAAAAACAGTACTATTTTACTTAAAATAATACTTGTCTATTTAAGTATATTTTAAAATGTATTTTAAAATATAGTAAAATGTAATTCTGGTTGCAAAGCTGAATTTTCAGCATCATTACTCCAGTCTTTAGTGTCACATGATCCTTCAGAAATATTTCTGATATGCTGATTTGGTGCTTGAGAAGCAGGTTGAAAATATTTGTTCTGCTTAATAGTTTTGAAAACTGTGCTACATTTTTTTTTCAGGATTCGAGTATACGAAATCTTTTGTAACACCAGACATGTTTTGTACTGTCAATTTTTAATTTTTAAGGCATCCTTGGTCAATAACAGTGTGAGTTTCCTTCAACACTGTCAAAAAAAGTCAACTTAAAATAATTTTTTATCCCGCTGCCTTAAATTTGAAGTTCAGTCAACTCAAATAAGTTTAGTCACTTGAAATGTTAAGTTTTACTAAGTGACAACTTGGATATTTGTGTTGACCAAACTTAAAAATTATTTTAAAACCAAACTTAATTTTTTTTTTTTTATAGTAAAGAAAAACTCTTACTGACCCCAAACCTTAGAATAGTAGTGCATTTACATATATTTGCATCTTTTTAGTACATGTTTTTGGATTTTCTGGACCATACTTGGTTATATTCTCTTTGCAACCCTTTATTTGAAGTTCAAGTTTAATTCTGTCAACAGAAATACATAGATGTGATTCAGTACACACTAAAATGAGTGTAATGTCCAGACCATGAGTGCTGTAACTGATTTATAACTATACAGATAGTCCAAAGTATTCTGGAATTAAAGGCAATAATGTCTACGTCGTAACGCATATACTTTAGTGTTAGTTGCCTAAATATACTGCTTAAATATTATTTCTTGACCTGAAGTTAGAAGGTGGTTGGAGGTCTCTGGTATGTGCAAAGTGGATGGATTAACTACGAACACGCACATGCACACTCACACACATGGTCAGATTAATGATCTTTAATAAGGTAAAACTCCAGGGGGTTTGAGGAGAAAGTTCTAGAGTTTGTTGAACAGTTCACATTTCGATGGAGGACTGCAGCGTTGAACGACATCTCACTTCAAGCCTCATGTGAGTCGAACTGTGTGTGTGTGTGTGTAAAGCAATAGATTGAAAACTACAATAGTTGAAAACATTTGCAAGTGGTTTTGGACAGTCATATGAATAACTTCATAGCTTTGAGCAAGATGTTTTGTACAGGACCATTATGTAAATGCATAATACTGGTGTCAGTTTTTTCTGCATTTTGTTTTTAAAGAACTTCCACTTTAGAATAAATGAGCTGTATTCATTTACTGGCAAAAGCCTCTGGTGTAGCAACAAGGACCTTGATTATTTAATCAACTCGAGTGTCTTTTATTTAAACATGTATTGAGAGATTGTTAAAACAGCCACATTTCAACTTCAAATTCATATTTACTTGAATTCACATTAATTTAGTTACCGTGGGCCTGCGGCTGCGGTTGCATGCGTTTTTGTTCTGTTTCAGTATTGGAAATTACCGATACTAGTTCATGTAAATGAAGGAGATTTCAAGAGGGAGATTTGATCCTGCAGTAAAAAGAAGCTAGTGAAGTAATTCATGTAAATACTTCTCTGCAATATGGAAGTTCTGAACAGTTCTTGTTTTTTCTCCCCCTACTATCTGTAAATGTTTTTTAAAGTGGTTTTGTGACGAGCTCTAACAAGGAAAGGTCTTGCATACACTTAACTGTACACTGTTTACCCTTTTGCATAATTGTTTCCAAACTACATTGTTTTTTTCCAACCTTATATTGGAGAAATGACATTTTGACTCCGATTAAGCTATAGAGATGCAGTGTTGCGGCATGTTTTTGCTAGTTTTCTTCTGTTGCATAGAACAGGAAAAGAAACAAGACCACTGAGCTAATTATCGACAGCATGTTATTGATGTCTTCATTGATCGCTTTTCCATTTTAGACACAGACAAATGTGTGGGCGAATGTGCATAAAATACACAAGGTCAGATGAGGATTGGCCACAAATGCACTCAGATTCTGCTGTCTCAAACATTTTTTTGGAGGAAGTTTTGTAGTGTCAATATCCTAAATCAGACGAAGTAGGGGGAGGGGTGAGAGAAAAGGAGGTTGACTTTCACCGCAGTTAGTTTGTGGTGTGAGTTAACTGAGGAGAACGATAGAATAAACACACAAATACACAGAGGTTGTTAGCGTTTTATCTCCCTCGTCTGCCTGAAAGAAACGGCAGCCATTTTGTCCCTGTTTGAATGCTTTTTCCAGGCCTACAGACTCTGTGTGTATGTGTGTGCGTGTGTGTGAATGGGATAAAAACACTGAATTTTGTGGTGAGTGTGTTATCTACACTATACTAGATTTTAGAATGAGCCAGTTAGTCCAAACATTTGCTCTAATTAGCCTTTTCGTTGTGGTAATTAGTTTTCATGGCTTGTTCTAGTTTTTTAGTGTGTTTGTGTGTGGGCTTGTTAATTGATTTTGGTGTGTTTGAGAATTACAAGGCATCGTTTGCCAAATCTTGGCTCTGTTATAGCTCACGATTAGCATTTTTGCACTAGCCTATGCCAAACTAACTTCACACATTAACTGTCCAAATTCTATTAAGCAGGCCTTGCTGTCTACTGCACAGGCAGCTACCTTCTAAGGCAGTGTCCTAATTGAATTGAAGCTTGACATTTTGAAAGACTCCGCATTAGTAATAGCAATAACTTCACGTGTCACAGAAATTGCACTGCTCAATAAAGTACAACAGTTCCCACCCACGTTTTTAGCCTTTGTTAGCCTAAGTATTTTTCCCATAAGAATTAAAAAAAAAAACAAAAAAAAGGCTGTGAAACAGCTACAAGCCATTTACCAAACCAGCCAGCTGTGAGATGAACCACAACAGCACAGACGTATTTGAAACTTAGACTAAAAGACAAAGATACAAGATAGTGTGCTAAACAGCTTTGATGACAGGAAACGCCCACAATCCTCAAAAAACACTGTGAATTATGTAGCGAAAATGAAAACAATGGATAAATATAAAACTGTTGATTTAAAGATGTTGATTATGTATAGAAATATATACTATAACCACAGTGTGATTTACTTGTTGGGATTCTCTGGTAGAGATTTTTTTTTGCTGAATCATGGGTAATGTAGTTTTTACCAGGAATTCAGCTTGAACATGATTATTTAAAAGGAGGAAGTCTGAATTTAAAGGGGACATATCATGAAAATATGACACTTTCTGTGTTTAAGAGCTATAATCGGGTCGCTGGTGCATCTACCAACCTAGACAACATAAAAAAAAAAAAAAGGCAACCCTGTAATTTTTTGTTACGCCTTTCTCTGTAAGCAGGTGAAAAAACTGCTCAGATTTTGCTTCCCCCCGTGACGTAGGAAGTGGATCTTATTATAATATTCCCACCCCTTAATCTGCACGTTTACACTCATAGCGCCATCATTTTGTTTTTGCAAGTGACAAAGTTCTAACACCATTTCTAACCAGTTCTAACACCATGGCAAAAGTTCGAGCAAAGCATGCTAAGTGTTCTGTCTTTGGCTGCACAGGTGAGCACTAAACACTATTTAGAGTCCCAGCCTCAGAGGACACAAGAGAGCAGTGGATTTATTGATCTATTTACTGTATATTACGCTGCTGCCACACAGATCTAATATAAACATGCAATTTCTTTCCCCCACATACCTTCACAGAAATAACTCTATAACTGTAACTGTATATTCACAGAAATAACTGTATAACTGTGTTTTTTTTTTTTTTTTACGTAAACTTGCATGCATTTGACAGTTTAAGAGCAATTAGACATGAAAGAGAACACGCCACGTGACAGCTGCTTTCTTTGTGCGTGTTTCGGGTATGTGGCTCTCAAAACCCTATATCAGATGTTTAAGCTTATATAGTTTAAAACGCATGATTTCAGTGCGACAGACATGAAAATCAAAAGCAAGCAGATGTTTTCTTATCAGTGTATCTAAGTTACGAGCTGTGAAGGAACAGGCCTATTCTGGAAAAAGGGGCGGGGAGCAGCAGCTCATTTGCATTTTAAGAGACATTTATGAAAACAGCATGTTTCTGCTTTCATTCAAAATAGGCATTTTCAAAATGATATAATAAATGATCTTGGTATTTTGATGTGTCACAGACACATTTTGGGGACACCTGAGACTTACATTACATCTTGTGAAAAGGGGCATAATAGGTCTCCTTTAAATGTTTAAAAACTGTAATTTCAGTTGTCAAAAGTCAATTCAGCTATAGAATAGATTTATTGAAATAGTTTTTTTAAAAGTGCAAATACTATGTTTAGCCTATTCTTTACAAGTTCAGTTTAATTGTGTGAGCATCATTGTTCTCTCTCTGTATGTGTGTGAGGGAGTCTGAGTAAAGGCAGGGCGATTGTTCTAAGAATAGTGGCAGAGAACCTCTGGCGGGTCCACTGTGAAGACCACACCCATCTCTCTCACACACACACACACACACACACCCCCTGTCCAGGCTGAACTACGTGTTCTTAGTTCCTGTTTCATGAAGACATGAGCTATTTTTACCCTGTGAATCCACCTCTGGATTGAGAGGGTCCATTAACCGACTAATATGCTGTTCCACACTTACTGCCACAGACACACACAAACCTGTCATTACTGACAGAGTGAAAGAACGAGATTGAGAGAGAGATGTTATGTTGGAGTTTGTGTATATGAAATGAACTCTCCCAGACCCAGAGAGGAGTTGAAGAGGAAAGAGCAGAAAAGTCGTACAGTCGTTGGGAAAGTTCTGCTTATTCTCTTTCTGTTCCAACTGGCTGATGTAAGCCTGTGAAACAGCAGAGCTGGGATTCTCTCTCTCTCTCTCTCTCTCTCTCTCTCTCTCTCTCTCTCTCTCTCTCACACACAAACACACACACACATATACACACAGAAAGCTAAAATCAAATGAATCACATTGTATTAAATCCATTCCTAGAGTGCTTGATAGTTGCCAAGCTACGCACATTCAAATAATTCATCCTCGCACATACACGTAAAACACCTGGGTTTCAAACACTGTTTCACAATCCAGCCATTTCACAACCTACTTTTGTTTCACAATAGTTCTGTGCTGAATTTCTGATGGTCCGTTAAACGTTCAGAAGCACAAGACATCTGATATTTAATGATAGTGTGTGGATATGAGAAAATTGTGTGTAGATATATGGCTTCAAAGAGGTGTGTGAATAAGTAAATAACTAGTATGTAGATATGATAGAGTGTGTGGATATAAAGGAATGAGGAACTTTTGGGGGACAATTGCCTATTTTGAGTGGAAGCAGAAATACACAGTTTTTGTGTATGTCTTTTTAAATGCAAATGAGCTGCTGCTTCCCGCCCCTTTTTCCAGAACAGTGCTGTGCCTTTACAGCTCAAAAACATGCTAAAAAACACGTTTGGTTTTGATTTTCATGTCTATCGTGCTGAAATTAGAAGTTTTAAAGCCATATTAGTTCAATTAAATGGGTGGAAACGTGAAGATTAAGGTGCGGTAATATTATAATAAGATCCCCTTCGTACATCATGGGGAGAGTGAACTCTGAGGGGCTCGTTATTTTACTTGCATGCAGTAAAAGGCCTACCAAAACAAAGTAACTGGGTTGTCCTTTTTCATGTTTTCTGGGTTGGTAGATGCACCCTGGACACAATTATAGTACTTAAACACTGAAAAAGTCAGATTTTCTTGATGTGTTTCCTTTTAATATATCAAATTTAAAATATAAACTATAGTTTATGTAATGTAATTCATAACTCACTGTGTTAAGACATTAACAGCTTTTTGGTTTATTAGGCATACTATCAAGACTGAATATGTACATATTTTAAAATCTTTCTGTTTCTTAATCCCGTAATCCCCCACCCCCCTCATTATGGCCCTCATGAATATTAACTATCAAATCTCATTTGTGCTCCCCTTTGTCAGAAACAATGTCGTTCTGCTTCATTAATGTGCAAATGGTATGTTGAGCTCTCAAGAGTCCCAGCACATGGACACTGGTCTGCCTCACAGACAGCTGCTAGATAAAGCAGGGCATTATGGGTCCAGCTGAGCTGGAGATGTGTGTGTGCCAAAATTAAGCTATTTATCTCTTGCACACACGGTCAAAGCTGGTTTAAGGTCTTTAGTCCAGTATATGGACCACGTCATGAAGACGTACGTGTCCATATTTCATTGACATTTTCACAGAGCGCTGGCTGGTTTTTGAATTAATGAAATAAAATGAATAACACTTGTCTGGTGGTTTTATTTGTGTAATTGTGCATTAGTCAGAAGCTGCGCTGTGCCGAGAATAATTCTTCTGAATGATCTGTTATTAACAGGAGGTGTGCTCTGATTGGGTGTAATTGTGTAGTGAGAGGAAGTGAGGCACATTGCTTAATGTGTCTCCATGGTTACTGGAGGCGGGGTTATCTGCATCCTGTGGGGTGGAGGTGGGGATGGGGTGAGGGAGACAGAGAAAGAAGAGAGGGGGATATCTTTTTCCATTTGTCCCTCTTGCTGTTTCCTTTCATTGTTTTTATCTTATCCAGAGTTCCAGAGTGCAATCAATCATGTTAAAATAGCAAGCCACGCTTTGGCGGAGATTTAAACACACACACATAAACACACTCAGACTCGTCTAAACACACACATAATGCCTCTTTTATAGTGCTCTTTGATAAGGGTCCAGGCTTTTTCATAGATAATATAAGCTATTAAAGATGTTTAAGCTGTCCATCACAAATAGAGATTTCATAATTTTTATTGCTCATGATTTCATGTTAATTAAGAACTGAACGATTCTGATTTTCTGTTAAATCAATTAGCTTTTTGTTTGAAGGAATAAAATGCATTTTTTTGTATTATGCATGCACCGCTGCTAAATAAAAGTTTGGGGTTAGTAAGATTTCTTAATGTTTTTCTGTTATGGTCACCAAGGCTGCATTTATTTGATGAAAAAAAACATTTTGTGAATTATTGCGATTTTTAAAATAACTTCTCTGTTCTCATTCATTTTAAAAAGCAATTTATTCCTGTGTTGGCAAAGCTGTATTTTCAGTAGCCAATACTCGTCTTCTGTGTCGCATCATGATTCTTCAGAAATAACTGAAGATAATAATAATAATTCTGATTTGGTGCTCAAGAAACATTTCTTGTAATCACAGTTGAAAACGGTTGTGCTGCTTAATATTTTTTTTATTTAATAAACAGAAAGTAAAAAAAGCACAGCATTAAAAACAGAAACCTTTTATAACATCATAAATGTTTTACTGTCTCTTTTTAATGGATTCTTGCTGCTAAAGTATTATTATTATTATTATTTTTTAATCTTACCGTGCCCATACTTTTGAACAGTACTGCCTGTCTGTTGGCCTTTCAGTCTGTCTTTTGGTCTGCATTCATTCATTCATTCATTTACATTTTTTTTTTTCCTTTTCTTTTCTAGATCAGTGTTCGTGTGACTACGATGGATGCCGAGCTGGAGTTTGCCATCCAACCCAGCACCACAGGGAAACAGTTATTTGACCAGGTTTGTGTAAACTTGCTGATTTATTTATTTATTTTTTAGAATTTAAGTACTTTTCTCTTGGTTGCACCACCCACATTGAGATTGTATTGATTCAACATCCTGCCTCTCATACATTAAATGTTTTCTGATTGGCTATGAATGTATCACATTTAGTAAGTGTGAGAAGATATTGTCTTGCAGTGGAAACTTAAGACTGAGAAGCTCAGAGAAGCTGTGTCAGTGTGTTTAGATTAAGAACTGGAAATCCTTCTTGTGAGGGAACTCTCCCTTCCTCCACCCTTCCTCTTTCTGACTCTGCTTCTTCCTCAAGCTGTAATTCTGTACAGTCCCCTCTTCCTCACTCTTAGTCACTCTGTACATCACGTCTATGAAGTCACTCTTTCGTGAACTTGATAATAGGCAGCTTTGTTCCTGAGCAACCTTTAATTTCTCATACACACAGACTCACTCGCTCACTCTCTTTCTCACACACACACATACACAGAGCGTTCATTCTTCTAGCAGTTGTGTAGGTTGTGGAGTTCCATTATTTATTTATTTTTTTTCAGCAGGATTTAGTCTTCATTTTGAGCCGAGGGTTTGGGATTAGAAGGTCTCCTGTTGTGGATACCAAAGCTTTAGAGGTCAATACCAGTACCACTGAAGTTTCACCGTACTTGTTACTTTCATCTTTCATTTCACAGCAAAAAAATGAATATGCTACTGAATTTTAAACTTGAATTAAATGTTAAAAAATAAATGTTAAATGCATATGTTGATATTATCAGATGAAATTACAATGATGGTTTTTCAAGTATGTCTCTAATATTTTTTTTAGATGATCAATTATGAGATTTTAATGTTCGGGCAAGTAATTAATCAAATAATTAAAGTAATTGATTATTTGATATCTGATCATTTGGCCTATCTGTTCTTCTCTCAAGAACAATGTTTCGTCCAAATTTATGGGATCTAAACATTTTTTTTAATTCTGCAGTTTAGTGCATTAAATTAATCAAAAGTGAAAGACATTTATAATATTACAAAAGATTTATATTTCAAGTAAATGCTGTTTTTTTGTTTTTTTTTTAACTTTCTATTAATGAAAAAAAAAAAACTGAAAAAAATAGCAGCTTTCAACAAAAACATGAAGCACCACAGCTATTTTTAATATTCATAATTATAATAAATATTTCTTGAACACCAAATCAGCATATTAGAATGATTTCTAAATGATCATGTGACATTAAAGCCTGCAGTAATGACTACTAAAATTCAGCTTTACTGTCACAGGAATAAATTTCATTTTAATACTTAAAAAAATATAAAAATATAAAACAGTTATTTTAAATTGCATTAATTTTTCACAATATTACTGTTTTTACTGTGCTTTGATTAAATAAATGCAGCCTTGGTGAGCATTAATTTTACTGACGCCAAAATTTGAATAGGAGTGTTTCTAAATGTATTCCACCAAGATGGCCATTTATTTAAAAAGTGAATTTGAGTGTTTGAAAGCCGCAAGCTATCAGACAGAGCTTTCATATAAAATTGAGTTTGCACTTGGTAATACCGATACTGTAGAAAGACTTTTTACTGTTGTATCAGATGATTACTGAATTACTGGTACTTTTAAAAATCTATAATCTCTGTACTTTAGTGTGTGGTTGTTTGAAATATAAGTGAATATGTGTACTGGCAGTGTGTATCCATCTTCCTGTTAATTGTCCTTAAAACCAAACGTCCAGTATGACATTATATTCAAAGGAGACCGACAGAAGCGTCACACATTTTCTGTTTACAAATCATTTATAAACACAGCTGCCTCCTCCCTGTTATTTTCTCTTTCTCCACATTTGCTCATTACTCTCTTTCCTTCCTTTGCTGTCTCCGCCTCAACTTTTGAGCAAAATTTTAAGAGACAGTATGGTCTGACTGGTCAGCATTTGACTATACCTCACATTTTCCATTGCTCTGTCTCACACACCCTCGTGACCGAAAATAACGAGTGTCTTCTCTGTGTATGTGGTTACACAGCATTTCTTGAGCGTTCCACCCATGCTTTAAAGCTAAATACATGCGGCAGTGATTAAAACACTGAACATTTGGCCTCTTGGAGGTGCTGCTAGCTGCTGTTTAAATCACATAGTCTATTAAAACATCTGTCATTAAGAATTGTGGATCTATGGAAGTGCATTACAGATATCTTTTATTTATATGTTTACAATTATTATTATTAAATTAGTGCAACTGTATTGTGCCTATTAAATATATGGTCCAGGAATTTGAACTTGAGTCCCCTTTTTTAGATCCCTATCTTACAGAAAGGAAATGCATGCACTATGGGTCTGCAAAAATTCTGTTTCATTTAATATACCTGTTTATTTATTATGTGTCTGTTTTATAGGTGGTGAAAACCATTGGGTTAAGGGAGGTGTGGTTTTTTGGACTGCAGTACCAGGATACCAAAGGCTTTACCACCTGGCTTAAACTCAACAAAAAGGTGTGTGTGTGTGTGAATGTCATGTGAATGTCTTTTTTTTTTTTTTTTTTCTCGAAACTGTCAATATTTAATCTTGTTCATTTTACTGTGATTTCAAGGACGTATCATTTAGTAAAGAATTATGATTATAATGTGCAAAATTATCAAAATGTGTAAAACTTTGACAGACCAAACTTCCCATTTTTTTTAAATGTTTAACCATTTGCTAATTTTAAGATATTTGTCAAGAGTTATCAACACTAACAAATTACATGTCAACATGTGTCCTTGCTGTTTACATTAGCTCATAAAATACAGTATTTAATAGGTTTACTGGTGTATTGACTACTTTTTAAGAAGATAATGTTTTCATTAATTGGAAATCATTATTAATTGTCAGTGTTGTAGATAAAACTAAGGATGTTGCATTATGTGTGAAGCATTCACTGTATTAAAAAAAAAACAAATCTGTAATATTTCTGGTAAAAAAAAAAAAATAATAATAATAACTGACAGCTGTGGTTGCCAGAATTTTACCAGAAAAATTACAGTAGCAACATTTCAGGTTTTATGGATTTAAATACCATAATTTCATTATCTGATATAATATTAATATACCAACATGGAGAAGTACTGAAATCTGTTTTGTACCTTTGTAATACACTGATAACCACCAAAAGCAGGTGATGATGGGAAAGTCAGATGATGAACCAAAGCCCATCACAAGCAGCTTTTAAAAACTGACGTATATAGAAGGTATACATGTAACAGCATTAGATATAACACATAACCCTAATGTACACAACTGATAGGAAAACAGTAAGAAGAAAAAGCTTTTTTATGTGAAATGTAACACAGGGAATTCTGGGAATGTCAATTTACAGCTATTCACTGTAAATTATACGTTCTTTTTCACTTTCAAAAATGGTGTATCATATTATAATTACATGTAATTTCCAATACAGTTTTTCACCATATATAGTAGGGGAACATACCGTTAACCAATTAATAGGTTACTATAGCATTTTTACAGTCTTTTACCGTTAAAATCACGGACATTTTTTACATGTATGCACGTCACAACAGGGCATTTTAGTTAAGATATAATTGAGTTTTGATAAATAGTTTTAAAATGGTTTAATTCTCATCATGCCACCCTTTTTTTTTTTTTTTATCTTTTCCTTCATAATCAGTGGCAAAATAAAGACATCTGTTAATGAAATTTTGCCACAGACAAGATTTCGCTGATTAGCACTTTCTAGTGAAACCTGTGGTTGTCAGCCTTTTCGAGCTTGCCGTCCAATTTTCTTACGTCCCAGTATCTTTACCCATTAATCAGTGACATTTAATAAAAAAATAACAGGGAAAGGCAATGAAAAGTCTGTTAATCTGAAGAAAGATATGATGGTTGCTGACAAGCAGATTGAATTAATTACTCTTTCAAACTGAAAGTTTATTCTTTGTTCTTTGTGCTTTCTAGGTTACGGCTCAAGATGTCCGCAAGGAGAGTCCATTGCTGTTTAAATTCAGAGCAAAGTTTTACCCTGAAGATGTTTCTGAGGAGCTGATTCAAGAGGCGACTCAAAGACTCTTCTTCCTTCAGGTTTGTGTTGTATGTATGTATTTACATGATCACCGGGTAAGGTTAAACATGTGATGTGGCCTTGGGTGAATTCATATAGAACGCATGTCAATTAGAGTGGATTGAACTGAATGCCAGGTCTTGTGATAATGTGATATTGCACAGTCTGGTGGTCAGTGATGGAACTGTCCGTATTCCAGTCCGCTTACAGGCCAACATTAAAGCATTCCTTGATTTAAAACAGTTTCATTGTTGGTTTGCTTTAGGTGAAAGAGGGGATCCTGAACGATGATATCTATTGCCCTCCGGAGACTGCAGTGCTGCTGGCGTCTTATGCGGTGCAGGCCAAATACACTGACTACAACAAGGATGCCCACACTCCTGGATACCTGTCTAGTGAGAAACTGCTCCCACAGAGGTGAGATGACTAGATGATTGACAGAAAGTGTACTCTGATTTGTTTTCTTATGTGATGCATGCAATGCTTCTCTAAAATCAGCTTTTCAAAGCATCACTAAACATGAAATTACTTAATGAAAACAACTAATGAAGCTCAGAATTCTGTTATACTGACAGTATGATTAATATTTACAAATGGCAATAGACAACATTATGGTTGCTGAAGTAAATCATAATTTTGTAAAAGTAAATGGCAAATTTGAATTATGCAAATGATAAAAAAGCAATCCTAAAAATAGACATTATTTAAAAACAGACATTATGCATAATAAAAAATATATTAAAGTAGAATTAAAATATATTTAAATATTTGAATTCTACTTTAATCGATTATGTTTAGTATTTAATATGTAATAATAATAAGTACAAAATATCAAAATAATAATTTTAGCAAGTACAAAATATCTTAATGGAACATGATCTTTACTTAATATCCTAATGATTTTTGGCATAAAAAAATAAAATAAATAAATTTAACCCATGAGATGTATTTTTGGCTATTGCTACAAATATACCCGTGCAACATAAGACTGGTTTTGTGGTCCAGGGTCACATATGTGGTTTAAATATCAGTGCTGTGTGGTATTTTAAACTTTTATTCACTAATCTATTGAAAAACACTACCAGTCAAATGTTTTTGAACAGTAAGATTTTTAATGTTTTTTTAAAGTAGTCTCTTCTGCTTACCAAGCCTGCATTCATTTGATTCCAAATACAGCGAAAGCAGTAATATTGTGAAATATTTTTACTATTTAAAATAACTGCGATTTAAATATATTTTAAAATGTAATTTATTCCTGTGATTTCAAAGCTGAATTTTAGCATCATTACTCCAGTCACATGATCCTTCAGAAATCATTCTAATATTATGATTTGCTCAAAAAACATGTATTATTATTAGAATTTTTCAGGGTTCTTTGATGAATAGAAAGTTCAGAAGAACAGCATTTATCTGAAATAGAAATCTTTTGTAACATTATGTAATATTATATAAATGTCTTATCATAATTTTTGATAAATTTAAAGCATCCTCGTTATATAAAAGTATTAATTTCTATCATTTCTTTCCCCTCCCAAAAAATAAATAAATAAAAAAAAAGAGAATTCTATAAAAAAAGACCCATTAAAATCTGGTGTACAATAAATTACTTTATCTTATTAAAATCAATAATCAAGGTAGCTGACAATGAATGTGTTTAGAGCTTATCAGTTTTTTCATTGTTCATTGATAATCTTGTCAGTGACATCACTTTACACCAGTAAAACCGATTTTCTGTAGAAAAATACATTAAATAAATGGCCACAGTTGTCTTGTGTAGGCTTAAAGCATAGCACTTAATGTTTCATTATAAGGTATTTTGTTATAAGCCAAAGCACATGTTAAAAATGTGTTTGTTATTCTAAATGTGAGCATGTGTGTGTAATCTTCTCTGCAGAGTTCTGGAACAGCACAAGCTGAATAAGGAGCAATGGGAGGAAAGAATTCAGGTCTGGCACGAGGAGCACAAGGGCATGCTGAGGTACAGCCAATGGAATGCGCTCTTGCTTTTTTCCCATTTTTATCGCTGACTGCAGTGACCCTGTCAATCACACACACCAGACAGAATGATAATGTGTATCTGTGTGTGCGTGTTTCAGAGAGGACTCGATGATGGAGTATCTGAAGATAGCTCAGGATCTGGAGATGTACGGTGTGAATTACTTCAGTATCAAGAATAAGAAAGGATCAGAGCTATGGCTGGGTGTGGACGCCCTGGGACTCAACATCTACGAGCAGAATGACAAGTACTTTAAGAAACATGATTCATTTAATATTTACAAACAAATAAAAGGGTTTGAAAGGTTGCACAAATATATTGGGTAGTATATAATAGCAAAATAACATTCCAGTAAGAATAAATGCTGCAGTGATTCTTTCTATTCATCAAAGAGTCATAAAAAATATATCATGATTTTCAGCAGCATTTTCAACTTTTTCAACACTGATAATAAGAAATGTTTCTTGCGCATCAAATCAGCATATTAGAATAATTTCTGAAGGATCATGTGACACTGAAGACTGGAGTAATGATGCTGAAAATTCAGCTTTGCCATCACAGGAATGCAGAAGATTTTTAAATATATTAAAATGCATTTTAAAATGCATACAATCTGTAATAATATTGTACAACATTAATGTATGTTTTTTTAAATAGAGTCTTCTTTTGAAAATAATTAGAATTGAAAACTGTTTTTTTAAGAATTAAATTTAAATTTTCATGACTTTTTTTATTATTTAAACCGTATTAAACATTTTCCAAATTTTAGTAACATGGTTATGTTTAGCAAAAACTACAATTAATAGAAAATAAAATGACCTTTTCTTTAATTAACTATTTGTGATAAAATAAATAAATAAATATATAAACCTTTTAAGAGTTTCAGACACTATCTTGTACCCTAATCAAGAAAAGTCACACTTATTTCTGTTCCAAAAAATCCTGACTCATTTCTTCTCTATTTTCAGGATGACGCCTAAAATTGGTTTCCCCTGGAGTGAGATCAGGAACATTTCTTTCAACGATAAGAAATTTGTCATCAAACCCATTGATAAAAAGGCCCCGGTATGTCAATTAAGATTTGTGCCTGACTTATCACGGTTTCTGTCTAGGTTCTTTGCAAACAGGGTGTAGACAAGAAGAATGCTGTTATTGCAAAGCAGTAGAGTGGTGTAATGTTTCGTGATGTGATTTGAAGATTGTGAAATCACATTTGAAGAATTTCCATGGAAGCGGCACGTTTCTCTTTCTTTAACTTTATCACAGACATAAAGAGTCTGGATGTGTTTCCCCATTCTTCAGTATTTCCTGTAGTTCCTGATCCCTCTTTCCCCTTTCTTTCTTTGGCTCTGTTACAAACTTACAAAGCTGTCTATATAGGCAGCATTTTAATGCATCATAGGAAATATGTATATAATGTTCCTCTCCCTTTTCCTACAGGACTTTGTGTTTTACGCCCAGCGTTTACGCATTAATAAGAGGATTCTGGCCCTGTGCATGGGGAACCATGAGCTTTATATGAGACGCCGTAAACCTGACACCATCGAGGTCCAGCAGATGAAGGCACAAGCCAAGGAGGAGAAGAACCACAAGAAGATGGAAAGGTGAGAGAAAAAAAAGACTGTGATTGTTGGTGTTAATTTAGATTCATCCCAGTGGGTTCTGGTCACCAAAACGATTTGTTCAGATTTGTCCAATGATTCATTGAGTGACTTTTTCTCTGTTACATCATTACACAATTAGGTGGCAACCAGTTAAAAGAGTAGTTCACTTCCAGAACAAAAAATTACAGATAATTTACTCACCCCCTTGTCATCCAAGATGTTTGTGTCTTTCTTTCTTCAGTTGTAAAGAAATTGTTTCTTAAGGAAAACATTTCAGAATTTCTCTCCATATAGTGGACGTCTGTGATGCCACAGAGTTTGAACTTCCAAAATGCTGTTCCAAAGGGCACTAAATAAGACCCTTCTTCCTTAGTCTGGGATCGTGTAGAGCCCTTTGAAGCTGCATTTAAACTGCATTTTGTAAGTTCAAACTCAAGAGTAGCATAGAAATCCACTATATGGAGAAAAATTCTGAAATGTTTTCCTCAAGAAGCATTTCTTTAGGAATGAAAAAAGAAAGACATGAACATCTTGGATGACAAGGGGGTGAGTAAATCTGTGCATTTTTGTTCTGGAAGTGGACTTCTCCTTTAATGTGTCTTCATTCATTATAAGTGACTCTTCATTGACAAAACAGATTTATTCTCAAACTTTGTCATTATCGTGCAAATTAAAATGTTTACACATTTTATAAATTGGTATTATTCTGTCCCATTTATCTTCTTGTAGAACAAGAGTGACTGAACTAAATTTAGGCTAAGGCTGTATTTGCTCAGTGTGTCTAAAGCAAGGCAGAAAAATGATTGATGATTTGTTCACTTAAAAGACTTGTTCAATAACTGATTCTTTTGAAAGCCAACTAACTTTGATTGTTTGAAGCATTTATCAGGCACACGTGAAAGTGTTTATATTTTTTTGTGTGCATGTGTGTTATGGTGATAAATGAGTGGTTGTATGTTTAGATTTGTTTATTGTTCAGTGTTGGGCACTTCACAATGGCAGGAAGGACGTGTCCTAATACATCTGTCTGTTTCAGGGCCATGCTGGAGGATGAACGTAAGAAGAGAGAGCAGGCTGAAAAGGAGAAAGAGAAGATTGAAAAAGAAAAAGAGGAGCTGATGGAGAGACTCAAAATCATAGAGGAGCAGACGAGAAAAGCTCAGCAAGGTGGCATTGAGTGAAATTCGCTCTTTGTTTTTTTTTCTTATTCAGTAATGATCATTAATTACTCAATATTTTGTGTGGGCAGAGCTGGAGGAGCAGACCCGCAGGGCGATGGAGTTAGACCAGGAGCGTAAACGTGCTCAGGAGGAGGCGGAACGCCTGGAACGGGAGCGCCGTCTGGCAGAAGAGGCCAAAGCGGCTCTGCTGCAGCAGTCTGAGAGCCAGATGAAGAACCAGGAGCATCTGGTCAGTTACCATAACAACCAAGATACACACTGCCTGCCACCATGGCAGCACAATTCTAGTCACCATGACAGCTTCACAATAACTTTCAGTAGGTTACAGTTGTAACCATGGTAACCAAACTACAATCATGAAGTTTCCACAAGAACCAAACATCATCTAACCACACAGTGCAGTGCACCAACAATTACGTGTGTTCCCTTTCAGTTCTAAGAATATGTGTATGTGTGTGTGTGTATAAAGGCAACGGAACTGGCAGAACTGACTTCTAAGATCTCCCTGCTTGAAGATGCCAAAAAGAAGAAAGAGGAAGAAGCATCAGAGTGGCAGATAAAGGTAAACTGTTTACTTGTTAGCATGTGTATTGCAGCAGCTTATTGTAGAATGAGATGGTTAGTAAGAGATCTATACATCCATGCTTTTATCACCATATACCTTTTTAGGATATTAAGCTGGATGTACAACTTAAAAATTTGTGTTTTATAGCTTGGCAATATTTGTTTTTTTTTATTAGGAATATTTAAATAAAATAAAAAAATTAATTATATACACCCATACGATCATATGTATATTTTAATATGCTTAATTTGTTTTAATTATGTTCTTTAAAATGGTTAAATTAAAAAAAAAAAATCTTATTTTGCAAAACCAGTCTTATGTTGCACAGGTGTATTTGTAGCAATAGCCAAAAATACATCTGATGGGTCAAATTTATCGATTTTTCTTTTATGCCAAAAATCATTAGGATATTAAGTAAAGATCATGTTCCATAAGGATATTTTGCAAATTTTCTACCGTAAATGTATTAAAACGTAATTTTTGATTAGTAATATGCATTGCTATGAACTTAATTTGGACAAGTTTAAAGATTTTTTTTTTTTTTTTTGCATCCTCAGATTCCAGATTTTCAAATAGTTGTATCTACCTGCATTTTATGCTTTTGAGGTTTAAATCCACAAAGCTGTTAAAGGATTCATTCACTTCCAGAATAAATGTACTCACCCCCATGTCATCCAAGATGTTAATGTCTTTTTTCTTCAGTTGAAAAAAATTAAGGTTTTTGAGGAAAACATTCCAGGAAGTTTCTACATATAGTGGACTTCAGTGGTGGCCAATGGGTTGAAGGTCTAAATTGCAGTTTCAGTGCAGCTTCAAAGGGCTCTACAAGATCCTAGCCAAGGAATAAGGGTCTTATCTAGCAAAACAATTGGTCATTTCTAAAAAAAAAAAATAAATAAATGAAAAATGTATATACTTTTTTACCACAAATGCTCATCTTGCAACTAAACAAATTTTGTAATCACGTTGGAAAGGTCACACATGGTTAGTTCCTTGACTGTGTACTTTGATATAAAAAGCTAATGTAGGGGGAAAAACTCATTTTTTCCTTCAAATTCAAAATCTTCTGATATCCGCATTTCACTTTCTTTGCACATTTGCTTTGTAAACACTGGGTCATCGAGCAATTGCAAGATGAGCATTTATGGTTAAAAAGTATAGAATTTATTTATTTATTTTTTTAGAAAATGACCGATCGTTTCGCTAGATAAGACCCTTATTCCTCGGCTGGGATCATGTAGAGTCCTTTGAAGCTGCACTGAATTGAACTGCACTGCAATTCGGATCTTCAACCTGTTGGCTCCCACTGAAGTCCACTATATGGAGAAAATCCTGAAATGTTTTTCTCAAAAACCTTAATTTCTTTTCGACTGAAGAAAGACAGACATGAACATCTAAAAGTCACATTAAATATCATCACAAAATTTGTTAACATTTATATGGCCTAGATAATAATCTCATGGTGTGAATTTTGAGTGGTAATTGTTAATGCAGTAGTGTGTCTCTTCCAGGCCACTCAGGTGCAGGAGGACCTGGAGAAGACTAAAGAGGAGCTGAAGAACAAAGTCATGTCAGCCCATGTCCCAGAGCCCGTGCATGGTGAAAACGACAATGAGGAGGGTGACGACAGCAGCGCAGAAGCCTCCGCAGAACTCACCTCTGCAGCGGCCTATAAAGACAGGAGTGAGGAGGAGCGCATGACGGAGGCTGAGAAGAACGAACGAGTGCAGAAGCATCTGCTGGTGAGAGAACTACTACACAAAACACCATTTAAAGGGGACATCGGATGCAAAGTTCACTTTTACGTGGTGTTTGCATAAATGTGTCTTAGCAGTGTGTGGGCACAGCCACACTACAATGATTAAAAATCCATTCACTTTTTTTTTTTAATCCCCAAAAAACCTAAACAGCCTCAATCATCAAGCCATAAATATACCTTGGACAGAAAACAACTGAAAAGTCTCCTTTTTCCACAGGCTCTTACTTCTGAGCTTGCTAATGCTCGTGACGAGACCAAGAAGACCCAGAACGACATTATCCATGCAGAGAATGTACGAGCAGGACGTGATAAATACAAGACGCTTCGTCAGATCCGCTCTGGAAACACCAAACAGCGAATCGACGAGTTCGAGTGCATGTAAATGCACCGCAGTCAGCCAACAGGGGGGAGCTACAGCCTGCCTTTTGCATCATTCCTGCAAAGGAACTACAGTATCCACAATGCACCACTCCAAGAGAAAATAAAGCCAAATATAGAATAATGCTGCACAGTTCAAAAATCCCTTTAATTCAGGAGTGTTGTCTGGGTTACTGCATTATGATAAGGGAGACTTATTTTTTTGCATCGTGTTTTGACCTAGATGTAGCTTTTTTTATTGGAAAACATGAACGGTTCGCTGATTAATCGAACTAAAGGGTTTTAACTTCAGTGAAATCGGGATTTTGGTAGGAATTTAAGTATAAAAACATTCCAGTGTTAGGATAGATTTCGGAAGCACTCCAGAGAGACATGTCAGTGTGCCAAGACAGTAATTCAAATCCGTATAGTTGATACATCAGATTTCACAGTGCCATTGTGATGGTGTAATAGCCTAGCTATTGCTATAACGTTGTATCTATGTGCCTTTCTAATAAAACAACTACAGTATAGATTAAAACTCATGGCTATCTGCTCCCCATCAACCACTCTGCCAATTCCGGCAACCCTCAAGAGCAAAGGTGTGTGTGTGTGTGTGTGTGTGAGAGTGAGTGAGTGAGCATGTGCGTGTGTGACCCTTGTTGATAGTTCCTTTAGTTATAGTTTCTCACTGCTGCAGGTTTGTGGCTGCTCCCTGTTTGTGCCTTTTCACTGAAAAGAAAATATCAAACTGTATTTTTAGTTTAGTTTTTAATCCTATTCTTATTTTAAGCTTTTTTTTTAAATGAAGAGACTTTTGTTTTTGAGGCATTTGAACTTTTTCGCAGTATTATTTTAAAGAATCCTATAATAGAATGACACTTAAAAACCAACTTCTGAAATTTAATTTCTCCCTTTATTTCCAAACAGTATTTACCCAGAGTGTACACAGTTTTACATAGCCCTGCACTTATAGGCAGTGCCTTAGTTGTTTTTGTGATCTGTATTCATTTTATTTTTATTCGTGTGGCAATATGCTGCACTTAAGCAATATGTCCCCAGCTGCTTTGGAAGAATTCTTCATTCGGATTTTATTTTTGGATACTTTCTAAACTGTTTTGATATAGAAGAACATGGATGTCCTGATTAAAAATAAGAAGCTTATTCTTATTATATACAGCGTTCTAGTTACCTGGGCGATTTCCCGCCCTTAGGCTGCAGGTGGGTTTTTTTGTTTTGTTTTGTTTTTTTTTTGGTCAACCAATCACAGAAAAAAAATTGCTGCTTAAAACATTTTCATTGCAACTGTCAATAAAATATTAAAAACATCAGTTCATTGGCTAGTGTGGTCCTTGCTAATTCTTCAATTGCTTGGCAAGTGTAAATTAATATAAACATATGGTAAGAATACGTATGCTATGTCACTATCATAATAGGGTCATTCCTGGGATTTGGTGCCTTTTGTGTCCCCAGTAAAGATCATGATATTACCTTTACATTTTCAACAACATCAATTTTAAAGTTGTCTTTGACATAAATAACACCTGTTTTGACCTTAAAGCATATTTAAGTTAAAAAACAACAACAAAAAACAAACAAAATTGTTTGTAAAAAAACAAGATTTTTTTTTTTACAGTATTTTAAACCACCAAATATCACAATTTTCCATTTTTCCTGTCCCCAGGCCTGTCTCTGCCATTGTGATGATGAATACATTTAATTTGAGTGTTTTTATTTTTTATATTAGTAATAGTTTTCGCCAACGTTTATATCATTTCCAAGCATTAAATTCATTTTAAAAAAATTATAAAGGTTTTCCACTTGTCCCTCAAAATATTGTCCCTATGTCCACCGTTATATTCGACTACTGCCCCTTTAAATGAAAGTTGGAAAAAGGAAATGACATCATTTTAAATGGCTGAGATCCTCTGTTTTGTTAATTGTCTATTTTTACTTATTTTTATCTTTCTAATTGATGTGGTCCAACTTCAACATGTCAACCCTGTTAAGGGGAATATAAAAAAAGTAAATAGAAATTCTTATTTGTAAAAAAAAGCATTTTAAGAAACATTCAGTTCTTTATTTCATAGACCTTCTGTGTTGGTATTATTTTGTTCAGACTTACTGTAATGGCAGATATTAGGTAAAAAAAAAAAGTCTCTGCTCTGTTACTGTCCACCCAATTAAAAAAAAAAAACTAACAGGGTGGACACATTTAGTAAATGGATCCTTAAATTTATATACCTAATTTATAAATGTAAGTGTTATGATGTCCAAAAGGCACTAAATACAATTACTCATTCCCCTTAATAGGGTGGACATGGGAAAATGGTGATATGTAGTTAAAAAAAACCCCAAAAAACTTAAAACTTAAAGTTCAAAAGGTGTTATTCATGTCAAAAGACAACTTTAAAAATGTTGAAAATTAAGGCAATAATATGAACATTACTGGGGACACAAAAGGCAACCAATCCCATGAATGACCCGGTAGTTTTTTAATATCTGCACGATATAACACCTAGGTTATTATTAAAATAATAAGTAAATAAATAAATAGTTTTGAACGAGTATTTGAACGAGAATGTCATAACTAAGTTTTAATGAATATTAGACAATGTAAAAATACAGTTTAATTCATATAAAATGTACACAACATTACATAATATACAGTGCCCCTGAACTGACAAACATGTTAAACGTTTCAGCCATATTTCTCGACACATTTGCATTATCCTCATACCTATTCCAGGGTAAGCCCCATTGTATCACACTTTCTACTAGGCTGTTACTAAAATTAAGATGATTTTTTTGTTTGTTTGTTTGTTTGTTTTTTTGACGTTCGGTGATTACTAAAAGTCAGCGCTGGAAAACGTGATATTTTAATATTGCTAGACTGATGGACTTTGGTAATATCATCAGCAAATGTTTAACATCCTGAGCTATTATTTGGTCTGATTGTCAATAATTATTATGGGTTTTTTTTTTAATTACATACCAAAATTCGATTAAAAACAGCAATTAACAACGCAGCATTGTATATTTATAATTGCATATTCATTACAATTTATTTATTACATTGTATATTTATTATTATTATTTTTTTATTTATTACATGGTATATTTATTATTATTTCTTGTATATTTAGCATTCTTTATATTTAAAATATAAATTGACAATGCAGCATTGTACGGTTTAAAATGTTTAGCTGTGCACAAAGGTGCTGTAATTTCAGTTCATTTAACTTCTACCATTTTTCTAGATTTGCCCACACGTCCTTTTTTAAAACCCCGCCCTTTACCACGTCAACAAACACCAGGGCCCCAAATGATTGACAAGCAGAGAGCTTTTATAATTGGCTAAAAAGCGCGGGCAGTTGCTTTGACTTTTGCACGCGCATTTGTTTGGTGTTTCTCGTGACACTTGTTTCAGTGTCATCTTTGAGGAAGTAAGAATATTTTATGCGTGGTATTACAAAAATCTCTCACGGCAAAGTTCCATTAAATAATTAATTGAGAATATTCGATGTAAAATATGCAGTAAGCAGAATGTCCGTATTTTTTCCCGAACATGACCTTAATGTACTTCTAGAAACCCAAACGTACACGGCTTCACTCGACAGCAGAGGGCGGTATTTTTCAGCATTGTTCATTAACATGTATGTAAGCTTCTGGATGTATTAATCTGTGGAACTCAAAGCATATACCTTTTCCCTGATTTGTTTGGATTCTAATACAAGGTAAGAAATAGTTTTCAAACATGCATAGCATGAAAATGAATACGTGTATGAATGTGTGTGTCTGAATCTGCCTTAATCAGCGTGTAAATAAACCTTTTCGTGCCATGAATCTAATAAGCACATTATTCAGCCCTTGAGACTCTGATCCGAGACCTCTCTGTCTCATTTAGACACTCACTCTCATATATACAGTAATTAAGTACTAAGATGTTTAGCACGACGCCTATGTACCCCCAGAAAAGAAGAATGACTCTATACTATGAAATGGAATACATTCACACTGAAGCACATTCGGTAGTGTAAAGATACACAGTTCATTATTTTAAAACAGGATGCCATTATGCTTTGTGTTTGTTCTCTGAGATAGTCGGCCCTTACCTAATGTGCATCATTACCTATGAATACAACTTCAAAAATTGTAATTCACAATTTTGACCTCGGTTTTGAGATGTTGCATACATTAAATAGAAAACCTCAAGGACAAAATTAATGACAGGAAATGACAAAGAATATACGGTTCCTCACTATTTATTTATATGCATTCTTTCAGTGGTTTCCTAGTCTCAAATGATTGATAAGAATGCACCCACAGCATGTATGCAAAAAGATTTTTCTGTGTTCTTTGATTTGTAATTTTAGCTGGCACAGGCCATAGGATGGATTAAACTTTCAAAAACAAAGCAAAAACAGCATGCTAATAACAACTTTGAAAAACATCTCTCTTACCAGATCATGCCCAACCTCAGGGAGACTGCAATTTCCAGCGAGGAAAGGTAAACAGATTTGTCACAACACGTTATCTGAAAAAGTGTAGTAATGACAAATGTTAGCTGCACATTTTAACAACAACAAATATATATATATATATATATATATATATATATATATAAATTATCTTAAGTAGTGTTGTTCAGTGTTGTTTCAGCTGTTTTAACTATTTGTTTTTTTTTCATCACATCAAAATTACTTTTCTGCATTAAATGGTCTAAATTTTTGCCTGTTCCTTATTGGATGAATCCTGCACTACTGAATAAAACTGGCTCCGTTTATAAAAAAATTGCAATGGTTAAAATAATTTATTAATTAATACATTTTCAGCTTGCAGTTTCAGTAAATTAAAGTTATTAGCAAACTGTGCATAGAAACCAGGAATAAAATAGTACATAGCAGTATATGAATGAGTAATTTTGCAATATTCACCTGCTTATCCTAACTTTTATAAATCTAGCGACTGGTATCCTTGCTTCCCTTCATTGCAAAAACACTTGAGCAAGTTGTGTTAAAACAAATCTTGGCCTTTCTTACACAGAACAACCTTCTGGACAGCAACCAGTCTGGCTTCAGAAGTGGACATTGAACTGAAACTGTGCTGCTCTTGGTTGTTGAAGCCCTAAGACTGGCAAGAGCGGCTTTCAAATCTTCAATACTTGCTGGATCTGTCTATTGGTTCTGCCATGGTTAACAACCAGATCTTCCTGTCAACCTTTGGGGCAAAGGGCATCTCAGGAACAGAACACCACCTCTTAGATAGGTCCTTCAAGGTTTCTTGGTGGGGCGAGGTGTCCAAGTAACGCAACGTCTAGCTACTGGGGTGCCTCAGGGCTCAATTCTTGGACCACTTCTTTTTTTCTATCTACATGGTATTAGTAGGTTCTGTCATTCAGAAACTAATATGCATCTAATCCAGAACGCAGCAGCAAGAGTAGTCTTTAACAAGCTGAAAAGAGTGCATGTCACACCTCTGTTCATCAAATTGCACTGGATACTAATAGCTGCTTGCATAAAATTCAAGGCATTGATGTATGTTGGCCTACAAAACAACAGCTAGCATCACACCCATTTACCTAAAATCACTATTTCACACTTATGTGCCCTCCATTAGCTTGTGTTCTGCAAGTGAACGGCACATTAATGCCATCCCAAAGAAGCACAAAATCAATTTCACAGACTTTTGCCTTAACTGTTGCCTGCTGGTGAAATGACCTGCCCAACTCGATCCGAGCAGCTGAGTCTTTAGCCATCTTCAAGAAACGACTAAAAACACATCTCTTCCATCTTACACTTCACCCTCTAACACTAGAACCTTTTGTTCTATTTCTGTTCTGTATACTTGTTTTCTTTTTATTTATTAAAAAAGAAAAAAGACCCTCTAACACTAGTGTTCTATACTTGTTTTATGCTTTTATGCTTATTATGCTTTTTTAGAAAGTCTTGATTTTGTTTTGTGGGTGTATTAGAACATGCTTTCATGCTTGGTGGTTCAAAAAACGCATTATTTTTCACATATTTTACATTATTACAATACCTTTCTCCCCAGCCTGGCACAAATGGCTCGATTAGTGCCAGGTTTAATGAAGGGCCGCCTTCCAAAAAGCGAAATGTGTTGTGATTGGTTAGCTGTACCATTGCGTTTCGATTGGCGAACAGCTTAGATGGTGTTTCAGTACTACCACGCCCCTTGCCAAAGCATAGATATAGTTATAGTTAATATTAAGGATATATTAAGGTATAGTTAACGCTATAGTAGTGTTGGGTCCTATCATCAGCCTGCGAGGTTGCCGATACATGATATTATCGTGCTAATTTATTTAATTATTGCCCGAAACCAGCTTCAGCATAAGGATAAAAGCAGCCTAATGTTTTTTATGTGACATAATTTGCATTTAACATAACAACAATTGAATAAAAACATTGTCAGTTACTAATGCTTACATTTCCTTAGTTATTCAAAAAGCAGCTACAGAAAACAACGAAGATTAACATTATCAAAGAACATTAGCCTAGCCTAATCTAGTGCAAGTTTATGCATAAAAAAAAAAAAACACTCCCATTAGAAGTGAAGCTATCTACACTGTATGATGAATAAATCTCCTACCACACTGCACACGTCTGCAGTGCGTTAAGACTCCAACATGGCCACCAGAGCTGATCGTGGCCACTCTAGTCAATGCATGTGTTTCCATCCCCTATAATGCACACGTCTGCGGCGTGTTACGCTCTCGCGGCCTCTCTAGTCAATGCTTATGTTTATACCAACCGTGCTGCGGCTTGTTGAAGCGTCCCAGAGGCGGTTCTCCGCACTGCATCGCTAAAGTTAGGCTAATCCCCCACCTCGTCCCTACCCACCCCCTATCCATTCAAATTTCCGTAGGCAGGATTTATTTTAATATATTCTAATGGGCCGCTTTGTGACATCACAACACCCGGAAAACAACGCTGTAGTTCAAAGGAGCCGTTCGTTGTAGTTCTTAAAGAGGGATTTTTAAGAAAAATTAAATATCTCTCTTTGGAGTTGACTTTGGAGATTTGTAACTTTGTAGATTTTTTTATGACCAAACATACGCACCACACACTGACTTAAATTCAAAAAGTAAAAAAGCATAATAGGACCCTTTTAATCATTATAAAAAAAAAAAAGAATTACAACTTGACTTTATCTATTCTATTTTCCTTTCTATCTACTTTACATTTTGTTTATTTGTTGGGACTTGTAACAACACTATATTGTTGCTCTTTTGTCATTTTTATTGGTTCTGTTACTCACTTTGGATAAAGCATCTTCTAAATCAGTGGTTCTCAACTCCAGTCCTCGGGGCCTACTGCTCTGCACGTTTTGTATGTTTCCCTCATTTAACGCACCTGATTCAGATTATCAGCTCATTAGGAAAAAGATCCATGAACTGAACTGAGTGTGTCAGATTCAGAAACATACAAAATGTGCAGAGCAGTGGGCCCCAAGGACTGGAGTTAAGAACCACTGTTCTAAATGATTAATTGTAAATGTAATATTCATGCAACATGACCTTGTCTGTTAAAAAAGAATGGTGTGTTTTAGCCCAGATTAATTTTTCTCCACAGATAAGATGGCAAGGATCACTAATGATTTTAACGGGGTGTATAAAGGTAAAGTGGCCCTGGAACCAGAGATTGTAAGTGTTATATTTAATATTTCTTTCTTTCCTATTATAGTAAATATCTTTAGCTCTGTGAGGTGTTATACTGAATACAATCTTGATATGATGCAAATGGCATCAGAGCCACCATACAGTTTGTCAAAACAGCATGTGACTTGTTTTCGGGACAGCTGTTTATGATGCCTTATTTCTTTGTTTGTAGTGTCAATTTTTGATGCGAAGGCCTGTGGTTATGGGGTGTTGAATTGGCTTTCGTGTCTGGAGTGGTTACTTGCATTCAGTTATTTTCAGATGTTTGGTTAAAAAACGTCCCTCAAGTTTCTCAAGGCCGAACAAGCACATGTTAATGCACACTGTTATCAGCTGAAGGTTAAATTTTTTTTTCCTGCTGGCCTTCAGACAGCCTCAGCAGCTGACAGATACAAAACATAGTGTTTTTCTAAGTATGTCTCCCACAAAGTTTAACTGTAAATTATCCTTCACCCTCACATCCAAAACGGTTAGCTGCCTGTGCAGTACATTCATAGATATAAATGTTTTTCTTGAAGATCCAGTGGTAGTTCGTAGCCCCCTTATCTCTCTTTCTCTTAGTGTCAAGGATTTTGCTTCGAAAAGCATAAAATGTTGTCAGAGGGTGAGCATTTTTACGGTTTTGAAGAGGATGGAGAAAAACTGTTATTTGTAAGTATTTCACAAGAGCAGGCAAAGATTTATTTTATTCAGAGAAACAGGTGGCTGTGAACCTTTTGTGTGAGTTCAGGCATCTTTGCAATCTTTCAGTCAATGAAAGCAATCAGTAGACCAATCAGAAGCACGTTAATCCCATGCACATTTCACATCAGATTCTAGACAGAGCTCAGTGATTAGGGAAAACATTTTGACAGTTGCAGTAAATTGCAATTATTATTCATGAATGATAATTATACGTAATGATGATTAATAATAATAGATACATTTTATTTTATTTTATTTTATTTTTTGTTTTTAATATTTTACTTCAGTTGTAGAATTAGTTATTTTAATTTGATATAAACATTTTTTATTTTTTTCATTTCCCTGTAAATTATTTTAGTTTTAGTTTCAGTATTATAACCCTGCCTGAGGCTCCAACATTATTACCCAGATATGAGAGGTTCTGGAAAAACAATCAATATCCTTTAAAATATCACAGTGAAAACCTTTTTTGGGTTAGTTATGTCAGAACAGTTTTCTCAGAATGGATCAATGTTGCTAAGAATCTCACAATGAGAATCCAAATGAGCACTAATGTGTTTTTGTATGTATTTCTTGTCAGGCTGATTTGTCCTTTAAAAATTGTCTATGAGCTTAAGATGAAAGCTGCTCTCATTGTATCGCATTATAAAGCCATTATTAATTGGCCCAGCTGTGAATCTTGTGTAACATAAAATTATTGAACCCTATCTGAGTGCTGTTTAATGCTATTTTATCCCTGCTGAGAGAAAAAAAAAAAACAAACAAAGCTTCATAAAAGTAATGTGTATTCCTTGAAGGATTGTGTAGACTATGTTGTTTTTGTTGTTTTTATATGCTGCACATATTGGAGGTTTTGTATTTGTTGGGTTCTGGGGGATTTTATTGTGTTTTATGTCCAACCCTCTACGGACACTTTGGCAGTTGAATCGCCATTGGCTAGTACATTTTTTAGTTTACTCGCCAGACTGATATACAATATATTACAACTTGGTAACCATGTATGAATGTATATTAGTCATTTTAACTGAATCTAGGACTGGTGGTGGTGCTTTTTTGGTTATTAAGTGTTTCTGTTAAAAAAAAAAAAGGGAAAAAACTAACAATAAAACATATTATTATTAATTAATAATTAATTAATTAATTAAATTATTATTATTATACAAGTACTTCTAATAAGAACCATATTAAACACACTAAGAATTAATGAGCTGCTGGGTTCATTAATATTTATCAGGTTGTGTGCTTTCGCTGGAACTGATTTGCTGAAATCAGAACAGAGACGATAATGGGTGAGCACCAGCCAATGAGATTGTCATTTGCGCATTAGACCCGCCTACTACCGAAGAAACCGGCAGTTTTAAAAAGCTGAAGAATTCCAAAGGAACTCCTTTATTTTGACAGGACAATACGACAAAGAATATTGTTTACATGTAGCGTGTCAATTCAGCATGGTATGTAAGACTCGCTCTTTCTCTCTTTGTGTGTGTGAGACAAAGCGATGGCGAGTCATGCACCTTCACACTAGAGTTTACAGTACATCAAATACAGGTACGCTGCACTTCCATTGAGATGAATTGAAAAATAACTCAGATAGTTTGACAGAGAATGAAACTCTGAAGCGCTCAGTCAGTGTTTGGCGAGTGAAAATATATCTGTACTAAACTTACACTTTTAGCCTCCAACTCACACACTGGCGAGTAAAATCTGAGAATTTATTAGCAAATGGCTAATATTAGACATTTGGTCACCCAGAGTAAAGATTTAGTCGCATATGCGAGTGATTTACTCGCAGTGTAGACGGTTGAATGTCTTCTGTAATGTGCCATTTGGATCTGTCTAAATAAATGGCTGCATCCATCCTCAAAAATATCAAAGATATATTGGGTAAGTATTCTGCGAAGCAATTTCCAGCAAGGCAATTATAATAAACCCAAGATAGCAGGATTTAAAAGGAATGGTTTCATATAAAGAGTCTTAGTCAATGGGGAATGTTATCGGCTGATAGCTCTCTTTGCTTCTCGGTAAGAAACTAAAGATACATTCACATTCAGACTTTAATAGGCTTTCCAAGCTATTTTTAAAACCACAAAGCTCAATGAATGATATCATAATGTGGACTTTTTAGGATTCCAAGGTATTTATTTTTACCTTCGCTTCACAAATATTATGTTGTTATGGAAGTACGCAACAGTGAGTAATGCATGGTGACATTCAGTTTTTGTTTTCACAATGGTAATGGTATAAATACACATACTGGAGGGCTCTTAAATGGCATGAAAGAGAGCACAGGATGGTCACTAATGAAGGTTTTGGGATGTGTTTTTTTTTTTTTTTTTTTTTAAGTGGCCGATCAGCCACTTAACATTTTCATAATGTAATTTTCCTGCAGATCCAAAGTGGTTTTGAACGGAGTGCCCATAAGGCAAGGTGGCAGATTTCAAACCACGTTCTTCCAGGAGTTCTGTGGCAGCCATTGGGATGGATTATATCTCTGGATACCTATCACTCGGTCTCTTGATATCAGCATTGGACAATCAAAAACCTGTACAGGTCAACAACTACTAATTTCTGATTCAAATCACAAAACAAACCTGGCCCCAGGTGTGATGTCATTTCAACATAAATCTGGCCAAAAAGAAGATTTGAAGTTTCAACTTTTCACCGTTTTCAGGCGCAGCTTCAGCGTCTATTTATAGTGTAGGGGGCAGGGCGCTACGCATTGTAGAGCATTTGATTGGACAAGGTTTGATGAGAAGCTGAAGTGTAAGGTGATTTCATTAAAATCGCTGATCCATATTGGCGGATGTTAGAGGCTGTAGATTTTGAATGCTTATCTTGTAAATGCAAATTTTTGAAACACAATAGCTTATATATAACCTTAAGGCTAACATATTCATACTAAAAGTAAAAAAAATGTCAATTTTGATTTCATGTTGACTTTAAATACATTCAAAGTGCTGCTGGTTTCATGACAATTTACGCATTAACTTTGATGTGGAAATCTGATTCATCACTTGGTCCGTCAAGGTCAAATATAAAGAGCGAAGAAAAACCTTGCCAAGATTATAGTGGGACAAGAGGGCTTTTTAGTTTGATCTTTGATCTGACTCTCATGATCCATAATTTTATCTGATCTGAATCTCGTGATCTGATCTGATCTCTAGATCAGCATCTGAATGCACCATGACCCTGTATTACAGGAGACCATCAGATGACACTATAAAAAATTTTTATTTTAAAGCAAACTACAAAGATAATGTGTATATTCTTGTGCGGGTTTCTTTTCTGTAAGCAGTTCATGACCTTTAAGATCAAGGCTTCTCTTTCTTTCTCCTTTTCTTTGTGTGTTTAACCTTGTCTACCTCAGGATTGGCCTTCCCATGGAGCTTGCAGCCTTGAAATAAAGAACATCCGAAAATTAGATGCAGAGCCTCCTCAGTCATAGACCCACATGCACACACGCTTGCACAGCAGGACAGCATGGCCTTTCGTAAGTGTGTGGCTCTCCTGCTACGTTCCAGCTTGGCTCCCATGTGTCACCCAGGATTCACGAGGACCCAGCCAAGATTTCTTCACACAGTTCCTAGACTCAGCAGTCAATCCCAGCAAAATGGGTAAGGATAAAATACACTTCTCACATAATGCTTTGTGTCCTGTACAGGGAATATATAACCTTTGTGACACTAGATATCCTCAAACAATTTATACCAAAGTACTATCTTGTCACCACATTAAAAGCCATAGAAAATCTTCATTGACTATTTTTATTTGCACATTTAATTTAAATGTACAAATACGAATAACACAGATATTTTGTAATGTCCAGCTGTGGATGTCACATCTTTTTAAAGAGTGGTTGGAATGACAATATGTGCACGTCACTAGCCTAATTGCACACAATCCCAGGATTATTAACCTAAAGGTATTAGTCACTGAATATAAAGAGTATTTTTACCAGGGAATGATCTAGGTGCATATGTGTGGGATGACATATGGTTATGTCAGGTTCTCTTTAGTGAAAATGAAACACTTTGGGTTTTCTGATAGAATCTGGCTGCTTTCACCCTCTCTCTTTCATGCTCCTACATGTTCCTTGATATTTCTAACACATTATAATTTGTGTACACATTGACGATACCTTTCTTATTTGATTTAGCTATTCTTTTTTAAAAGATGGAAAGACAGATTTTTTTATTAAATATGATTTGTTTTTCTCTTGTCTTAATAATAGTGACTGTTTGTCACCGAACAATCATTAAGCAAAGAAGAATTAAATATCTTACCCATAAGCAGAGGGTGAACCGGGTAAGGTTAAAAGTGTCCGAATGTAATTGTAATCTATTAACTACACACACCATAAACCTGTCTGTTTAGACAAGTACCAGATATAGTATCATTAATAATTTCAATTATAATGCTTTATTTCCACAGTTATTCAAACAGTGAGTAAATTGTAGAGAAAGCGAGCAAAGCACGTTCATATTGAAGAATAATGTCACTGACCCTCACTGACTCATCTGAATGCCTCTGATTGGCCACTGCATTCCAAAGCTCAACAGAATCGTTTGTGTGTGATTGGTTATAATGTAAAACACGTGAAAATAAATATGCAAACATGAGCAGGTCTAAATTTAATACAGCAATTGACACTGTTCATTTAATTTAGATTTTCACTAGTTTCATGTTTGAAGCATTATAGATTTATTGAAAAACCAGGGGATCCCTAATGCTTATTGAATTTATTTGAAGTAAGAGCAATTTGTTCAGTAAACCACTGTTCTAATCTGTTAGAAAAAGTTTAGTTTTTTCCCCCTGCTGTACTAAAATATACCGAACTTTGACATCAAAACCGAAGTACACACCGAACCGTCATGTTTGTGTGCTGTTACACCCCTAATTTATATATGAGTTGTTACCGTGACATGGCATTTTCACTGTCCCACAAGATAAAAATGAATATAATTAATATTGTCGTTATTTAAAATGCAGGAAATCATTAAACATTTCTTTGCCACATATACCTGTTGTTATAAAAGGTGCAGTGTTGTTTTATTTATATATTTATTTTACATTTTTAAGCCAAATGTCAAAATTATCCTATGATATGACCATCTCAAGCATAGTTAAACACATTGCAACTTTTATAAATTAAAAAGAAAAGCATAAAAAAAATTATAAAAACCTCTGGCATAATTGTACAAGTCTCTATTTTAGAAAATGGCAGTCGTTTTTTCATCTATCCATATTTTTTAAATTGATGTGAAATTGTATAAGTTTCATGATTTTAATTAATTAGACATACACTCTAAAAAACAATTTGTTGAGTCAACTTAAAATAATTTGTAACCTGGCTGCCTTAAAATTTTAAGTTCAGTCAACTCAAGAAAAGTTTATTCAGCTTGAAATGTTGAATTATACTAAGTGACAACTTAGATATTTGAGTTGAATCAACTTAAATTTTTAAGGCAGCTGGGTTACTTACCCATCTGTTAAGTTTAGCAAACACAAATATCTAAGTTGTTACTTAGTACAACTTAACATTTCAAGTTAAGTTGTTGCTGTGCTGATAAAACTTGACTGAGTTGACTGAACTTAAAATTTTAAGGCAGCATGGTAACAAATTATTTTAAGCTGACTCAGCAAATTGTGTTTTTTATTTTTTACAGTGTACTCTTTGATTAATATAATAAATTTTAATTTAACCATTGAAAAGGAGTTGAGAAAAATTAAAATGGGACAAACGGGATCCATAAAAATTAAAACACAAAAAACGGAATGCAAAAAAAAAAAAAAAAAAAAAAAAAGAAATTTAGGATAAAATAAAACATTTATTTTTCAAAAATGTTTTTTCACCAAAAAAACAAAACAAAAACATTTTTACTGCCTATATGTCAGCTACCCATATGCAATTTATATATATCTTTGTGTTCAACAGTAGCGTGAAAACCCATACAGGTTTGGAATGGCATTGGGGTGAGTAAATGATGACAGGATTTTCGTCTTTGTGTTTGCTGGAGCCTAAAAATAACAATTGTGTAAGGAATTTTAAATTAGCTTATTATATCATTGGCTTTGGAAATGTTTTGCTCACATCTCTTCTCAATGCACCTATTATCTGCTTTTAACCATCTTAGACCTTTGTATTCTTAGCTTTAATGCACACAGTATACAGTGGAAACAGTTTATGTTTGCTTTCTTCAGCTTTGTGTGGAGAATGGCATATCTGCTTTAGTATTTTATTTTCATTAAGCTCCTAAATAAGAGCTTAATAAAACCCACTCTTATCAACCCACATAGGTTCCACAGGGATCAGAGGTGCTTTTCTTCTTCACACCAGATTGTTTGGAACAGCCTCTAATCAGATGGTGTTTCTTTTCACTGCTGTGCTGATAACACAAACTCATTTGCCCATCTGCCTCGGCATCTGTAATCCGAGAAAAGATCTCCGCATTCCTTGACATATCGAACTGGATGAATACTGATTACTTTCGACTTAAGCTCAATAAGACTGTCTTCTCCCTTCCAGCCAAGATACCAAATCTATTTTGATCATGCAAAAACACCAGTACCATAATTAATTTATTCCGTGAGAAAAAGTGTCCACTAACAAGTGATTAGTATTTGGCTGATCTTCTGTTCTCAATATGCTCACCCCCATGGGGGTCCTAAGGGTTTTGTCAGTGTAAACACTATTTATTTTTCCACTAATGAAAATGAGATCTCCAGTGGAAAGCAACACTTATGAAAAATAGCTGCGACAGTATTAGGTTCATGTTGCGCATAGCGCTTTTCATAACATAAATGGTTTCAAAGCTTACAGAAAATGCATGTTTCAGATATTATAGTCAGGAAGTGTGTGAATGAAGAAAATCAGTCATGAGTTACTGGTGAAAAACCTTGAGAGGCTCCAAACTTATTAACTGATTAACTCCAAAGCCCTACTGTAATACAACTTATGGTTGAAGTCAAGAACTCATTTTTTTTAGACCACAAAGATATGCTCAGGTGTTCATCTGTAAATATAGACGAATGACATTTAATGTCTAGATGCTTCATGCTCCACAAACAGTTTCCTTTCTTGAAAAACTACTCTACTCATGTCCTCATTAAAGTCCTGGTCTGGCAGTCAGAAGCCAAGAAATTGTTTTCTACTCATTCTTACTCATTCCTTTTCTTGACAGGCTGCCAGTATCTATTAGAATTCAGTGTCAACGGCCTGGTCTTGATCATCAACTGCCACATGTCAGGCTTGCCATTATTATCAGCCATTTCTGGTCTCCCATCCATTCTGTATTTCCACTTGAAGGATTGTGCTCATCCAGGTCTAAAGCCCATCATCCCTGCATACTGGTGAAACAAAGCTGCAATTGCTGACACGTGATTGCACTCCACAGCTATATTTACACAAAGCCTCGTGTCAGCCGTCCTTAAGAGTCAACTGAACTAGATCTCAGTGGCTTTTGCTCATACAGAAGTAAAATATGGTTGCAAGTCTGATTTGTAGCACTGAATACTGCTGTGTTTATACACTGTTCATTTATGAAGTGTAGTGAGCGACAACTATATGTGACCCTGGACCACAAAACCAGTCTTAAGTCGCTGGGGTATATTTGTAGCAATAGTCAAAAAATACATTGTATAAATCAAAATTATTGATTTTTCTATTATGCCAAAAATCATTATGAAATTAAGTAAAGATCATGTTCCATGAAGATATTTTGTAAATTTCCTACAGTAAATATATTAAAACTTAATGTTTGATTAGTAATATGCATTATTAAGAATTTCATTTGGACAACATTAAAGGTGGTTTTCCCAATATTTAGGTTTTTTTTTTTTTTTTTTTTTTTTTTTTTGCACCCTCAGATTCCAGATATTCAAATAGTTGTATCTCAGCCAAATATTGTCCTATCCTAACAAACTATATATCAATTAATTATTTACATCAATTATTTATTCAGCTTTCAGATGATGTATAAATCTCAGTTTTGAAAAATTTACCCTTATGACTGGTTTTGTGGTCCAGGGTCACATATAACCAAAGTAATTTATTTGAGTCACTTTGTCAAGACAATAGTTCACAATAGTAAGCAAACTGGGATATATGGGCGACAGAATTGGTCCAAAGTCAGAGTTAGAAACATCTTGAAAAAAAATTCATTTTCCAAAAAATTATGTATGCAAATTGTATAATATTTAAGGTACACATTTCTAGTAACTGTGTAGTTAATTCTCATATTATAATTTCATAAAGTTTTAGAATATTTGTCCTCTTCCCAAATTTGTCAAAACTGAAACTCAGTAATAATAGTTTAATAAGAAGGGTTATACTGACCTATTAAGATTTTGCTTACATTTACATTGTAAATGTATATTTTTGCTATTTTTTTCAGAGCTAAATCAATAACAATAACATTTTAACTATTTCAAGTGTATTTTATGAGATTTGTTGTATTCTGAAACCAATTTTTCTTTGTAAAAAGCAAAATGTTGATCATTTCAAGGTTAAGGATTCATTAGTTTGAATATGCACTGATCCAAAAAATATCTTTCAGTATACTACATTTTTGTCAAAACATCCCATGTTTTGGTAGTGACTGCACATTTTCAGCAGTGACAGTAATGCTTTGGTAGCGACCACATCACACTACAGACTTTTAACCAGCAAACTAAGCATAAAAAAAAATTGCATGACTAAAATTTTGTTTATTTCCCCCAAATATGAGGACCATGTCATCCTTTTTTTCACTACCGAAACAGTGATGACACATTTCAGTCTTGACTGTTTAAGAAGTGACAATTTTATAGGATAACACCCCAAAAAACAAAGATGTAACTACCGAAACTCTACCAAATGTTTCGGTAGTGACAATTTTAGATACTTTTGAACCTAGCTCAAAGATGCTAATCAGCACATGGTTACCTAGCACAGTTCTGAACAGTTGTACACATATCAAAACTAAATGTTATGGAATATCTCCCAAAAAAGTGTGCTTAATTGCAGAAAAAAAGGTGTTTGGTAATGATGTTCCTTAAAGTTACACACAGATTTTTTCAGACTTTTTGAACAGATTTAACCTCAAAATGATGGGACCCATCTACTCGCACCTTGTGGCTATGAGAGAGGGGGATACATGAATATTTCCTGATCATAAATTTAGGGGTGTAGTTAAAGTCAGTCTCAGCCAATGGACTGAAACATACACAGTTTCGGTAGTGACATGAAAAATGCAGGGTGCTTTTTTTCACATAAAGTTTTGTAATTTACATACAAAATATAAAACAAATAAATCAAAAAGATACTTTTGAAAATAGCAATGGACGAAAATACAAAAATTATTTCAATATCATTTTCATAAGTTGAAATTTAGGGGTTATGGTTCGGGACAGCCACCTCCCAACTGAAAGTACCCAATAAATTATGATTTTAAATATATTGCGTTTACTAATATTTAAAATATTATTGTCAGGTTGTATAAATAATAGAAGGATCTTAGCAAACGTATCAGATTTGAGTACTTAAATGCTTTGTAAATGTGTTTTTTGATTGTGGGACAGCAGTTTGCACCAATTCTGTAGTATATCCTATATACATAACATATGGCAACAACCTCCATTAATTAGCCCAACCCACATAAATTAGCGTATTAGTAGGTAAATTCAAAACACAGAAGAGTGTGATTGAGTATGTACTGTATAACCCAAAGCAAAAAAGGTACACGGCTATCAAACTATGCAGGGATGTAATTTGTGGATAGATGACAATGTGTTCAGTGTCTCCTGCATAGTGCATGAGTCATCACTGAAACATCTAGAACAGGAATTGTCACATGATAGTTTTGACGAGCCGTTTGTCATCTGCTTCACGGAACCACCTAATTCAATTAAATTTAGTGCTTTTTCAAATGCATATCTTCCCAAAGCAAGTTTGCTAAGAATAGTCCCTTATAAACCTGGACTGAACCTGTTAGTCTTTTTAAAATAAACTCTTCAGTCTGACTTTGTGCCAGTCAGATTTTTGCAAAGTTGGACTAACAGACTTGGATAATATGATTTGTAGCTCAGCATGGTCCAACAAGTATACACATTAATCGACCTGCAATTGGCCTCGCCGTTGTGCGCATGAGGTGACGTCATTTAATGACGTAAATATTCAGTTACGCCTTGTGTCATGTATACTTGGACAGACAAATATGAATGTAGCTCGACTACACAAAAACCCATAACTCAATTATGACTGTTCAGGTAAACGCAATGACAAGGACAAATGCCCTAGTCGAGATCATTTTTCTTGTGTTGAGAGAATGGTAATCTACTTTTCATTTTCTACTTGTAGTAAGTACATAAACACTCAAATTTGGATTGCCTTTTTTCAAGAGTTTGCTATCTAACTGCATTGTTTAAAGACTGTGAAAGACCAAAAGATAATTTTTATTGTCATTATGTTCTGTTTGTTTTTTGTTTTTTGTTTTTTTTCTTCAGTTTGTTCTGGAATCACAAAATGTAATAGGTGTCCACTAAGTGTGTCATTGTGATTTACAGGCAATTAATTAATGCTTAATCGAGCAATCATAAGGGCCCTCCCTTATACATGAACGACTAAGAGATTGCAAACACATAGAATGATTAAAACTAATCAACATCCTTGTGTAATCAAGAGTGAAATTAGTGCAGAACACTGCAAATTATCCCTCTTTAAAATTCAGTCAATAAATAAAAGAACATTTTCTGTTTGTATTTCAGTTTAACACTACTTGACTTGTCAAGCCAATCCATTGTTTGCAATTCTATTCTTGTTTGTCAGTAAGAATGCGTCTACCAAGAACATCTGTGCAATGAAATGAATTTACTGTGTGTATCTGTGTGTGTTCTCAGTTCCTCGGGCTCTAAAGTGCTGGTGCACTTTGTAAATCAGTCGGGGATAAAGAGCAGCGTGTTTGTCACGGAGGGAGAGACTCTTCTAGACGTGGTCATCAAGAAGAATCTTGACATCAGTGGCTTTGGTATTGAAACCATTTTTTGTGTTATTTTGGTTCCATGTGATCATTCTAACTACCATCTGTTTTAAATGTGTGTGTGCGTGTGTGTTATGAAACTACTGCTACAGAATGATTCTCCGACTGCTTGTTTTCTGTTTAACCTATTCTAACCCATTTTGTTATGTCTTACATGTGACAAAATAATTTTTAAAAACAGCTTCTGAAATGAGAATAAAAATGTAGCGTGGGACTTGATAATGCATGTTGAGAATTGACTGGATCTCAGATCTCTCTCTCTCTCTCTCTCTCTCTCTCTCTCTCTATATATACATTATCAATTGTAAATTCATGTCACAGTCACTTACACTAGTTAATTACACTATTCTACTTTATATTTTTTTAGGGCTGATTAATCGCAATTAATCGCATCCAAAATAAAGGTTTATGTTTACATACTATGTGTGTACTGTATATATTTATTATGTATATATAAATACTCATAAATGTATATATTAAGAAAAAATATGTTAGATTTATATATAAAATATTTATATTTCTATCTAATTTAAATTATATACATTATATACAAGTGTGTATATATATATATAAAAACATATAAATATTTTTTTTTAAATATATACATGTCTATGTGTGTATTTATTACATAGTGCACACTATGGGTGTAACGATACATGTATTCGTATCGAACCCTCACGGTACGGGCATCTCGGTTTGGTGCATGAGGTCTTACAACGAATACAGGCAATTCACCCTCAATCCAGAAGGGGGCACCCGCAGTAATTCAACTTTGTTTGATATTCCACATATCCAAATATTCCATAATACTTCCATGTTTGCGATGCATCCAAATTCTAAACTATTATTTATTATGTAAATTATTGACTTCGTACTTCAGTCACGTTCTAACAGTGACACAGTGAAGGGGGCGCGCTGATGTTTGGTTCACTGTGTTTTATTTTGATAAAGTACCAACTGTGCTGTCAAGTTAGCAATGCTAGAAGCCTGGGACTGATATGCTTTGTGTTTGTCTGCGCTGGCGCGATTACTTTAACTGTTTCCTTATACCAGCAAAATCAACTAACAAATAAAAAACAGAATGTCGCTTTCTGCCATTTGAGTTTCCTTTCTGTCACAATCCTGAACTAAAACTCAGCAAATATATGCTATGTTAGGTGTCGCACAGTTTTTTCCCCTTGTCTATCAGTTAGGCCTAACTAAATGAAATGTATTTAAAGTATTTATTCCTTGTATGTATATATGTACTGCAGATTTAATGGATATAATTAGATATAATATTTAGTATTTTCACAAGTAGGTGAAAAAATTTTTTTTATTTGTACTGTCTGTTTAAAATAAATGAAAAGAAACCTAGCAAAGTACATTTTTTTTCCTATTGTACTGAAATCGTATCAAACCGTGACCCTCGAACCTGACTTCTGTGTACCGTTACACCCCTAGTGCACACACATATAGTATGTAAACAAACTTATTTTGGATGCGATTAATCGCTATTAATCGTTTGACAGCACTAATATTTTTACATTAACAAAATAATCAGTATTCTATTTATTAAAAGCCAAGTATGAATCTCAAGTTAGTGTTTTTAGGCATTTTACATTTATTCCAAAATAATGACTCACGGCAGTAACAGTTAAACAACATATTGTATTTGTGAACTTATGTTCAGCTGTTGTTTTTTGTAATAGTTAACTTTTAACTTTTAACTTTTAAACTTTTTTTTTTTTTTTTTTTTTTTTTTTAAATTTTCCAGATCATCAGTTATCAAAGCTCGGTAAATACTGGTCACAGACACAGAGAATAACTCCCACAGATCATGTTTTCAAGTCTTTTTTCAAGTAACAAAGTGGTTACATCTAAGTGTGTGGGTTGTATACTTACTTTTTTTTAATTAGTCTTCCCATTAACGTCATTATATTGTTCATTCAGACTGATTCGCGAACGCAGAATGCACACAGACACAAGAGGTGGGATTTATCGCATGAACCAATCACAGCTGAACATAACTAGTTATTTCCAATCATATCGCGATGGAAGCATGGCCTCCTCTCATGTGACTTTCCTTCATTCATTCTCAGTTACCCCCCCCCACCAAACTCACCACACGCTTTAGGAGGCCTGTTAAAACTCAGTGGGCTCAGGGGAGACGAGAGAGACCCGGACTCCCGCTGTAACTTTACCTGCTGGCTTCGCTGTTGGGCAATGTTTTTTTTTTTTTTTTTTTTAAATGTGGTTTATACACTTTAATGTTAGATTTTATGATATTTGCTGTTGTTTTATTTTTGTACTATGATACACTGCCACCTCCTCCTCTGAGGAAATGCCCTTGATATATATAGTTTTGGTGATAGATAGATAAGTTACATTTATAGTAACTTATAAATAGTTCTGTTCCAGTGAGATTCTGTGTTGCTCTGGTGTCATAGTCTTTTTTTTTCCAGCTCCCACACACATGACGCTTCAGACTTTATCTAGTTGCTTTTGTCAAAACTGTCAAAGGGAAGGTGCACTCGCTTGCTGATGCATAAAAACTGAACTGAAACTGAAAAACACATATGTAATATGTAATATATATAGTATCCAACTACCCTACCCCTAAACCCCTAATAGATTTTTGTGCTTTTTTTATTAAATTTTTTCAAAAAAAATTTTTTTTTACATTTATATTATGCCAATTAAAGACTTTATTAAGGACACACATGGTCCAATAGCACAGACAATACAGTAGACAAGATAAACAACAATAAAACAACTAATTAAAAAAACAGACAGAATCCAAAACATCACATATTTACATACAGACTAAAACGCCAATGGTTCCACAAACTAAAAAAAAATCTGACAGAACTAAGTGCCGAGTTCGTCAGTGTTAAAATTATACTGTTTGCAGAGTCTGATAACCTACACATACACCTGTACATCAAATTACACAACACAGCAGAGCAAGTTGGCATGAACAAATATGTGGCTTGCACTGCTTCATCGTGGAACCTTAGGCAACAGCCTCAATCCGTCATTATATGCTACACAAAGTTTCTGCATGGTACTCTTTCTATAACACCGCCACAAATGGGCAGTATACATAGGGGTGTATCTTAACAGATTCTGAGCACATACTAAATTTGCGCATCAGCATGTTAACTTGAGCATACATCATACAACACTGTCCGTAAATGTCCCTATTGTCAGACAAGTTGTCAGTTATACACTGCCCCAAGTATTTAACCTCCTTACATGCATTAAGGACAGCACCAGATAGAGAAAAATCAGGAAATGAAAGTTTCCGGTCCTCCTTCCTATGAAACATGGAAACCCAACTCTGTGTGTGTGTGTGTGTGTGTGTCTTAGGAGCATGCGAGGGCACTCTGGCCTGTTCGACCTGTCACCTTATATTTGAAGAGAATGTGTATGACAAACTGGAGCCAGTGGTGGATGAAGAGGTTGACATGCTGGATTTGGCTTACGGACTCACCAAAACGTAAGACACCTGCATCTAGTGTCAGAATGTTAAGTCAGTAATGCTTTAAGTGAGTCAGAATGACTCATCCAGTGCTAATCACAGACATCTCACCTCTCCCGGAGGGTCCAGGAGTATCCCACATAATGATAGCATCTCCCTGACTCCCTCCAATTATACACAATATCCTTGAAATTCGAGTGAACAAGATAGAGAAGCCCAGTTGTCAGGGTATTAAAATGCATTTTTTGGTGATCCAGTAAGTTATCAGCCAAGATGTGCTTTAAATGCACCTTCGATGAGCATCACATTCTGCATCACATTTACTTGTGCATAAATACTACTGAATGAATTAACCAAAGTATGCAGTTCAAACGTGAGTATAAAAGAAGGCAAATGAAAAGGATAAGGGCTGACACCTATGATTTTTGGTGCTAATGTTATTTATTTAAATGTGTTACAACATGAAGAGGCCAAACTCACATTATATTATTTTATAAATGGGGTTGTGGAAATGCTGCCTGCTTGAAATGTGTTTTTTAGCAATGTCTGTAATCACATCAGTGCACCTTAGATGATAAAGAAAAATGTCCTTGTTGTGAAGAACGTAATGAATGTTTTCGTAAAACTCGCTTTAAAACTATACTGTAAAAATGAACATTCTGTTCACTGTGCTTATGATTTTTGCTTCTGTTCTGTCATTGGTTCAGATCTCGTTTGGGGTGTCAGGTGACTGTGGAGCGCTGGATGGACGGAATGACAGTTCACGTTCCGCAAGGGATACATGATCAACGAGGGAAACAAGAGGCAGTCAGCAGCAAATGATAAGCAAGCTCTCACATGTACAATTACCATGTAAACTTAATAAAGGGGACATCGGATGCCCATTTTCCACAAGTTGGTATGATTCTTTCATGAAATGTCTGTAACATACTTAGGTTAAAATTCCTTAATAGTCAAGTAAAATAACAACCTTTTTACCTTGTCAAAAAACAGCTCTGCTCACAATGAGCCGTTTCGGTGCATGACTCTTTAAATGATGAATTACTGCTCAGCACTCTGCAGTAAAATGATTTGTGCAGACATAAAGAAATTTAGTTGTGTTTGGTGGTGCATTACCATCAACAACAAACAAATCGACTGCATCATAAATGGCTCTGGAGAAAATTAAGACTCTTCTGTCCACTTTTACGTCCAACTGGGTGTCAACGGGTCCTTAAAAGGTCCTAAAATGTCTTAAGTAACATTTTCCTAATAAAAGGCCTTAAAATGTCTTAAATTCAGATTTGATGGGTCCTAAATATTTTGGCCACATTACCGCTAATTTTTTTTCTCCCCCCGCAGTAGTTACTGCGTCATCATCAGACAGAATTGCAGTAGCAGAATACAGGTAGAACTTACTTTTTTTCTATATATAATTTTCTCAGTGTTAACCAGCGACGCATCGAAACAAGAATGATTCTTCTGATTTTAATATATTAAACGTAAACAATGATTGATAATGGATAGTTTCTGGTATCAAAATCATGCTGCCTGTCTCTTTGTGAGAGACTTCAAAACTAATAAGCGTAACAGCACACATAAAAAAACTCAGAAGAAACACACTGAGGTAAAAATTCTAAATGTGTGGTTTATTTATAACATGATATAGTTCAGTAACTGTTAGGGAGCTATTTTGCTGAATATTCTCACAGTTGCAAATGTTGCATTGATTTTAGTTCAGTAAATGAGTAGTTAGTCAAGTAGTTAAGTTACGTACATTTTAGAAACAGTATTTACTGTTCCAAAACAAGGATCACAGCAGAAGTATCACACATTCTCCAAGCAACGCACTGCAGTGTTTTGTTACTGAATGATTCAGCTTTTGAACTAATCAGTTGAATGAATGACTCAATAACTCATTATAGGACTTACCGCCACCTACTGGTAGTTTAGCATGTTTAAAAGTATGCATTCCCCCCCAACATTTCTTATTTGTATATTCATAAATGTATTTAAAACATTAATCTCATAACATTATTTATAGCAGCTGTAATTTTGCAGTGTAAATTGTTTAATCCGACTGGTAACAGCCCTATAGGATTTACTGATAAATTGTAATAATTTGAGATGAAAGGTGATGGATACATGTAAAGGTTTAAAAAATAGGCCTTTATAAAGGTAAATAAAACGTGTAGATTTGAGTATGTAAAAGCTGATAGAACACTGATGAAAATATTGCTTCAAAATAAATTGTTTACACCACCAAAAATCTTGGTGATGTGGTGCTTTTGTGGGGATATTTTGTGTGTAATATTGTCTCCTTATATGAAAAGTCCACTGTATGTTGTAGTAATAAATTTTAAATTATGAATGAAATGCAATTTTCTTTTTACTTTAAACACATTAAACATTACATATATGTATGTAATATAGTATATATTTCCATGACAGGTTTATGTCTTAAATTTAGTATAAGGTGGTATTAAAAAGGTCTTAAAAAGTCTTAAATTTCACTTGTTTATATTTGTATCTGAAACCCTGTTATGAGACGTTGTCGCTACAGCTGTTCAGCTGTGTGGAGAAAACAACGGACAGCGTACAACTGGCTAAGGGGGGAATATGCTAATTCGGGACAGTCCATCAGTGACCATGGGCAGGGCCAGGGCAGTATGCTCAAGAAATCAAAACGGCTTGATAATTGAGACTGTGTAGGTTTTTTGGGGATTGAAAAAAGGAATAAATGGATTTTTATCATTGTAGGGTGGTTGTGAATGTAAAAGTGAATTGCATCCAATGTCTCCTTTAATATACAGTGTTTTTCTATTCCAAAGCTTTTTTTTGTCTCCCCCACCCATATATAAATGGCATATGAACATGGTACTTGCTTTGACATGAGCATTAGACATTAGATGACGCACCTTCAACTCACCTGCATGTTTGGAAAGTTTAAAACCACATCCTTCTGGATCAGTGTGAATGAGTGAGTCAAAGTAAATACTTCACAAAGCATGTTATTACTGTTGTTAGCCCACACAGCATAAGACCTTTAGATCAATACAGCCTAAAGCTTTGGACTATTATGCCAAAGGTCCTGCATCCAAAAAAACCCAGGGGGTGAACTTAAGATTCACCTTATAACCCTTAACCTCAGGCTCTTCTAGGGTCACATGTCTCTGATACAAACAACCGACTTTACAAAAGAAGATTGTTTATTAATACAACATTCATTATGTATGCAAGGACCATTAGTGTGTTTATATTGCTCAGACATTCTGATTAAAATTTTATGTTCTGTTTCCCCACTACTGATTTCTGGAGTTAATTAACATATAGACCTAGGGAAAAATAAATGTTCTAAAATGTATTTGAAAAAGGTACTTAAAGTTAGCTAAATTGAAACAACTAATTTTGTACTTAATGCACTTTTAATTGTGGAAGTAGTGCTGAAGGCCAACTAAAGATACACTGAAGTATATTTGATTGTGATAAACTGGAACTATTGCAAGTATTGCAAGCAACTATTCATGTACTCTTTAAATATCTTGCATTTAAAGACCGAAATTATTACAAGTTCATACAATCTTCATCAATAGGGACGTTAAATCACATTTTACGCATAATATTAAGAAATGTGCATTGTGCGCCTGTAGTACTCCAAATGAAGTTTTATTACAATTTTTTATATCAACAAGTCTTGAACGATATGTCAATAAATATGTTAATAGATTTGTTTGAAATAAATGCTTTTTAAATATATTACATTTTTACTAGGGGACTCTTTTCATACTTTGTTTTTTTTTTGGAGAAAATATCTGTTTGTACAAAGACTTTGTGTTTTTGTATACTTTTTTTTTTTTTTTTTTAAGCTGTCATTGTCTGACATTGCTAGAATTCACCAGGGTTGGTCAAAATCCAGAAGAATTGGCTGCCCTTCAACAGAATTTGGCCACGCCCCCAGATTTGGTTGCACGCCACAAAATGGTAAACAATACTTATTTAAAGTGATATGAAAGATCTTTAAAATTTAAATTCTGTTTGCTGCCTTAGTTCAAATTAAAATAAATTCAGGAACTGAATTCAAAGTTGGCATTCTCATTTCAGTACTGAATGGCGTAATGCCCACTCGACAGAAAACAAGACGAGTGCTGGGTGTCATGACAGTGGTAACTCAAATGCAACATTTTATTGATGCAAGACCAAATGCTAAACCTAAGATTAACAAAAACTTAAACGGCATTCTTTTGCAGCCTTACAAGTACTGGTATTTCTTTCTGGAACTGCAAATGTACTTTCTGTATTAACATGAATTTCCATTAGTAATTACTGTTTGATACTAACAGATAACAGATAGCATACTCCCACAAGCATTACAACACATACTAACAATGCAACACAAATTTCACAACTCTGTAGCAAGGAACTCAAACTGTCATCAGCAGCTGTCAGTATGCTCAGCATGCTAAACACAAGCTATCTAAATCATGTTCAGACTGTAAGAGTACTTTAATATAACATAATGATCTTTGATACAGATAGCACTGCATTAATGGTACTTTTCTGGCATTTGTTGTTTTATCATCTATGTATCCAATCTACCAGTTCATCCATCCAGAAAGATTGCAGCAATATAGAGCTAATAAACACAAACGCACACTATAAATGATTCAATTATATGGAAGACATCCTGTGGTTCTTCTTATTTGATTTTTTCCAAAGACATTTTGCACAAGCATAAGTAGCTAAACTTACACATGCGCTGCTGCACACAGAGGGTGTAACAGGGTCACTTGTGTCAAACGAAGTGTCGAAGTCCTTTGGAGACTCGTGACCCCTCTCTTGGGGTATTTGACAAACTGACACCCCCTTAAATCGAGTGTCAACCACAGTCTGTCAAATACTCTAAGAGAAGAGTCTAGATCATTGAGAGACCGGTAGATGTGTGAAAAGACCTGAAGAGAAAAAAAAAGATATTAAACCATGTTTAGATCAGGAAGCTCTGTCCCTTTCAGTCTTCCCTCTTCCTTCTGTTCGTCAGAAATACTCAGACAAGCTGAATAATCAATGATTCTTAATTTCTTAGAAACATTTTTTTAAGATTAAAGAGAGTCCTTGAGTGGAGAGCAGCACCCAGCTCAAAATATCAGGTAATTATAAAAATCAAATATGAAAAAAAGCATGGAGAAAAAGAGCAAAATCCTTTTGAAGACTTCATACAAGTAAATTCTAATTTTGCATTTTGTTAGCGGACGTTTTCTTAGCTCACCATGCAGCTGCTTCTCTTTACTTCTCTTCCGTTTTTAATACTAGTTTTTTTGTGTTATCTTTCTAGCCTAGCTGAGATGATGTTCAAACCTTTGATCCGCTCGCTTCAGCGTTGGTTGGATCTTCAGGGCTCCTGGTGTTGGCCTGGTCTTCCGCGGGGGCTCTCCGGGGCACGTACGTATCAGGCGCTGATGAGTGTTTGTGTGAAGCGGACAGCATGTGTGTGATCACTAATAAGCCACCAGCACGAGGAGGAAGTAAAAGGAGGAAGATAACACGCAGGCTTCAGAGCAGGAAATATCTGGAGGTTAAGAGACAACACTATATGTGTTAAAGTAGTTGTGAAATGTTAAAAAAAAAGCTCTGAGTTTGCAATAACACCCACAAACTCTCCCGCCAAATTACTCCACAAACTGTAGCCCTGTTCGTGTTGCATTGGGCTGGCCTTCCCTGTAAAAAAAAAAAAGAAAAAGAATAGAAAGAAAAGTAGAAAAATAGATCATGAAGACGTTTCACCCTAAAATGCAACACAGTGCAATGTGTAATTCAAAATATGAGTAAAACACATTTGACAAATTAATACAAAGAATCCCTTTATATGTACACAAGGCCCTATTTTTATAGACTTTTCATGCATTGTGTAGGAGCCGGGTGCACACTGCATGATTTGGCCGTCTGAAAAAAAAAATCATTAATCCTAAACGATTCGTTCAATCCTAGGCTAAATTCTGTAGTCTTTGATTGTTAGTTTGACATATTGTTCACAGACAGCTGATTATTGACCGTTGCGATCAAATTTTACCTCTGACGAAATTATGCCAGTGTCACAAGATTTGGCGTACAGTCCTGCGGTGTGACTTCTCGACGAATGGCAAACTGTCTTCGGTTTTCTAATCGCCGTAAAATCCAGCGCTCCCGGCCCACTCACGGAATTCCTATTCGTTGCCTTTGCTGTGATAAACACCGGTTGCGCCATGCTTTTGTGTGGGTGCGTGCTGCTTACATCATTTTAAATACGCGGGTATTGCCGCCGTTCATAGACTTTTCGTGATAGCCAACATTTCAGCAGCCTCGCGTGCAATGCGGCTCACAGTCACTTGTGGACACGTTTTCTTGCGGGCACCCGTTTTTAATACGTCTTCACTGTCTGACATTAATGACAACTGAGATCCCACATCGTGACATGATCATCATGTTCGTACAGTCTGACAAGCAACAATCGTAAAGTACTATTATAAATTGTGCAGTGTACAACTGATGTGCTTATGAGTGTACCTTACGACCAGTGTTGCTAACGCATTTCAAGTAACGCGAATTACGTAACCAGATTATGTTTTTCAAGTAACTAGGAAAGTAACGCATTACTTTTTAATTTACAAGAAAATTTCTTAGTTAAGTTACTTAAGTAACACCAGTTACTTTGTTTACCTATTTCTCTCCCTATGTTGAGAGAAATCAGGAGTAAGTGCAGAGGCGTTGTGTGCACTGTGTAAACATGATATTACTGTAGTTCTAGACTAAATGTGAAAATGCATTAGCATGCATAAATTCATCTCACTCACAAAAAAAAAAAACAAACTGATTTAGTATTCCTCAAAATGAATAAAAATGCAAACTCAAAATATGATGCAAACCTGCAATAAGTAAAAATGTTAAATAACACAAATATTTAATTCCATTTTATTAGCTAATGTCTTTGCTGCTGACCTTCGATGATCCAGTTCAGCCATATTAATGAGCAGTGTTGGTTAAAGATACTTTTAAAAGTAATGCATTTCAATTTTGCGTTACTCCCTGAAAAAGTAACTAATTACATTACTTAGTTACTTTTTATGGAAAGTAATGCGTTACGTTACTTTTGAGTTACTTTTTAATCTGGGCAGGGCTTGCTTCTTTGTTTTTAATATAAAACAATTTTCACGTAAAAGCCCTTTTACACCAAAAGTAAAACGAATTCACCTCAGACTGAAAGAAAAGTACATTTATGCAGGAGATCACTCTTCAGCTATAAAAAAATGAGGCACAAATGTTAGTTTATTTAAAGTAATTTTTTGCTTATTAGTATGGCTGAATTGCATCATCGAAGGTCAGCAGCAAAGACACTGGTTAATAAAATGGGATTAAACATTCAAACAATATTTGTTTTATTTAACATATTTAATTATTGCAGGGTTGCGTCATATTCTGAGTTTGCATTTCACTGTTTTTATTCATTTTGAGTAACACTGAATCTGTTTTTTGTGAGTTAGATGAATTAATGCATGTTCACATTTAGTCTAGAATACTGTAATGTCATGTTTACCCCCAATTTCCCAACAGGAGACTCATCAATTAATAAATGGGGAAAAAAGTAACTCATATTTTCTTAGAATTTCAAACGTAATGCGTTACTTTACTAGTTACTTGAAAAAAAGTAATATTATTACGTAACTCGCATTACTTGTAATGCGTTACCCCCAACACTGTTAATAAGTAATATTTGTACTGCTTTTTTTTTTATTCCTGAAAATTGTTTTTGAAAAGTGAAAAGTGTCTTTCTTCTCCTGCGCTCTACAGTATAGACGTGAATGTACTTTTCCTTCAGCCTGAAGTATATTCATTTTACTTATGGTGTGAAAGGGCTTTCACGTTTGCCAAAAATAGCTTTTTATATTAAAAACAAACAAGCAAACCTCGCCCAGATTTAAAATGTAACGCAAAAGTAATGCAAAACTAACGTAACACATTACCTTCCATAAAAAGTAACTAACGTAATTAGTTACTTTTTTAGGGAGTAACGCGATATTGTAATGCATTACTTTTAAAAGTAACTTTTCCCAACACTGCCTACGACACAAAACCTGGTCGCATGGTGAAAACGTACCTGTCTGAACTTTTTAGCGAGGCGTAAAATACGTACCAAACATTTTGTATCACTCCAATTTCCAACAGAAATGTTGCTAAAACAGTAATCGGTTTAGGATTGGAGTAGGTGTAGACATTAATAAAACACAATCCAATAGGTAGAAAATAGGGTTGTCAAAAGGTACCGGGTTCGGTACTGAAATTTTAAAAACGTCCATTTCACGCTCACATTTGAGCGCTGTTGTGACGATTTTTAAACATCGCTGATTGATCATAGTGTTCACGCGCTCAACAGACATGACTGTGATTGGCTACAATGATAAGCGTTTCACGCTCCTCACCGAGCGCTCACACATAAACACAATGGGAGCATTTGAAAGCCACGTGTGTCAGCGGATCCCTAGTACATCTGCATATAGATGGATCCGCCAATCACAGTCATGTCTGTTGAGCGCGTGAACACTGTGGCCAGTCAGCAATGTTTAAAAATTGGCTCAACAGCGCTCAAATGTGAGTTGGAAATGGATGCTTTTAAAATTTCAGTACCGAACCCAGTACCTTTTGACAACTTTAGTAGAAAATTGTGTTTATTGTTAGTTTCAGCTCGCAGCTGTATCAACCACGTTTTACGTGACGTTGGTTTTGTATGTCACAGCTGTTCTGACTTGAAATGTTCATTGAGTGGTGCTGTAACTCTAATGCTCAGTGACGCTTTAAAATAACATACCATGTGCACTACATCTACTGTAAACCTACTCAATAGCATGACGAAAATGAATGTGATGTAAAAACGCAATCGCAAACATGCCGTTTCAGCTTGTTTATCAATCTCTCATCTTTCAGCTCTTTCACTGTGAGTCGTGTTTTTCACAGGATTTGTACCCAAGGATTCTGCATCCTAAGTCCACTTCCGTGCCGGTTGAGCTACTGAGCAAGCTTGTTATATCCAGTGTTCTGACTATTTGTTCTACCCTGTCCTGTACTCATACCCCAACCCAAACCTACCCTTACAGTATTAAAAATACAGTGTTAGCATAATCTGATTATGTCTGAAGGCAGCGTTATTTGTCAGAACACCGGAAAGTGAAACATAATGGAGATATAATCATAACTGTGTACAAAAACAATTACAAGTACTTGCTGTTTTACCGCCTCTAGTGTTAATTTCTGTTGGAAACTGCAGTGATGTGTAAGCTTTCTTATTGGTACATATTTCACATCTCACGAAAATGTTCCCCCCGGTACATTTTTGTTGTGAGACCAGGTTGCCACATACTGTACACATACTTGTTGGTTAAGGAAAGTGGTAACTAGCACGTTATTATAGATCACTCTGGAATTCTGATCAGATGAATAAATGTGGGCACCATTAAGTCTAAAAGCCTCTTCTGAACACAGTGACTTGATACTAATGTTGGTTCTCATGTGGAGCGTGGAGAGCCCGGTCTGCCAGCTTCTAGTGGCATTAACCCTGCAGTCTTTGAAAACCGCTGGATGGATATGGAACTCAGTTATACTTTAATGCACTTAATAACACAAACACAACCCAGCAGTTCTCTCCTTGACATAAACATGCCTTTTTCTCTCCTCTGTAATAGAAATGTTGCCCTCGCTAATGGAAAAAACATTTGAAACTCAAAGTCAATTCAACAAAAACTTTTTAATCATTATGTGGGTTCATTTACTGTATTAAAGTGCAGTGGATAAAAAGCGAAAAAGCTAAATTTGAGTTTTGCTTGAGCGGAGTCTTCATGCCCGCCTGCTGCTGGAGCGTCGCTGGCTCGAAGTGATGGATTGTGGTTTACTGAAGTGTAAATTGTAAAAAATGTGAACATCATTCTTTGCCAGCCTGATTAAGAAGCTTTCATCCTTCAGCTGCCTTTTAAACAATTTGAGAACACAGGAAAAAGTTAAAGGTTTAGTAGTGCTGAGTGTTTTAGAGTCCAGCTGCAGTGGGCAAACTCTTCACAGACTGCTCCTGTGGTCGATTGGTGTTTTTGTGCTCATCTGTCATGTGGTTATGTGTCAGTTTCTAGTGGGGATGTTGGATGCTCTGAGGTCTGGTGTTGTGAGAGTTTTCACACTTTTTATCTTCATGGCTCAACACTTGATGACTAAGCTCAGTTTCAGCCATAGACCTTCCCATTAGGCAGGTGGCCTGGTCAGCCATCAAGCTCTTTGGTATCACTGGATCTTCAAGTTGGGCTGTAGTTTGACTGCCTTTGTACTTTATAAGCTACATTTTAGTGTTTTTAGTGTCAAGTGGCAGCAGTGGATGATGGGGCCCTCGAGGCCCTGCCCCTTTAATCGCTGACGGTAAAGCCCCTTTTTACCGATTTCTACCGAGGGGCCCCACCAGATCGCGTAATGCCATTTCTCTTCTGCACCTCTGAAGGTACATACATCTGCACTTCGTTGTTGTTGATGATGAGAGAATTCACATAGAGAGAAGAATTCAGTCAGTGTGCGCGCACTGAAAAAACCTCTTATGTACAATTTATGTACATATTTAAATTTTAGATGAGTTACTGAATTCATTCAAAATTATGAAAACAATTTGGCCTTTGCTGAAACCATTTGCATTAATGGTCTTTATAATCTACTTAGGCTTATTATGACGCTTTTGGGGAAACGAGGCCCTGATCAATTCACACAATTAATTGGTTCAGTAGTCTATGAAATAAATGGAGTGTCTATTTACACTAACTGAAAATAGATTGCCTTGTTGGCAGAGGCTATTTACACCAACTCCACCCACCAATGTGTAAATGGGGTATTAAACACTAAAAAGACGATTGTTAAACATCAGCCCCATTGGTGTAGATGGTAAAGCACAAGCAGTAGTGTTTTTAACGTGATTGACCCGAGTTAGAATTTGCCTTTTGCCAAACTTTTTTTCTCCCTTTTCAAATCTATTATCCATTTAATATTTTATATTAAAATTATAATTTACACTTAATACGGTATTATTAAATAAATAAAATTTATAGCTATTTGCACTTAGTGTAAATAGAATCCATTGCTATTTGCACTTAGTGTAAATAGCATTGGTAAGAAAATATACTATGTTCACTTCACCGCTGCCTAAAATGAATTTTGCATTACACCAGAAGTAATATAAATGAATACCAAATAAATACTGTTTTTATTTTGCAAAGACATTTACACTGTTGTTAATAGCAATGACATACAAAGCTAATTCAGTGGCTGATGATAAGTCTTTTGCCCCATTAAGAATGATTGAATCATTAGAGAGATGTTGGAATAGTCAAGTTAATATGAACCGGTCGCTGGCTGTGTGCTAGTTCAGTCTAATCAAGCTTGAGCGTTTGGCCATCCTGGGCTCTTTATACCCGCTGTGCCTTCCTGCCACTTACTGTCATTTTAGCACATTGCAATGTGCTTTTCTGAAAATGTAATTGCTCATTGTACATGCATTGAAGGGAACAGACCTGCTGGTCAAACTTGGAACGTTCCCTATAATACGGCTGGTTAAAAACCCAAACAAGCTGTTAAAGTCAGAGCTAAATTGCTTTTTGTCTCCTCAAATGTAAAAGGAAGTGACAGTGTCTGCCCCTGTATGCTATGAGCTATCATTGTTGTATCTGGGGATTGAAATTAACACCCGCCAGCCTGACACATGCGTCTAAAAATCAACTGTTGCATATTACACTATCAACTTACCAGCCAGTTTGGCGGGTTATGATTATAATTATATTCTATCACTTTGCATGCCATGGCTGTGTTTGGGGTGAGAACAGGATGGCTTTATTAAATGGATGTCAGTGAAGAAGATTTTTCAAGCTGAGTTTAGTACGGTGACTTTACTTATCAACAGACATCCTATGTTTTTTTGAAGTGAGCTATATTTGGAGTTCACAATGAAAGAAATGCTGTTTTACAAGAGTTATAGAGAATTTTGCAATAGGTAGGCCTCTCCATATGATTTCGTTTTTCATAATAACATTTTATAATACATTTAAATCTCATTTGCAAATGGCCCATAACTGAATTGTAGCCAAATTGACTGGTGAGTAAAAACAGGTCATGAGTCATTCTGATGTCCTTGAGAAAGATACTTAACTCGAGGTTGCTCCGCTTATATGTGTGCTGTAAGCGTGTACAGATTCACATGAATTATAGACAAAAATATTTTCCGCACAATTTGTCAGAGATTAAAGTCAATGTTTGGTATTGTTCAGTGCTGTCCTTGTATAGATGACTCACTGCACAGCATGCGGCATCAGTGGTCCATTGACCAGCATGAGTCTGCCTCATGCAGCTGAAACCATGCGGGTGAGAAACAAAAGCTTCAAAAAATATCAATTGCCAGATTCATGCTGCTTGCAATTACAAGAACAGTGCCAAAAACAGATAAGCTTGTGATTTTTTTTTTTTGTTTAGCGTATTTCAGGGGTCTCAGGGGTTAACGAAGCAATTTAGGTTTACATTTGCGTAATCTCTTATGGAGATATGCTGAAACTTTCCTTGTTTTCCTCCCGCTGTTGCTTGGCATAATATCATGTTGAGTTTGTGTTGATGAGGAGGTTCCTCTAAGGTCCTGTGTTGTAGAGCCAACTCATTTGACATAGGAAAGGGGGATCCATCGCTAAACTCCATTCCAGGTTACATGATTTATGAAGCGATAGCCCTGGCTCCTGTACACATGAACATATGCTGCTCATTGATTTTGTTTTCTCATTGTTGTTGTTCATAAAATTTACACTGGAAGACAAGGAAAAAGAAGAGGAGCATAATGAGAGTGCAAAGGATGGTAATTATGATAATGCAGTTCTGGAAATGGAAGGAGTGTGCAGTGCGTGTTATTGTGTGTCGGAAGGAAGATGACAATTATGTTAATTTGCAGTTACATTCATTTTGTAAGACTTCCAGCACAAAAAATCAGATGCTAAGAAAAACAGCAGATGATAAAGCGACCGTACAATCAAGTATACGCCGTGACTCATACCCTTCAATTTTATATCTATGAAACGGGATCAGAATATGTATATAATTGTACATTAATTTCAGATGAATTCGCTCAGGAAACCTTATGTTTAGTGATCTCTGACTCACAACCATGACCACTCAGCAGCCTCCACCCTCCACACTGCGGCTGAGAGCGTGTCACAACAGCAGCGTTTCAGGCCTGATTCTCACAGTGTGTGTTTGAAGAAAGAGAGAGAGAGGGAAACTTCAGTTACACCTTCTAAAGAAAAAGATGCTTCCTTTGAAGAGACACCTCTTCTCTGTTTTTTCTGCTTGTCATGCAGTTATCTGCAGTAGCCAAAATAGCACACACACACACACACACACAAAAGAACAAGGCATGAGAAAATGAAAGAAAAGGGTGTTGCTTTAGGGTATATATTTAATCAGAAGCTTGGTTCGGAGGGATCGGGGTCTTGCTTGTGTTGGTTTTGGTTCTGGTTTGGATCAGGTCTTGAATGCAGCTTTTCAGTGTGACTAGATGGAGATATAGATCAGCAGAGCATTACAACCACAGTAGTCATGATGACTCACATACACTCATATCACACTCTCACACGCATACATAGATGTTCTTATCTGCTTCTATCAAAGCATCAATATAATTTTTTTTTCATAAAGCGTGAGTTTATGTTCTGTTGAACATATTCAAAATGTGTCTGTTGCTATATGCATATTTTTGTGTATTACAGTCTGTGTGTCCAGTCTGGTTACATTTGTGCATAAACGTATTAATGTCTATAAATGTGTATACGTGTGTGGTTGGGTATGTTTTTAGATGATATTTAAATACTGTTCACAAGAGTTGAAGTTCTTCTTGCTTGTTAATCTTTGATTATAAATATACAGTAATCAAAGTCGCAGGGTTCTGTAGTTCATTGTGAGGTTGTGTGTGCATGTTTGTGTACGTGTTGCCATATGTGGGGTGTAAGTGAGCTTTCGATATCTCTGTTAATAATCAAATGTGTGTGCAATCATCATTTCAACACTCCACCAGCTAAACTTGTGGCCCATCTCTTAAAGGGGAAGTTCTAATATTCAGTTTGTCTTAAAGGGGAAGTTGGGTTTGTTACTTCACGGTGTGTCTTAGGCAAGTGTTTTCATCAGCCTCTTCTGCATGACTTTCTTATTGCAAAGCTGCACTTTATATTTAAATGGCAGTATGAATGAGTATGAACTTTATGCAGGTTGAGTGCTTTCGGCCCTCAATGCGTTCTGGTGTAGAAATTTAAGCTCTTGATTCTCTAACTTTAGCACTGGCAATTCTTCCAGCTGTGCTAAAGCCCTTGCACTCGTACAAAGAGTATGGTCTTTGACCACCCACACAAGCACACTCTTAGAACAGAAGAAAGAAAAAGAGTATTAAATTGGCTTCTTTCAACTTTCAGATAGAACAAAAATATTGGCACACAATGGATTTTTCCCTATTACTCCAATTTTCGCTCTGCATGTAAATTCCTTTATGTCTGTGTTTTGATATTTTTATTCAAAGTCTGTTTATATTTTGATATCAAAACAGAGAAAATGATCATTTCATTTATTCTTTTTTCATGTATATTTTATAATTATCAGTACATTGTACGTGTAAAAACTCTTAATGGCCTTTTAAGACAAAAAAATGTGAAAAATGTCAAGCCTCATGTATTGGCAGATGCTACTTAATATATTTGTTTATACTATGGCGCTGTTGAATGCTTGAATCTGATTGGCTGATGAACGTTCTAATGTGTGCAATTATTTTCAGGGAGACGCATGGCGAACTTAGTTCTTGACCGCATTATATGTCCGTATCAGTTTCGCTGAACGATTTCAGTTATTTCAAAGGTTCTCACAGCCTACAACATCAAAACAAACAAACCAACAAACAAACAAAAAAAACACAATGACACTGACCAAACAACAAAAAAGGTAAAAAAAAAAAAAAAATAGGGAAAAAAACTACCAAATTATTTTCATGTTTTTGGCACAAAATTACGTTTTATTATGTACGGAAATAATACTGTATTTTTCCCCCTCTCTCTCCCAAACACAGACACATAGTTATGGCTGTCACTAATGATTATTTTGGTAATTAAGTAATCTGTCGATTATTCTGACGATTAATCGAATAATCAGATTTTTTTTTTTTTGTTTTTTTTAGAAATAAAAATAGACCTTAGTGAACAATAGCCATTAAAATGACTTAAAATACATATATAATAGCAATGAAGCAGTAATAATTAGTTTAAATAAAGTATCAAAAGCAAGAAATCATACTTTGAACAAAACTAGATAATGTATTATACACAATACAACTAATGTACAAAATACTGCAAAGGGGGGGTGCTGGCGGCCTGACCATTGTTTTTACACTTTACAGCATGACTAAATAACATTTAATTCAAATGTCCACTTAATCGGTAATATTTGGCAATTTCTTTATTATAGAAAAGCTACAGCCTTTGTAATTTCTTTAATATGTAACGTTAGACATCAGAACTTGTAAACCCAGAGTGAGGGTTTAGATTTTATTTTGAAATATCGATTAACAATTAGTCAATTCAGAAAGATAATGATGTAATTCTTCTGTGTTTGGGTAGGTTTATAAATTATTTGCCTTACAAATCTGATGAAATAAAGGGTAGGATTACATTTTGGGTAGTATTATATCACTGTATTGTGAATGTGTAATTAGTCCCATTTGTTGTTTTCTCCTGTCATCTGCGTTTGGACCCGGAAGTCACAAAAGAGGTGACGCGTGACGTCAGACTTAACGCTTGAATTAACGCTAGTTAGTAGAAACGAACACTGAGAGATGCAGGGACTCAGGTAATTTAGTCACACTTAATCACGCTCTCTGTCTCTTTCTCTCTAATAACAGACTTATGCAGTCAATAGTTATCACTGACTGCATTAGTGTGCTATCAACAGCTCAAGCCTCAAGCCTCCTACGTTTTTGCAACGGATGTGTTGGGTGAGATGCGTAAGAAATGTTTCTTACATACAAGAGCCTTTAAGGAGAAAAACCTGATGAATATCTTTAAATACAATATTTGAATAATATTTGAGGTGTGGTAACGATGTATACGTGGACTCACTAATGGACGACGGTTTACAACCGAGGTGGTGAATCGGCAACGACGTAATGCAATGAAATGTATATTTTTAAGTACTACTTTGAGCTACTCAAATGTAATAACAATTGATATCTTACAAATTCAAATGTATCTATCTATTGAAAGGGTATATTTTGGCTCTGTCTTTGTATAAGTGCTGATAAAGCACTGTATCTTGTGAGGGAAGAAATGAGAAGATGGTGGCAATCTGATAAAACCTCTGGAGTGACTCAGACTTTTGTCACGACTCGCACCGGTGGGCAGAGCTTCATCTGCAGATCTTACCACTTCTGAATTAAAACTTTCTAAAGCTTTTTGAAAAGGCTGTTCTGTTATTTTTTCTGACTTTCATCTAAATTTAGTTGCTGCTTAATATATTAGTTCAGAAGCTGGCCAATTTACCTTATATTTGCTGGAATTTTTTTCACCAGTTTGGTCGTAAACTGCGCTTAAATTGTGGCCATTAGCTCTGCAATGAATGATCAATGCTAAGCTGGACTATTATTGTGGTCATCATGAGCTGTTTCAAAGCAGCCTTTAAAATACTGAATTGCTGCTGATTGCAAAGCTGAACTCAATTTTAATAGTTTTTGTAGTGACAATAACATCCAGTGGGGGGCCTTGGAACTTCAGTGAATGTAGAACACCGAACCTCCATGTCCATATTTAGAGAGAGAGTGAGACAGAAAGAATGTGTGTGAGGGAAACGGGACAGAGAGAGAAAGAAAAACAGGGAAAGAAATGAGAAAGCCTTGCCAAGGAGGGAGGGCGAAAGGAAGAGGACAGTAATGAAAATTAAAGAGAAAAGAAAAAGTTGTGGGGGGACGGGAGATGGGTTGGGTGGGTAAAGTTGCTCACACCAAGATTCAGACAACTTCTCATCAGGGTGACAAAATCAAACCCCTTTATGATTGAAAATAAGAATCAAATTCTCAAAGGCAATCCGATATACTTTCCTTTACGGGAATTGATGCATGTTTTTTGTTTTCTGTGAATGAGAAGATCTAGAAAAGCCCTGCCGAGGATGATTGAGGGAGATGGGTGAAAATGAGTCCACATCAGAGGGTCTCAAACGGCACTGACAGAAGTGGACCGCTGACAAGGCCTGTGGAAGAAAAGGTGTGTGTGTGTTTAAGTTTAGCAGCTGATTTACATCAGGTGTCCTTGATTGGACCTCAAACTGAGGGTAAGTGTGCTGTACGTCAGACTTTTTCTTAACCGTGATATGCATTTAGTGATAATGCATGCTTTTAGCTCCCATTATCACTGTTGGTAAGTGGGACATAAATATGAAGCCTTTAAACTAAATATGGTTCCTGGAAGTAATTGCTGCATATTTCAGTATGAAGTTTTGCTTAAAGGCTGCACAGCAATTCAAAAACAAATTGGCCTGCATTCAGCAAAGATGATCACAACTCACATTGAAAAAGGTTGAAAAAAAAATCGAGTCTATTATCAGTAGTATTTTTGGGTCCAGCGATGAGATTAATTTGGTGAAAGCTGTTCATGTTTGTGTTTTAATATGATGTGGAGGACAGGGCAGTGATTCTGAAGTGCCTGTTTGTGCCTGTTTGGCATTTACTGTGGCTATTCACTAGAGGTTCTTCTTCATTTTAATGAAATAAAATGAAAGTGAAAGGCCCTCCAGCTAAAGTAGTCAGGTTGAGTGGAGGAGGATGAAGGAACAGGACAAAATAAGGATGCCCTCTAGATTAGAGTGTGTAAAGTCAGAAGGTGTTTATGAGGGCGAGTGCATGGCTGGATTTGATGGCTGCGAACACAGACACACACACACACATGCAATATATGTAGTGCATTACATGGACATCATTAAAAGCATTCATTCTTTAGAAAAAGCCATTTTCATCAAATTCAAAAACTGAATGGATTAGAATTTAGTCCAGGCACACAGAAATGCTGTTAAAAAGACATTTTGATCTAAGAGTGAAAGAAATTAAATTAATAAGTGGTATTAATACAATTTTTGAATGTTTGCTAACGCTGTTGTTTTTTAGGTTGGAGGTCAATGATGGGATGTTAATGATTAGGGTATGAAGTTTCATTAAAGCTTGTAGAGTAAGCATTGCACATTTTGAATTGAACTTCCTCTACATATAGTTGAGCACCTGCTTTATGATGTGATATCTACAAGGCTGAGTTTCAGCACACTGATTTGTGTCATCAGGGTAATAACGTTCACAATTAATTCAAAATATTTTCATTTGAATTTTGGAGTTTAAAAAGATTTTCGCAAGAGTTTAAAGACAGAAGGTACTTACATAAAGCTTTGTGCTGTTTCATAACCCCCTTACAGTAAGTACTGCTCTTACACTGACGTAACATTGACTACAGTCTCTCAGTTGGGTTATTAGCCACCAATTTTCTTAGATATAATAGCTTTAAACCAAGGTGAGAAATACATCTGCTGTGAATCCTGTTCGTTTTGTGAAAAAAGCTTCACGTGGTTTGTTCTGTGCATGTTTTTCCATGTGTCATGATATCACATGTACATGCTGCAGAGGCATCTGCTTGATGCGTTTTGCGATGTGACTTTTTTTCTTTTATGAGCATCTGCTCTTCTGCATTATGTCTCCACATGTTCCCTGCCACAATTAGACTGCAGTGCTTTCCAGATCTTTAACAGATGTCTTTGTGATATGTGTGTGTGCTTACTGGGCTACCGTATCTGATACGGACTCAACACATTTAGATTAACATGCATGAAATAGGAAACTTGGGAAATCTTTTCTTATTGAAAAATATGAGCTAATGCTATGTGGGGCCTTTGTGTAATATATGATTTAATTCCTTGTGGAAATCTTTATTGATTCTATTAGGATCCTTGTTTGAAATGATGAAAGAATTTCTTTTGGCAGCTCAGAATGGGAATGTTTTCATGTGCCCACCAGAATAATAGATTAATATTGTGTGTTATTTCTTTTTTTTTTTAATAAACAAAGGGTGACAGGCCCTTACCGCCTCTTCTTTTTGAAAGGTCAGTGAAGCGTTCACTCCAGATGTCATAGGAAGAAGGGAGATTATCTGAAAGGCGTGTATAGTTTCTTCTCTCGCTCCACAGATGGTTGCTATAGTTACTAACTAAATTCACATTTGTTTTAGGTTTTTTTTTTTTTTTCATTCATTGAATAATTTGGTTGCAGCTGGTATATGTGGGCTAGATGATTTTGTGATGTGTGTAACTGGTGTGCAAATGTTTGTGTATTTAATTCGTAGAAAATGAAGTCCACAATTCCAAGAAGAAAAACCGCTGTTATTAAAGCTTTCAGCAAAACCAGACAAAGGTAAATTCAAGCACACACACATACTGGCTTGAGTTATTTTTACAATGTGCGTTTTTAATTGATATTGAATGCAAAATCTTTAAATTAAATAGAAATGTGAATGTAATATTCTTTTATTTTCTCATCCCCCCCCCACCACACACATCTCATTATTCTTTTCCTGTGGCACTGGTTCCTCCTTCACCCTTTAACTGATTCCAAGAAGAAAATCATAAAAGGCCACTTTTGGCCCTCTTTTCCTCACAGAATATCTGATCTATGTGTGTCAGAGCTTTGTTAAATCAAACATAATTACTTCCTTGGCACTTCTTGATTGCAGGGCTCTTTCAAAAAGAACTTCATATCACAAAAATTGATGGAGTAAGAAATATTTTTGACCTTGGTGAAAACCGGCTGCACATATGCCTAACCTATAAAGTCTCAAATATATATATATATTTTTTTTATAAGTGTAGAGCAATATTTTTTTCTCTCCCGTTACTGCAAAGAATATTTTCTTGATAGTTCACCCAAAACTGTTGTCATTTACTCACCTGTATGGCTTACTTTGTTCTGTGGAACATAAAATATTTCTTTAAATCCATTCAGTGGCGGTCAGTGTTAACCAAAACAGTCTGGTTACCTACATTCTTCAAAATATTTTCTTTTGTGTTCCAGAGAAGAAAGAAAGGCCTACACAACACAAAATAAAATAAAATATTTTGAAGAACATTGATAACCAAGCTGTTTTGGTATGGTAACTATATCAGGTTTGGAACAACATGTGGGTGAGTAAATAATTACAGAATTTGCTTTTTTTCTACCCCTTTTATATGTATATTTATATTTGCACATGCTTACATGATACATTTTCTTGTAAAGCAAAAGTGCTAAAATATCAGAGCCAGAGGATATATTACGTTTATTTTGGCAAGTTGGCACATATTTTTATTTTTTTAAAGGAGAAATCCACTTCCAAAATAAAGATTCACATATGATGTACTTCAAAATCGTCATATATCGCTGTTTTACCTTTTTTGTTAAGGGTGTTTGATGATCTTTGCATGTTCACCTTGCAAGACTGGGTCGGTACTTCTGCAGCGATGTAGGATGATTTTGAATGATTTTTGAAGTTGAGGGAGTTCAGGGAGAGCGAGACAAATTGAGCGTTTGAGATTAAAAAATATTTAAATTGTATTTTTTAATGAAAATAACTGATAGTTTCGCTAGATAAGACCCTTCTTCCTCGGCTGGACTTGTTTACAACCTTGTTTACAACCGCATTTGGGATTGTTTGAAGCAGCATTTAAAACTGCATTTTGGAAGTTCAAAATCAGGACACCATATCAGTCCATTATATGGAGAAAAATCCTGAAATATTTTCCTAAAAAAACATAATTTCTTTACAACTGAAGAAAGAAAGACATGAACATCTTGGATGACAAGGGGGGGTGGGCACATTATATGTGAATTTTTGTTTTGGAAGTGGACTTCTCCTTTAAGAATTAATCTAACAAAATCTAGTGAGGTTTATTCCCAAATAGGTCTTATTATCTTAACACAAATTTGTTTCTAAAGTAAATTTATCTTTTTTTTTTAAGTATATGCAGATATATTTGTGGAAACCAAAACAAAAATACTATTTTTTTCCCACATGGTCAGCATGCTCACAAACAACCACAAACACTTGCACACTTGCACTGCCTGCTTATATCTGACCAATCCCTTGGTATTGGCTAGAGAACACACTCTGCCTTATATAGGCAGGAATGCAACAACAGACACACACACACATAACAAGAAAGCTGGCAACGTGCGTCATTCACATTACAAGCAAGAAGAGAGAGAGGCAAGATGCCAAGACAAAATGAACACTAAATACAACACAAAGAAGAAATCTATTCATTTTTAACTACTTGTGTGTATCTAGTGTCAGAAATCTATTAGTTTGGAATCTGAATTTTCTGAAAAAGCATAGATAAGTTAGAAATATGCAGCATGATTCTGCAGGTTTAGCGTATGTAGCTGTAGCTGCAATCAACACATCATTCAAAGTAAATCTGCCTGAAATTCATGCCAGTGGTAATATGATCCAGGCTGAATCATAACATTTATGAACGATAGGATGCAGCATCAGGGGAAATGTTTGTCATGAAGTTACTGGGCTGCAGGTTTACAGAGAAAAGCATACGAGAAAATTGCGGCAATAAAAACAGGCATCCGAAGAAAAAAAATTGTGTTTTGTTGGAGTGTTTATACCATTGTAGTTACAAAATTGACTTATAGAAACTGCACAGAATAAATATTTACATTTATATGGTAACATTTCTCCAGATATATCATACTTTATAAGACAGACTTGTGTTTGACAGTAGGATAAGTTTTTATATTGATGGTTGATAATTCAGTCATCTTATGTTTTTCTTGCAATAGAAGATACAGGATTACTTGAAACTTAAATAGGAACAGCAACACAGGAACAGGTGTTTTCTTCACTAATGTAATATTCAGCCTGTTGTCGTGACGATCAAGTACATAGGTTCCATGAGGAGACTTCAACCTTCAGCGAAAACATCAACATCAAAAAACATTACTGAATGTGTCTATGTGCATATTTCAGCTTTTCTGCATCGAGTAAACCTTGGCTCATGTAAACTTTTTTTTTTTTTTTTTTTTTTACATTTAAGCTGTTTAGGATGGAAAGTATTTAATCAATATTTGTGATTATCAAGGAATGTATAAAATTTGCAGACATTATTATTAGGATTCTGTAGTTTGTTTTAATCCAGTTTCATGGGAAATGCAATATTTGTATGTAGATGGAGAGATGTGTAGCCGTTGCCAACATACTAGAATATGTATGTTCTATACAAGGGCAAACTGAACAAAACATTCCGTTAACAAATTACATGTTTTATTTATTATTATAAAACGGTTAGTTCCAGTACTTGGTTCTGATTGGTCAGCAGCAGTGTTTTTTTTTTCTACTTTACCCAGTGGATCTGTTATTTATTTAATGAAGTATGAGTAACCCCTGTTGGCAATGTGTTGCATCATTCATCTTTAGTTTAGAGACCACGCCCTTCCCCCATTAAAGAAAGTCATCTCATGTGGGAGAAACAGACGTTTTCTCATGCAAAGAGATAAGCAAATGAATGTGTGTAAGAAAATATCAAATATGGTGTTAAAAAATAAATGACACAGCAGATGAGAAGAGTTTCTTTTCTCTGTTCATATTCGAGCTCCACAAGATGAGGCATATCGTAACATTCTCTTGCCGTTTACTGTTGCTGCCAGGAACTATTTTTTTAGCGGAAGGACAGCATTTAACGAATGTAAAATTTAACAAACTTAACACATCAGTACATACATTTACAACCAACCCTCAGTTTTGTTGAGTGGGTGCGCTCGCTGACTGAATTCCGATGTTAATTCGGTGTTTGCAAACAGTGATGACGTTTTTTGTTTGCGGAGCCTATCTGGTGGAGTTATGGTAGAAAATGAAGATTTTTGTGGAAAACATTAGAAGACAACATTATAAAATGATCAGAATCATGTATTTCAATAGTGCCTTAGAGCAAAGTTATATGACTTATGAGTGAGTTTTTATTTTTCAATGCAAGCTGAAAGCAGCGAGGAGAAAATGTAGCACACATGCTAGTACTCAACTGTTTTTGAAGGCATATGTTACAAGGAATGTGAGGACTTTTTTTCAGCAAAACTATATACAGATTTGTTTTTACTGTTAAAATCAAGGGATGTCAGTAGAATAAAAAATCTAATTACTTATCTTTGGTATATAATATGGTTACTTTTGGCATTTCTGTATGAAAATTAAATCTTCCTTAATACAATATTAACCTGTTCACTCTTTTGCAGTGATGAGTATGGGGCATGCAATGTATCCCAAAATGCAGTGCTGTTGATGGAAGCCCACGCTCACCTTACCATCGGCTTGCAGTCAAGAGAGAGGCTTCTGCTGCTTTTCTCAGATTCGCTCATCATCGCCAAAACTAAGTATGTTAACATTTCATTGGGTGTGAATATATGTATTATGTTCGATATGTAAGACATCTATCTCTCAAAGACTTCCATGTGTTTGCATTGTGTGTGTTGCATGTTACAGGTCTCTGTATCTAAAGCTGAAGGCTCGTGTTAGCCTCTCGGACATATGGCTGGCATCCTGTGTTCATTGCATCACAGACAGGAAGCTCACCTCCAAGAACTCATTTGTGATTGGCTGGCCGACCACCAACTATGTCGTCACTTACAGGTAGTCTATGAAAAACTACTTAAATATTGCGTAAATGTCAAACATCTGAGATCTTGGCCGACCAAACCAGACTGATATGGTGGTTGTAAGTCATTCAGACAAATAGCACTGAACAATTCTAAACTGTTTATGAGTTTGAGATGAAGCAGCCCTTCTTAAAAAAAGAAATATTCTGCAGTGCAAGGGAAGGAATAATGGATGTGTTAAAGCTTTAGGCACTTCAAGAGTGCTGAAGAAAAGAATTAAATTGAGATCCACCCACTTAGCTGCCACTGACTTGATCTTAAAACACGGTGTGAAGTTCAGATTATCTGGTATTAATGCACACACACACTCTCTTCAAACGCAGCTCGGCACTCTGTCCTTCACAGTGGTGGTTCGACTCCTTATTAACCTCATTTTTAAGTCCTTCATTAGACATATCATTGTGGAGATAAAAGTATGTCAAAACCCTTGAAAGAGGAAACACAATATGCTGCAAATTACAGGGTAAAAAAAACTAGACTGATTGTGCTATTAGTTATTTAATATCACAGAGACAGCGACACCTTTTCATTGTTCCTCTGATGTATACTGCCTCAAATGCTATATGGAATGGTGAACAAATTATGTGGTAATAAAAAGATGTTGTGACAGATTTTTTTGTAAATAACACTGTCATACCTATAGTGTGTATACTACACTTTTTTCCATTTTTATCACAGAATAAGGCAAAAATACATTTTATAGTTTATATAGGCTACTGCAAAAAAATGTCAGTTAGGACTGCATTATTCAGATACTTTATTACCTGGAAATGACTTGAAAAACACACATAAACCATAGCGATGGCTACAGCGATTGCTGGATGCCTTTGTCGTGCCAATGCCATGTAAGTTATTACTTATATGAGTCTTCTATGAGTTTTGTACTTTCTGTGCGACATTGCCCTCAGGTTTCAAGTATGCAAGGGGTCATGACATGGATTTTTTAAAATTATTATTTTAATATGTTCCATGAGGTTTACTAATTATGTTAATACAGTTGTTTGCACAAAAAAACAAATACATATGTGGAAAATGTATTATTTTCAACCCTTATTCTGACCCTCTGTGTAAAATTACCTGTTTTAAGGGGCAGGTCCTTTAAGGCTTGACTGTTGTGATTGGCTAATGTCATTGCATAGGAAACAATATTAAAGGGGTCATTGGATGCCCATTTTCCACAAGTTGATATGACTATTTAGGGTCTTAATGAAAAGTCTATAATATACTTTGGTTAAAAATTCTCAATGGTAGTGTAAAACAACACCCTTTTTTCCTTGCCAAAATCGGGCTCTGCAAAACATGGAGGTCGGACTGTTACAACTGATCTGAGGTAAGACGCTGATGTCAATCAACTATTGTGGGAGCGGCCTCTGTGGGTGTGACGCAACAACGACAGGCATCTGAGAATGGCTTGATTTGAAAAAGCGGATATTATTTATACAGATTAATTAAAAACCACTGCATGGATTTTTATTATTATAGGGTAGATTTGTACATACACTGCCAACACACATTAATGTTAAAACAGCATGTAAAAGTGAACTTAGCATCCGATGACCCCTTTAACACCCCCTCGCTATTGCATGGGAGTCTTTTGAGAACATGATCAAAATAAAAGCAAAGCATTTTGAAATCATTTACTCGCGCTTTGTGCTGCAGCTGCAGTCAGATCTAGTACCGCTTCATCTTTTAACAAATGTTTCTTTATGAAGTCCTCATGACACTGTGCCTCGTTCACAAAACAACATGCTCTGAAGTCCGAACAATCATTACACACGTTCCAGGATGCCATTTAAAATAAACTATCCACTTGTTCCTTACGCTGGGAACCTTCTGATATCTATACAAAGACGCAAACAAGCTGTTTAAACCAAACGTGTCAAAGCAAGCGTTCTTCCACTTCATTTGTCCTGTTGACGATAGACTCAAGCGTGTGGACTGTGTCAGAAAGTGTATATCTGTGTACTGTATCCAGTGTAGATAATATAGTGGCATAATCAAGTGTCAGCCGTTAAGCGACTGAACGCCAGTGGGCGGGGCCTGTGGTGAGAAGAAGACTATTTGCCAGTGTCTTGCTCTGAAGGCAGTTTTTATGCAAACGACTGCGCCCAGGTGACGTCACCTTACACCTAGGATCCAAATGAGCCGTTTTCTGAGGGTTATTACATGAATGCTTCTTAATTGATGAGGACATTTTAAAGGGGTCATCGGATGCAAAGTTCACTTTTACATGTTGTTTGAACATAAATGTGTGTTGACAATGTGTGCACACAACCACCCTATAATGATAAAAATCCACCCAGTGGTTTTTATGTAATCTGTAAAAATAAATTCCCCTTTTTCAAATCAAGCCATTCTCAGCATCTTGTCTGTGTGGCGACACACTGACAGAGGCCGCTCCCACGATAGTTGATTGACACTGCTGTCTTACCTTAGACCCGCCTTAAATGAGCAGTAACAGTCCAATCGCCATTGATTCGATGCTGGAACACGGATGATTGAAGTGTTCTGTTGTTGGATGTAATTATGAACATAGTAGTCGTCATTTACTCCCGACATCTGAGCCGCTGAAGTAAAGGGAATGCGACCCCCGATCTAAACAAATGTGTCTGTGTTTGCGCGAATCATTCATGATCCAGCTTCACTTACAGCAGAAGTGAGCAAAAGGTTTTTTTTTATGAATCTTTGCAATCGCCTTTCCTAATAATATGCTAGTAAGCAAGTTTCGCAGCTAAGTGCGGCTAAAGTAAACAATCTCTCAGAGCACACCTCGTCACTCCACAGAGAGAAGGGAAGGGTGGGGCGAGCAGAGCTCATTAACATTTAAAGCAACATCAACCAGAACAAGGTGATTTTTGCAGAGCTGATTTTGGCAAGGTAAAAAAGGTGTTTTTTACACTACCATTGAGAAATTTTAACCAAAGCATGTTTTCATTAAGACCCTAAAGAATCATATCAACTTGTAGAAAATGGGCATCCAGTGACCCCTTTAAGCTGTGAGAGTGTTTAGCGCTCCATAATGGTCACATTGCTTAATTTTGGTTACGAATAAAACACCAGGTCATTCATAGACCTCCTTTTCTCTTTGAAATTAAATGAAGTTCCAAACGTAGGTTCGGGATGAGCCTAATCATTCAGTCCTGTCAATCATCATTATGAGCCTATATAAGCAGCTCTCATAACACCTTCCCAGCGTCAGTTCTTCTGGCATCCCTCCACCTCCCCTTCTCCTCCTCTTTCATTTCTGTTATTCTCACTCTAAGTAATATCGCAATGGGGGGTTGAACTCAGTGCTCAAGCTGAGCCTCCAGTTCGAGCCTCCATTAAGGACAGCAAGCCAAGTTTGTTTATCGTTGCCCATCAGGACTGGATGGGCAGGCGAACTCGTGAAATCTAGATTTATTCACACTGGCCCCTGAAAACCCTGTCTAAACACACTTCCACGAAAAAGTGCAGGGGACAAATTTACAATTAATTAAAAGCTGGGGGGACATGTCCCCCACGTTCCCTGCATATTCTATGCCCATGTGCAAGCTGTTTAGAAAGTCTTATGTGCGTTTTTTGACAGCGTCTCACTGTGACATTAAAAGACCATAACATAAGGTTTTAACCTTCTTAAAAGGAAGTCATAATTAAAGAATGGGGTATCGCAGTGTGTGTCCAGTGAATGCATAAAAACCAGCATGTAGGATTTAGAAAAGAAATGAATTTCGCATTTTTAGGGAAATTAAAAAGATTTTTTTTTATTCACTTAAGAGCCTACCAAAGCTCATACACTCTTTTTTAATTGGTACATATAGCAAGTGAGATTGGATTTATCTTAACCTTCAAAACTTACATGCAACGAATACAGAAAAGCACACATGCGTTTTTGCATTGAGAGGTGCGTTCCAAACGAAAGTAAACAACTGCTTCATGCGCTTCATGAAGGGCCCTTCAAGTCCATTAACAAAAGTATATATGATCCTCACAAGCTAGAATTTCACTTCATTTGTAAACAACAGGTTGTTTTTTGTGTGATATACAGTAATACACACATTTTTGTTATGCATTTCATTTAACGTTTAAATAAGTTCATAGGTAAGAATAGTAAATATGTTAGGTACAAGTTTTGTAGGGCTGAGAGCAAAGAAAGAACACTTCCCTTTAAGGGCTCTGTCCTTCTGAGTAGTTCGCAGAGATGGCCACTTCCACAAATGCAAACAATAAACCCACATACACATAATTTACAAATGCGGGCACCAGAAGGGAAAAAACATGCATGCACTGTATATCAGTTCACTTAGAAAATATGTGTAACTACAAAAGTGAAAAGAGAAGTGTTTTTTTTTTTTAAAGTTGACGTTATGAAGTACTTTGCACAAGATTACAGGAAGCTGGCGAGGTCAGTTGAGGTGAGAGAGAAAAAGCCTGCATTTTAGGTGCTGTGACAGATAAACATGCTTTCAAAAGCAAATTACAGGCAACAAGTATAGAATCATGCTGCCTCACTTCTGCTTTTAGGACTGCATGAGGAGAGTGTTGCTTTCTGCTCACTGATATGTAAACAGTGTTTATTTGGTTTGATTTTTTTATTTATTTGATTTTTTTATTTATTTTTGGTCATAGTTCTGTCATTGTGCTGTTTACAATATGTCCTCTATAGGCTGGATTGATGTTGATGTTTGTCATGACATTATTCTAATGTAAAAAATCTAATGTAATATGAAACATATGCGTCTAAGGTTGGATTAAATATCGAAATGAGTCACAAGCTCAAGATTGCAAACCACACTCACGAATATCAGAATTCAGTGTCATTGGTCATCATCTTATCATTCAGATGCATCTCTCTGAAAATCTACTTAGTATGTAAATGTCAAGCATTTGAATGAAAAATTGAAATGAAATCTAACAATCTCTCTCTCTCTCTCTACACAAATGTCCTTCCAAACCTAAGCTCATCAGAAACAAAGGAGAGATGGTTACATGCTCTTCAGTGGTAAGAAAAAAAGGATCACATCCATAATCTTCTTTAATGTGTCAAAATATGTTTCCTTTCAAAACTGACGTATTTCTGCTGTGATTTCTTTTGTCAGTTTTCTTGACTGTTCTATGCTTTTGTATTTGTGTCTAGGGTACTCATTAGTCGTTGTTTGTAATAATGTTTCATTCTTCAGGCACACCTGCAGAGCCAGGCAAAAAGTCTTACCGAATGCCATTCTTCTCTACGTCCTGCTGATTTGCCATCCAGATGACAACAGCTCAGCGGTACACAAGAGCCTTTTTAGTTTAATTTGGAGCCGGGCCACTCCCAGTCCTCTGGGAACTAAATTCATGTCTCTGTTTATAAGTGGAAGTTATTTGTACTCTAGCCTGAAGCTTTTCATTGTGAGCTGATGGTCAATGTTGTTGCTTGTTTACATGCTGTTGGCTGTTAAGACCGTTGCTGTGGCAGTGGACGTGAGCACGACTGCAGAAAATGTGGTTCAGTACATCATGCAGCAGTGCAAACTATGCGTAAGTGATCCTTAAAAGCCTCTCGTTGAGAGTAGAGTGTAATACAAGCTGTTTATCCTCTTTAAAGCAATGTTGAATACAAGGGAGTGGTCTAAATGAGAGACACATGTTTTTTCCTTAGCCTCTGATATCATGTTGACTACTTAACCGAGGCTATGTGCTTCAATAATTTTGTGTACATCGTTCTGTTGCTCTCTGACCAGTAACTCTACATTGTGCCGAGTTTGTCCATTGGCATTTCCTGCATTTGATAACAGCCACTTCCTCTTTCCTGTCTCTTTCCAAAACATAATGACCACTTCCTGTGTGCAGGGTGAAGTCTCGGAGTACCAGCTGTGTGTAAACTATGAAAAAGAAGAGGAAACATACCCCCTTATTGGTGATGACACATACACGCAGCACATACATGTTAACTTAATCTTTCATTGACATTACATAGGCGTTTATTGTTTTTATTTACAGTTGAGGTCAAAAGTTTACATACGCCTTGCAGAATCTGCAAAATGTAAATTATTTTACCAAAATAGGAGGGATCATACAAAATGCATGTGATTTTTTTTTTTTTTTTTTTTTTTGTTTAGTACTGACCTGAATAAGATCTTTTAAATAAAAGACGTTTACATGTAGTCCACAAGAGAAAATAAAAGTTGAATTTATAAGAAATATACACTTGATTCTTAATACTGTGTTGTAACCCATTTATCCACAGCTGCTTTTTTATTATTTTTTTAGCAATAATTGTTCATGAGCCCCTTGTTTGTCCTGAACTACCCGCTGTTCTTCAGAACAAATTCTTTGGTTTTTCAGCATTTTGTGTATTTGAACGCTTTCCAGCAATGACTGACTGATTTTTAAGTTCCATTTTTTCACACTGAGGACAACTGATGGACTCTATTACAGAAGGAAACACAATGCATTAAGAGCAGGGTGAAGTTTTTTTGTCTTCTGAGAAACGGCTAAGTATCTTCTGTAGCTTCTGACGGGCAGTACATAATGAAAAATATGATATTTAGGCAAAATAAGAAAAAATGTACACATCTTCATTCTGTTCAAAAGGTTACACCCCCGGCTTTTAATGCATCATTTTTCCTTCTGAAGCATCAGTGAGCGTTTGAACCTTCTGTAATAGTTGCACATGAGTCTCTCAGTGTCAAAATATCGATCTCAAAATCATAGTCACTAAAAAAAAAAAAAAAAAAAAAAAAATAAAAAAATAAAAAATAAAAACAGCTGTGGATCATTCAGGTAACAACACAGTATTAAGAATTAATGTAAACTTTTGAATGTGGTCATTTTTATAAATTCAACTGCTATTTTCTCTTGTGGACTATATGTAAATGTCTTTTATATGAAATATCATATTCAGGTCAGTACAAAATAAAAACTGACATGCATTTTCTTATGATCCCTCTTATTTTGGTAAAATAGTCAACATTTTGCAGATTCAGCAAGGTGTATGTAAAATTTTGACCTCAACTGTACAGCTAGTTATAGATACTTTAAACTAACCCTAACCCACATTCTCATGCTAACCCTACCAACTTGATTTTTGTCAGTGCAGTAGGTACACACACACAAACATGTGAAGATATGCTTCAACGCAGTTGTGAACTCATGGTAGTTCAGGAGTGCCAAACTAATCTTGGATAATGGATCGGAAAACACGTTTCCTTGTGCGTGCCAATTTTTTAATTTCTACCCATGCAAGGTGCATACAGCGCATTATCATAACAAACTCTTCTGGAGCCAAAATTAGTGTTATGCATCTTTAATATTGTGCTAAAACAGATGGGTGCATTTACAAATTTCATTTACCAGAAGCTTTTAGATTACATGCAAAATTGATAGTTAGGGAATATTGTTCGAATAACAATATTGAGAAGAAAATATAAATAGAAGAAAAGATAAATCTAGTTACCTGAATAAGCCGATTAAACTAAACATTACCACAAGTTTAACCTGAAAAATTATAAATGGTTTATATTAATTACAAGGCATGCTTCTAAGGCAAACTCAACATCAAATAAATATATCATCAAGATTGGGAAAAATACAGAATTGAAGAATTTTCTCCCTTTCAGTCCGTGAGTTGGAATTTGAATTGAATCTGTCATCAGCATTCAGAGTTTGTCTTGACAGACTTTGCTTTTCTAGTTAAAAATGGCAGTTCTGTAAAGTGAAATTCACTTTTTGCTTATAATATTTTCTGTGTATCTTTCTGTTGTTATACCCAAAAAATGGCATTCACAAATCTTAAAGTGGAAGAATTAACTAGGTTGCTAGTTGTGTCTCTCATAGTCAGTTTAGTTTCAGCTACTCACTGATGTCATGCATAATTAAAAGAGTATTTAAAGAGTTCTTCTGTGGATAACATTGTATATTATAATCCAGCATCTCTGCAGCCCTACATAGGAAAAGGGATTTTGAAAATAAATTTATTTATTTATTACGGAATGTATAATGTTTTAAGCATGACTTGATGTTTTTTCGTCAAATTTTCTCACAACCTGGTCGAACTGCTCTGAGGGACATCGCCGATGATTTAGCCCGCAGGCTGTTTCTTTAAAAGCTCTACGCTGTGATGAAACTCTCCTGCTCAGTGACAGCTCTGTGATGAAATACCAAGCATGATAGCAAAAAACTGGCTATGATTTCCATGAGAGACGGAAAACAGTCGGTATGAACTACTATTGATGAACTGTCTGCACTCATCCCCCACCCCAGGTCATATGTATGCAAGGAAGGTTCATTATATGAAGCAGGATATGAGAGGTTTAGTATTAGATTACAGAATCCAAAACTCAATTAAGCTTAAACCTCCCTATATCTGCCTGTTTCTCTCTCCATATTGTAATGGGGCAACCTCAGGATAATTCTCTCCAAATGCCAACCGCAAACATTCACAAACATACATAAGATAATCTTTACTGTCTAAATTAATCCTAAATCTTAGCTGGATTTCCAGTAGAAAGGCTAATCTATATGTTTGCCTGTTTTTTATACAGACATTGTGCTAGGTATAGAGAAATCAGAAAACCAACCAATAATTATTTTCAGTGTTAAAAAAAAGGACATTGCTTTATGCTTGCTTTTCTCAAGCATATACAGAATGAAATATGTTAGCAATAAAGTAAACACAATAATGCACTTTTGGGCCCTGCACTGCTCTTTGAAAATGAAAGTTCCTGCAATCTAAAACAGCAATTTCCTGTTTCAATTTTTGTCTCTTCTAGGCCATGAGCTACCATTTTTCATCCTGCATCACTCCTTGAGAAGTCAGCAAGACCATCTGCACATGCCTAGTGAGCCCCTGCAGGAAGCATTTAGTTCTGGCCAGCAGACAGAAGCCACTCCCAAGACTCCTCACTTCACCCTAAAACCCAGAACACACACTCCTAGGGGTGAGTGCACTTTTCACCATCAGACCACACATGGCTATCTCGGTAAAACTTTATAATTTTACCAAGTGCTTAGTGAGACTACTGAGGGTCTTTCCTCTATGGGATTCTTTACAGTATGTGGCTGTCCAGAGGCCATTAGTGGAGCAAAATCTGCTGATATTTGCTGGACTTTATCTACTAGAGAGAAATTTTTGGAATTGCAAATGGAATTAAACATGGATTTAAAAAGAGCTGTTAAATTGAGCTGTGAGTACTATTACTGTTATTGGTAGCTGAAGCTTTTTTTTTTTTTTTTTTACATTAGAAGGGGAAGGGGACATATGGACCTTTGTGATTGATGAATAAGTCAATTCTGCTGAGCTTTCTGCTGAGGTCTGCAGGCACAGATTCAGTGTGCAACTGTAGTGAGAGGCCAGGCAAATTGACACATAGTCTGGATCTTACAAACTGTTATTTTTATCAACACTGTCAAAATTCTGCGTGCAAATGCTTACTACTTTTATCATTATTTACACTTTGTTCAAAAGTTTAGGGTCAGTTTTTGTTGATGTTGAAAAAGAGAAAAAAAAAAAAACGAGTACTTTTATTCTGTTAGGATGCATGAAATGTATCAGAAATTACAGTAATGACATAAGTTACAAAACATTTTTATATGAAATGTTCTTTTGTTCTTTTCTTTTGAACTTTCTGTTTTAGAAAGTGAAGCAGCACAACTTTTTTCATCAATAATAATAAGAAATGTTTCTTAAACACCAAATCAGTGTATTAAAATGAATCATGTATATAGAATCATGTGACACTGAAGTCTAGGGAATAAATAACATTTCACCCACGCACACACATGTTGGGTTTCCATGCTTTGTGGGGACTCTCCATAGGCTTAATAGTTTTTGTACTGTACAAATCGTATTTTCTGTCTGCCTACACCAACCCTACTCCTCAGTGGAAACTTTAAAAAGTCTACTTTCAAAAAAAGCTTCTTTTAAAAAACTTACTGAGCCCAAACTTTTGAATGGTAATGTTTGCCATAAAATATAACAATGTGTGCTGAATTCTTCCAAATTAAAATTGTAGTGCTTTAATTTAAAAAAATCATTCAAAAATGAAATTTGTCATTATTCTTACCCCATGTCATTCCAGACCTCCAAACAATTTCTAATGTTGCATTTGACTGAATTCATGGATTTAGAATGAAATCAGAGTAGATAAGGACAGAATTGCATTCTTATGTTCTATAAATTTCACATGTTCTAACATTTTTGAGGTTCAGTGAATTGATAGGTTTCATATTGTTTTAATGCTTAAACCAAGTAATAATAATAATAATAAGGGTGCACATAAGTTTTTCTGCCTGGTTCTCATAAGAGCCCCTGGAGATTTGGTTTGGGCTAGGTCTGCCTCCTAACCGGCTTGATAAGAGGCTTGATTGACCAAAATTTATTAGTCACAAAAAAAAAGGAAGTGGCGAAGTCACAAAAACTTTAAATAGCCGTTCAGTCTAATGTTAACCTAGAAAATGTGCGCTATTGAAGTGTCTGTGCGGAGTGTGGAAGCTGAACAGTAGCGCGCTCCTTGCGTGACAGATGGAGGCACCGGTGTGGTCACTTCCTCTTAAAATACTCAAAAAAAGGAGGAGGAAAGGAAAAGTAATACATAAAAGTAATACATCTTTTAATTCTGTAAAGACTCTACGTTATTTGTGTGCATGCATAATAACAACAAAACATTGCACTTTTGTAAAATAATTGAAGCAAAAAGGATTTGTTTCTGTCATCTTGGTCTCTGTGTGTCAGGGTTCTCTGGGATAAAGGACTCAGGTGCAGAAGTGTGAATCAAACTGATTTATTAAGGAATATCAAATCAAAGTCCCAGCAGGAATCACAGTCCAGGTGACCGCACCATGCAGATTTAGCTTGCACAGACAGGAGCAGGCAGATGTTACAATCCTGGCCAGAAGCCAATTTGCACTGACAACGGTCCTCCAAAGCAGGCATAGATAAGATTCCAGGTAGACAGTCTCTCCTCACAGGTAGAAATAATTCTCACACGTCAAAATAAGATGAGCTCTAAGTCCATAAGCAGCAGGCTAAAGATCGCAGGGAAATCAGGCATCAAAAAGAACAACACTACATATCTACTTTCAAATGAGCCAGTTCAAATAGAAAACAAATATTCCCAGATTATGTAATCCATATGAAACATGCATACAGGTGCATCACTACTGCAGAGATGATGAGTCAGTGTCACCAACTGCATCTCTGAAGATAAAAACAAAGGAAGCACTAGTTTATCAATAATGTATTAAAAAGTTAATGCAGTCTCCTTGCCGTTTTCCCCAGATACATGATACGTGCATAATGATTAAATCTGCCAGTGCGCTGTGGCAAGCTTTTTTGCGTGCACTTGAGTGGTTATTAGGCTTTGTAGGCAATTAAAGGCTCATTATTATGATTTATACGTTTTTTTTTTTTTTTTTTTTTTTAATAAAATAATAGTTTAGTTTTTTTAATAAGCAAAAGTGTGATAATACTATTATATTTCAAAATAAAAAGGAAGTATTAAATAAAAATACAACAATTTTATAGTAAACTTAAAAATAAAATGCTAATACTTTTTTATATGAATTTTAGTCATTTTCAATCTTAAAAATCAGCAAGATTTTATTTTGGCAGGTTGCTGGCATGTAAATATATGCATTTCAAGGTTTACTGTTGCCTATCAAAGTCAGTGAATGAAATGTCACAACAGATTTGTGTTGTGCTTTAACAACGGCAGCGGATAGCCTAGATTTATGCTTTTAATTTGAATCTAAATATTATGATGTAGTTTCACAGTTTGTCAATCTAAAATGGTAATTGTGCATTAACATCTGTCAACCATGTAGGCACACAAATGACACACAGTGCTGCTTTTTCTTATTTTAGTCGTGCATGCGCACCTGCATACCACTTATGTGCACCCTTAATAATATTTTTTTTTTTTAATAAAAATTGGGATAAACCTAGTGTTTCATATTTCAAACTCAGTGATTCCCATCATGAAAGCGTATCTTAGTTTGAGAACATGCATACTCACAAAAGGTCAGCTTGTGTATTAAATGAAAATTTTACTGGTGATTAAAAATGTGATTTCTCTCAGTCTCCCATAAGTAATGTCTGAACAAAACTGCACCAGGAGCTGCCATTTAAGCTCAAACTACTCCAGCGCTCATGGCCAGAGTCTAATATGCTGGAATATTTACCCTGACAGTCCATGTCCTGTTCCTCATAAAGCAGATCCCAGTGGCAGAAAGGATGTTCGTGTCCTAGACTGTTTATAGTACAGCCTGAGCTGAAGTCATGGAAGCGAACACCAGCACAGTGTTGTACAGCATCTTCTTGACAGATGTGTTTGCACAGCAGGCAAACTGCAACATGTCCACCTCGAGTTCTTGTTTCTAAGGACATACTTAAAGGTTTCCATGATCAAAGGTATGAGAAGGTTGGATCACATAGTTGTGAATGTCTTACGATCTGTGCTTATAGTTGACTTTTAATCTTTATTAAAAGAAATGTAATTAATTCTAATTAATTCTAATTAATTCAACATCCACCTACATCCTACTGTGCTGTTGTCCATTAGCTCTAAGAAGAATGTCCTTCAGGATTTTTCACATTCATCTTGGCAAACCAATAACTGCGGGGAATTAGAGTAGTCAAATGAGGAGCTGAGGTCAGGGAAGTGTAAAATCTGTCAGTATGTACTGTACTTTGTGTGTGTGTGTGTGTGTGTAAGTGTTAGCTCTTCTCTGATATCTGTGTTAATGTATCACTCCGAAACAAGACATTTACATCATCATGATAGGAATTTGACATTTCTCTGAAAATACCATATGCCTTGAGGTACCCTTAATCCATCCTGTAAAAGCAGTTCTTTGTAAAACATGGAAAAAGTGTTTTCTAAACATGGTTACGCACATTGAAAGCAATGGCATTTTCACTTGTAAATGTCAACATGTTTCTCAGAACTTTCAGAATTACATTTATCACTTTTTTAAACAAATGTTCAGGATTGTTTACATTATGAAGACAAGAGGAAGAGATGAAAAATAGAACAGATATTGAATTTAGTTATACATTTTTCAGGACTAAGTAAGTAATGCATATTATATTACCTTTGATACTACCAATAAGCTATTTGGATTCCTCTCACATCTCATCATATTATACTTGATTGTACATAATGGTGCCAGCAGGGGTCAGCTATTAGTAATAGAGGCTAAAGAACTACATAAAGAGCTTTAAGAGTAGGGCTGTGACGGTCGCAATGACAACCGCGCGGTGGTCGGTTGCCACCGGCAGTACTGCACGTGACGTCACACAATCTATAAGAAGCCTAAAATACAGTGTTTCTGCAACAATAATTCTGCCGTGGCCGTGTTTAGTATCCCCGCTGGCGGCAGCAGCAGCGACGAGCGCAAGTGCCTTCGCAGCTGCTGGAAAAAGTTTGCAAAGCTCCGGGTAAAGTAATTACCATGAATGTGTCAGGGGGAAATAAGGAGATACTTGAATGGATTTTTAATAACTAGTGTTTTCTGAGCGAGTGTCACAAAGATGACGATCCTGACTCGCCATCTGCTCATTGGACGCGTCATTGAAGTATTCGCTGAGTTTTGTTTCATTTTTGTGCAGCGCTCCTTTTCAACACCGAGACATCAGAAAGCGCATCTTGTTTGTTTCCTTTATTTTTACAAAGCACAAAAGCAATTTTGTTGATATGATGAGTGCACGCAAATAAAATTAGAACCTTTGTAGTTCCAGATGATATGCTTACCTTTATGAGCAAAGATTATGGCGTATTTTAGTTTTTTTGCAAGTGATTGCGCTGACGCCTCCGAGTCCTGCAAAGCGCATTTAGCTTCCACTCTCCAACAAACGATTGTATGCACATAATAGCGTGCATTTATCTAAGTTAAACGTATAACATTGTGATATGCTTTTAAGATTTTAGTTTAGGCAAGTCGTGATGATTTGAGAGGGCAAAATTGATTAAACTGTGATCAACTCACTGCCTGCCTCTGGCTGCTTGGTCTTTACTTTAAAAAGCAAAAACCTTAATTTAACAAACCAAAAATGTTCCAAATATATATTTTAATTAACTTTATAAAGAAACTAAAATAAATATAATCACGTTCCAATTAAAAACAAAACTGAGCTATTTTAATGGATGCAACAGTGTATTGGGAAAGAGAGAGAAAAGAAGAAAAGACTCGGGCTCCAGTCGGACTCGGACCGGTAATTTTGAAGCCGTTGGACAAGGGTCGGGCGAGGTTGTTACGAATTATGCAACAAATTTTTGTTTAATATTTGGCGTTCTTATTTTGGCTACTTTATTTAACTGTACAATTTCTTTGATAGTTACTTTACACAGGGTGCAGCCTATTCTGGTATTATCTACGCTTGAATGAGGCTCATTCATGCCCTCCTTATCCTTCTACAGACACTCTTCTACAGACACCATACAGGAAAATTAGAGACATCAAAGCATGTGATCAGACTGAATTTCTTTTTGACTAAATAGATGAGACATAAGATACTTGACAACCCTAGGTGACACTAAAATGCTGAGAGAAACATTTATTTGAAAAAGGACGCAATTTTCCTTGTGTGTGTGTGTGTGTGTTTTCTCAAACATAAGGTAGATGCAAGTACCATTCATCCAAACTGGAATCAGCAGAACAGTAGCTCCTCCAAATATTGAATTTGCTCAAGTCTGATTGGTCTGTTGTGTTTCACTGGCAGGTGCTTTGCTGAAACATAAAAGGAAAAGGTCTCTGATTGATTGGGCTCTGAGGAGGGGACACTTTAACCAACCCGATGGCCAGTCTGACCCACAAACTGCCTCTCACAAGCTATTCGGCCAGCCTCTTTCCTCCATTTGTCCTGATGGAAACCTGCCTAAACCAATAATGGTAAGGATATCACTGGCTCTGGATTTTTTTATTTCACTCTGTTTTGCCATGCTGGGTTTTATTGTCTATGGGCACTTACCATTCACGGCACTTTTACTAAGCCAGAGATTTAGTTACTGCAACCTCTGGCTTGGTAAAAGTGTCATGAATGATGAGCACTCCTGGGCAATAAAACCCAACATGACAAAATATAGTGAAGCAAAAAGATCCAGAGCTATAAATGATCAACATCACACGAGTAGGTGTGCTATTTGGCTCTACAGTGTGTTTATGTACGGGACATTCTACAGAATTAGTTCAAAGTCAGAGTTGGAGAGGATTCATTACAATTAGAAAATATCATCTTAGAACTGGTAACAAAGGAAGTTAAAAGTATTTTGTACAAAAAAGTATTTTTTATTTTTTAAAAATGTATTATGTTTAAAGCTATATGCTATAAGTTGCATGCTAAAAATATTATGTAGAGTAGAGACAGATCAACTAAGCAAGTGTGATTACCTGTGTTCAATACCGCATTCTTCAGGTCAGTCTCATATTCATAATAAAAATAGTTTGAATGTGCTCTGAGGGGAAACAAAATGCATTTTTTGCTTGCATCTTGCAAAAAAACAAAAAACAAAATAAAAATAAATAATGTCATTGTTTACTTTTTTGTAATCCCTTGCAATTTAAACGATTTTGCTACTGATTCACTCATAAAGATTATCATAAACATTGTAGATATAAAACAAATATATTATCAGCGAAAATGTAAGGGCATACTGTTAGCAGATATTGAGGTGTTTAGTGGGTTCATACTGCAGATATTTTAAAGCTTTTACCATTTTTTGACCCTTTCAAGATAGGGTCAAATCCTTAATGGCTTGACACATAAAAAGAGCCACAATTATGGAGATTAAACACACTTACATCGTAAGTCATTAAGACATTAAAAATTAAAATTGTCATTCATTTCATGGTCAGTTAAGGTCAGGTTGAGCATCTGTCTGTCATTAGCTTAGAATAGGCTTTTCCAGCTCAGAGGGTTTGTGAATTGCTGAAAGTTAGGAATTAATGTAATCAGAAACATAAGAAATTTTCAAAAATAATCAAAACTGTTAAAACATTAAAAAAAAAAAGTATAGTTTTTATTAATTACCTGCATTATAAGATTATACATTTTGGGAACCCCTGACTTTAACTGTTTTGTGTTTATGTGTGAATGCACATAGGACCTACTGTATCTGCTCTTCTGTGAGGGTCCGGAGACCCGTGGAATCTTTCGTCGTTCAGCAAACGCCAAAAACTGTAGGATCCTGAAGGAGCGAATGAATTCTGGCCAAAGTATTTCACTGCATGAACAATCAGTGTTCGTCTCTGCATCTCTAATTACAGTGAGAACACATTTTAATTCATCAGTCATATGCTCTGAATAAAAATTCACACAAACCATTCCTAAATCTTCATTTACAGTTCTACGCTTTCAGTCTAAATTCTCATAATTAGTGGCTTAAACATAAAAATTTATTTTGTGTCCTATATATTAAATTTTATTTAAATGGCCTTTTTATTTTTTATTGAATTGTGTTTATAGGAGTTTTTACGCAAACTGCCTGGTGGTGTTTTGTGCTGTGACTTATATAAGGACTGGATGGAAGTGCTACAGAGTGAGGATCAACAGGATAGAATTAACAGAGTCAGAAGGTAAGAAGAGCAAACATTTGTATGTACTGTACATATGTTCACACATCCACACTATACTCAATGTATAAAGTGTACAGACTAAGACCACATTTTATATCCTAAGGTCATTTTACTAAAAGACATCACAAACAAAGAGCACAGATACTCAACCTGATCTCTTTGTTTATCTGTAGTGCATTTGGGTAGATGCTGAAACATACAACTTTTATGTACTGGCAGCATTAAAACATAAACAGTATTACAACTATTGAAACATAAAATATTTATACTTAGTATCACAAATATATATATACTTAGTTTTCTTTAGATATTTTAGGTGTCTTATCTCTATCCTCAAAACTAGACTTAGACTTTTCAGCATTAAAAAACAAAACAAAACAAAACAAAAAAAAAAAAAAACAAGAAAAAAGCAGAAAAACATTGTTACAATATTACCCAAGCCATTTGAGAGAATGAGTTCAGCAACTAGCTAATTAATACTGTTTTTTAATATACACCTTGTAATTTGTCATGTAATATAAAGCTTTATAAAACATTGTAAATACAGTTTGTTTATAACTGTCCAGAATTAATTTATAGTATTTACTAAACAGTTTGCCCAAGAGGAAAAATGTGCTGTTGCTGCCAAATGTTGATTAGCAAAAATCACATTGTATTTGATGCAAAAGTAACTTGATTAAATCTATTGGGGGAAAAACATCAGAACTGTATATCAGAACTGTATATGAACTATATATATCTTCATACATTTTTTGACATAGACAAAGTATGTTGAGCAATGCATGGGCTACATCTTATCAAAATCTAATGAAAATAAAAATCGAAGCGAAAATTTCTAAACATTTTTATTGTTCCATTTCTCACTGTAAAAAATGCAAATGCATATTTTCCAGTTTACGAAACATTTTGAGTCTCAAATACTAAAAATTTTCTTTCCTTGAAACAACATAAAAACCCTTGTCAGACCAACAAAATTGTCCCAAATGTTGTCCCAACTAGTCAAACACAGTTGTCTGAACAAAGAATTTCATATTGTTGACATGTTAAGGCTTTGTGAGTCCCCAGCGTGCATTGCAGCATGAATAAATTATGCAGTTACTGTTATAGGATTATTGTTATTGTTTTGCTGTTTGCGGGCTTAATTTAAACTTTTTGTTGTTGTTTTGTCATTATTATTAGTTATTTGTTGCACTGTGATGTAAAGAGCTTATCTTTTTAAAGGAACACTCCACTTTTTTTGAAAATAGGCTAATTTTCCAACTCCCCTAGAGTTAAACAGTTGAGTTTTACCGTTTTCTAATCCATTTAGCCGATCTCCGGGTCTAGTGGTAGCACTTTTAGCATAGCTTAGCATAGATCATTGAATTGGATAAGACCGTTAGCATCTTGCTCAAAAATGACCAAAGAGTTTCAATATTTTTCCTATTTAAAACTTAACTTTTCTGTAGTTACATTGTGTACTAAGACAGACGGAAAATGAAAAGTTGTGATTTTCTAGGCCAATATGGCTAGGAACTACAGGTGCATCTCAATAAATTAGAATGTCGTGGAAAAGTTCATTTATTTCAGTAATTCAACTCAAATTGTGAAACTTGTGAATTAAATAAATTCAGTGCACACAGACTGAGGTAGTTTAAGTCTTTGGTTCTTTTAATTGTGATGATTTTGGCTCACATTTAACAAAAACTTCAACAAATTAAAATACTTCATAAGACCAATAAAAAAAAAAAAAAAACATTTTTAGTGAATTGTTGGCCTTCTGGAAAGTATGTTAATTTACTGTATATGTACTCAACACTTGGTAGGGGCTCCTTTTGCTTTAATTACTGCCTCAATTTAGCATGGCATGGAGGTGATCAGTCTGTGGCACTGCTGAGGTGGTATGGAAGCCCAGGTTTCTTTGACAGTGGCCTTCAGCTCATCTGCATTTTTTTGGTCTCTTGTTTCTCATTTTCCTCTTGGCAATACCCCATAGATTCTCTATGGGGTTCAGGTCTGGTGAGTTTGCTGGCCAGTCAAGCACACCAACACCATGGTCATTTAACCAACTTTTGGTGCTTTTGGCAGTGTAGGCAGGTGCCAAATCCTGCTGGAAAATGAAATCAGCATCTTTAAAAAGCTGGTCAGCAGAAGGAAGCATAAATTGCTCCAAAATTTCTTGGTAAATGGGTGCAGTGACTTTGGTTTTCAAAAAATACAGTGGACCAACACCAGCAGATGACACTGCACCCCAAATCATCACAGACTGTGGGAACTTAACGCTGGACTTCAAGCAACTTGGGCTATGAGCTTCTCCACCCTTCCTCCAGACTCTAGGACCTTGGCTTCCACATTCCACTCAACTTTCTGTTAACATGCTTGGATACAGCACTCTGTGAACAGCCAGCTTCTTTGGCAATGAATGTTTGTGGCTTACCCTCCTTCTGAAGGGTGTCAATGATTGTCTTCTGGACAACTGTCAGATCAGCAGTCTTCCCCATGATTGTGAAGCCTAGTGAACCAAACTGAGAGACCATTTTGAAGGCCCAGGAAACCTTTGCAGGTGTTTTGAGTTGATTAACTGATTGGCATGTCACCATATTCCAATTTGTTGAGATGGTAAATTGTTAATTGTGAGCCAAGACTTAAACTGCTTTAGTCTGCGTGCACTGAATTTATTTAATATACGAGTTTCACAATTTGAGTTGAATTACTGAAATAAATGAACTTTTCCACAACATTCTAATTTATTGAGATGCACCTGTATACTCTCATTCCGGCGTAATAATCAAGGAGTATAGACCCGGCCAGACCCGGCGATCAGCTGAATGGATTTGAAGACGATAAAACTCAGGTGTTTAACTCTAGGGGAGTTGGAAAATGAGGCTATTTTCAAAAAAAGTTGAGTGTTCCTTTAACATTTGTTGATTGCAACCGTTCTTGAGATTTGTATGTCTAGTTTAGAGGCCTAGAGTATGTTCAACCACTTATCTGTTTGCTGGATATCTTAGTCTTGTAAGATGTTTTACGAAGACAGTGTTGTCTACATACTAGACTAAGCTATCCATTAGGGATTCTATAACAATTCACTGCTTGTCATTTGTAAATAAACAAAAAATTGATAATTACATCAGCAACAGTAATTGTTGTTTCAGTTGCTGTGACAAGACTTTTTCTATTAGCGAAATAAGACAATAAGCCTTGCATGAACAAACTATTGTTAAAAGATCTTTTTAAAGTTTTCTCAACTATTTATTTTTTACAGTTCTCCCCATGTCACGCCATTGATGCATGCAAGATGAAATGAGCATATAATATCATAAACAAAAAACCTGGCATAATACTTTTTCAAATTTCGAATTTATAATGACTGCAGTTATTTTAAACAAGCATTCCTAAAGAAGTTGTAGATCATTGAAAACATCTCATTGATCATAAATACAATAGAATTAACTGATTATTACATTTATTAAATATTCAAAGATTAAATAAGAATTAAAAAAGACATATATAAAAGACATATATATACTCACAAGACGACGTTGAGACACCAAGTGAAGAAACATAACACACACAAAGCTATAATTTTGAAAGGTGATTTTCTGAAGAGCTCATGGAACAGAGTCTAGAAAAATACACAGAAAAAAAAAAGCTTTTACGCATCTATTGAAAGTAAGAAAAAAAAGAGGTGTCACAAGGATTCTTAAAGACTGTCGTCCAGAGTCTATGGGCAATAGCACTTAAAGACTGGTTACGTAGACCAGTATCAGAAGACCTTGAGAAACAGACAAGAAAGAGAGTAATTTACATAGTCATAAATTCAAAGACCCTGCTCTTAAGGACAGGAAAATATATAGTAATTATCCTTTAAAAGATAAAACGGAAGGTTATTTTGACATCCCCTTGTCTTGGCAACATTATTGCATGTGTTAATAAAAACATGCTTCTACTTTCATAGCAGCATTACAGAAATACCATCTGTTCACATGAAAAATGAAAAGCTTCTGACACATTTAAGTGTATAATTAAAAAACTGCTTAGGAAAATGCATCATCTTGGTTCTGACACAAAAACAGCCATTAGAGTAAACCTAAGACCGACCATAAGTGCAGCTGCTGGTGACTTTTTGCAATCATTGATCAATATTTAAGTAGTACCTGTTGACCCTCAGTTTGTTTGAGTATAAAATAAACACCTATTATTCAAACTAATTAGGAAAAGAAACTAATTATTGTGAGGATCAACTATTGTTAGGAAAGAACAGCAACATGCCATTAAATGTTTTCCTGGAGCACAGCAGCATGAAGGCTCAGCTGGGATATTTTTAATTGATATGATATTTCTCAGAAACATCTGAATCCTGTTGAACTGTTTTTAAAAAAAGAAAAATTTTTGTGCTTTCACAATTTCTCAATTTCCTCTGTGTTTTAATGGCTTCTTCAAGCCTGTTCCTGGAAGACCCCCCTGTCTTGCAGTTTATTTTCAAACTTCTCAACATGCCTGTGAGTTTCAAGCTGTCCTGAAGAGCTTGATTAGCAGGTTCAGTTTTCAGTTTCAGGTTCAGAAATAAACTCTGCAGAACAGTTAATCACCAGGAGCAGGGTTGAAGACCTCCCTTCTGGCCTGTTCTCCTCTAGTCAACATTCAAAACTGTATTTTTTAGCACTGGAAAATATTGGAACTTAGGGTGGACAACTCTTATTAAAGTTTGAATAAAATATAGTTTTATAAAGCTGCACATAGTGATAGTAGTACGAATGAACAGAAATATACTAAAAGGAGCTTACTATATTAGTTAACAAACATTTCTATTTTTATTATTAAAGGAGTAGTTCACTTCCAGAACAAAAATTTACAGATAATGTACACACCCCGTTGTCATCCAAGACATTCATGCCTTTCTTTCTTTAGTTGTGAAGTAATTAGGTTTTTTTAAGGAAAACATTTCAGGAATTATCTCCATATAGTGGACTTCAGTGTTACCCACGAGTTTGAACATCCAAAATACAGTTCAAAATACAGCTTCAAAGGGCTTTAAATGATCCCAGCCGAGGAATAAGGGTCTTATCTAGCGAAAACGATCTGTCATTTTCTTTAAAAAAATAAAAATGTATATACTTTTTAATCTCAAATGCTTGTCTTGTCTAGCTCCACGATGCACATGTGTACTCTGTGTAATCCGGGTCAATACAGGGTAGGTCGAAATCATCTTACATCGCTGCTTTAACCTTTTTTTGTAAAGGGCATTTGACCTTCTTTGCATGTTCACTTTGTAAACACTGGGTCAGTACTTCTGCAGCGATGTAGGGCGATTTTAAAGTTGGAGGATAAACTGAGATACCAATTTTTCGACATAGCCTAACTGTATTGACCCAGATTACAAAGAGTATGTATGCGCATTGCAGAGCTAGACAAATTACTTTATTTTTTTATTTTTTTTTTTTTTTTTTTAAGAAAATGACTGATCGTTTCACTAAGATAAGACCCTTTTTTCTCGGCTGGGATTGTTTAGAGCCCTTTAAGACCGTATTTAAACTGCATTTTGGACGTTCAGGCTCGCAGGCACCATTGAAGTCCACTCTATAGAGAAAATTCCTGAAATGTTTTCATCAAACATACATAATTTCTTTACGACTGAAAAGTATACTAAAGTATGCTTGCAATAGTTCCACTTTAGCACATTCAAATATACTTCAGTATATCTTTATTTGAACTTCAGCACTACTTCTACACAACTGAAGTACATTAAGTACAGAATAAGTTGTTCCAATTTAGCAGACTTTAAATATACCAGTTAAGTATACTAGAATTACAATTCTAGGGTATTTTTGTCTTTTTTTAAGGAAAAGTTCACTTCCAGAGCAAAAATTTACTGATAATTTACTTACCGCTTGTCATCTAAGATGGTCATGATTTTCTTACTTCAGTTGTAAGAAGTTATGTTTTTGAGGAAAACATTTTAGGATTTCTCTCCAAATAGGACTTCAGTGGTGCCGCTCATGTCACCATTGAAGCCCACTATATAGAGAGAAATCCTGAAATGTTTTCCCCAAAACAAATAATTTATTTTTGACTAAAGAAAGAAAGAAAGAAAGACATGAACATCTTGGATGACAAGGGGATAAGTAAATTATCTATAAATTTAGCATGCCTAGCATGAAATAAATGTATTTTAAATACATTTTAGTATATTTATTTTTTACTAGGGTATTTAAGTGTGTGTTTTATGTTTCGTTTGTCTGGTTGCACTTGTCTGTCATTGTTCAAGCTTTATTGTTTTTTTTGTTTTTTTTTGTCTAGTTTGCTTGCACAGTTGCCGGAGGAGAACGTTACCTTGCTGTGTCACTTATTTGGAGTGCTACACAGGATACACACTCACTCAGATGTGAATCAGATGACAGCAACAAACTTGGCCCTCTGCATTGCACCAAACATGCTCTGGAGGCCTTCCCAAATCAGCCCTGACAAAGAGGGACAGAGTGTATTGCAGGTCAGTAAAAGTATGGTTACATGTATTCTAAGTAATACAATCAATTTACATGTATTTTCTTACTTCTTTAAAGGGGTCATCGGATGCAAAGTTCACTTTTACATTTTGTTTGAACATTAATGTGTGTTGGCAGTGTATGTACAAATCTACCCTATAATGATAAAAATACATGCAGTGGTTTTTAATTAATCTGTAAAAATGATATCCCCTTTTTCAAATCGAGCCATTCTCAGATGCCTGTCGGTGTGCCGACACACCCACAGAGGCCGCTCCCATTGACATGAGCGTCTAACCTCAGATCAGCTGTAACAGTCAGACCTCCATTGAGCGATTGAGGTGTTGTGTTGCTGGATGTAATAATGAACATAGTGATCGTCATTTACTCCCTACATCTGAGCCGCTGAAGATGCAGTGGTGATGATTTTTGCAGAGCTCATTTTGACAAGGTAAAAAGGGTGTTCTCTTACACAACCATTGAGAATTTTTAACCAAAGATTATAGACTTTTCATTAAGACCCTAAGGAATATTATCAACTTGTGGAAAATGGGCATCCGATGACGCCTTTAAAGAGATGGTATATAACCTGTTGATAAACAGTTTATTTGAATATTCATTTTTAGGTTAAAATCAGTATACAGTAGTCAACATTTGAAGTGGATTAAAACCTTTCATCAAAGTTGTCCTAAAACCAAAACAATACCTGTTCTTGTCTTAGGACAACGTTGATTAACTTTACTGATCCACTTCAAATGTTGACTACTATATACAATGGGGATCAAAAACCTGAGATTGCTAGTGAAATTTATTATTTGTCATTACAAAAGATTTCATTACAATTTCATTGGAATGATCTAATAAGCATCTTATCTTTATTTAAAAGTTTTAAATGTTCAGAATCCTACATTATTTACTTGACAGTTTAAATGACATTTAAAATCCCTGATTTCAGTTAACCTCATTTGAACCACACAGGTTATGTAAGTGTAAGAGAAATTGTACTTGGATTTCTGTCATGTCACAGTGAGAAAAAAAAGACAAAACATGACAAGAATTGAAAACAAAAGCTAAATAGCTGCACTGGAAAAATAAACCTGAAATAAAAATACAAGACCTACATCACTGTGATAATTCATGGGTAGTGAACTTAGAAGAGTTCTTAATATAGCAAGTGGCCAAGTGGCTGATTATATCATAATTAGGAAACTGTTCTTTGAAATAGCTTTTCAAGTATATGTAGTCATTCATTAAGTACACCCACACACTTATTCGCTTGTTTGGGGTTAGAAGCAGTTCTAGTCCAGTGAGGTTTTTTTTTGGTTCAAATCTAGGGCAGGATCAACCAAAGGATTCTGGTTTTTGTGTTGCAGGACAGAAGATCCTAATTTGTATGCCAGCTTGCTAAGCAATATCATGCCGCTTAACCAGTTCACCCTAATTGCTTGTGGGGAGTCACAGTTCAACACCACTGTCACCACAGGTTGTCATGCTGGAGAAAAAATCCCAGTGATTACATTAACACAAACTCTTATGAATTTAAAATTAATAGCTTCCACTAAGGGTGCAGCAACCGGGGACGATTGTATTGATGATTTGTAATTCACACAGAACTAGTTTGTGCACAGCTTATTACTCAAGAGAGACCCTGATAATGATGTGATTTAACCAGTATTTTTAGCCTAAAGCTGCAAATGATTTTCCCCACCCTTCAGATAATGAATTGTGATGCTTCTAATGGCTGCTGACTTGCTCTGCTTATTAACCTCTGCAGTTTACAGTAGCGAAATCAGATTTCCTGATGTTACCAAAGGGACCTGTCTTATCAACAGGATGTTGACACAAATATAAGCAGGGAAATCATTAAAAGTTCGAATCTCCGGGGACATACTGTACGTCACTATATTGTCACAATATAGTGTGGCACGAAATGTGTTGAAACACACCAATAGGTTTATAAATTATAGGTTTGTTTACATTCCCTGTTGAAAAAAACAAATGCTGGTTAGGTATGTTTTGACACCATAAAAAAAACAGTTGACCTTGCATCAATATAAATTTGATTGCAAAACCCTGCAGCGTTGTAACAGAAAATTAGCAGGACAGATTTTGCGTTGAAGATTTGCATTTTGTATTCAGGACCAATAAAATTCAGGAGCATTAATAATTGAAAAACATGTCCAGATTTTCCTGACTAATTTTCTGTTGCTTTATATGACGGTTGTTGATGAGTCATCCTCTTCAGAGACAGACATGAAAGCAGGGATCAAAAATAAGGATGGCTCAGAGCCGGTGTTGAGGAGAGAGTCATTCCAGCTCACAAACTCACTCAAACTCATGCTGTGTTTTTAGTGCTTGTTAAAACCACAAGATCTGATGGTTAAACATCAGTTAAAGGGAACATTGGATGCCCATTTTCCACATGTTGGTATGATTCTCTAGGGTCTTTATGAAATATGTGCAACATACTTTGGTTAAAATTTCTCAGTGGTCATGTACACCCTTTTTATCTGGTCAAAATCAGCTCTGTTCACAGCGAGCCATTTTGGTGCATGTCTCTTTAAAAGATAATGAGCTGTTGCTTATCCTGCCCCTCTCTTCCATTTTTTGCTTATTTGGTGGAGCTGCCATCAAAAACAAAACTAATCCACTATGTCCTCAGTGGCTCTAATGTCAGGAGAAAATGAAGACTCTTGTGTTTATTTTTACATTCAACTACAAAACACCTGCATTGCTTACGAGATGTTGTTGCTACAGCAGCTCGAGTGTGGAGAAAATTGCGGACAGCATACAAATGGCTAAAGGGAGAAAAAATGCTAATACGAGATGTTAGCGGTCGTGGCTGGAGCCTGAGCAGTTTGACATCATACTGCTCAGAAAATCAAAACGGCTTGATAATTGGCAAAAAAAAGAGTGAATGGATTTTCATACACTTGATTCTTAATAGTGTGTTGTTACCTGAATGATCTATAGCTGTGATAGGAGTGATAGAAAAAAAATCCTTCAGGTCCCACAAATTCTGTTTTTTTTTTTTAAGCGTTTTTGTGTATTTGAACCCTCTCCAACAATGACTGTATGGTTTTGAGATCCATCTTTTCACACTAAGGACAACTGAGGAACTCAGTTACCCGTACCTGTTATTCAAATGTACATAACAGATTTTCAATAAAACACTCAAGTCTCCCAGTCATTGACTTTTACTAAAAATGTGTAATTTAAAATCCCCTGGTGTTAAAAAGTGTTTAGATAATACCAGATCGAAAAACGGAGCATTTATACTTAAATACGTATTTACCCACTATGTAATGCCTGTATTTTCGTGCTGTCATAATCTTGCCAGTTATGTTTTTACATTGTACATTGCTAGGCAGTGCCTTTTACTTACTTAATTAGTGGTTATCAGTTTCATAAATAAAGTCAATATGAGTAAAAGAAGGCAGTTGATTTTTGACAAAGAGGTATTAGAAGCACTAAATACCATGATTATTGCAGAGTCTGTTATGCGTCCTGGGTCGGCTCAGCATCTGACGGCTCACCTGACAGCGATCTCATATTTCGATGTTTTAGCCTAACGTTACACATATTGTTAAAACTTTGGATTATTTATTTAATTTTTGTTTTGCAATTTCTATTGTTTATTGTTCGCTACTGTGTTGCTATTTATTCTAGTCTGGCTGTTTCCTGAAAAAAAAAAAAAATCCGATCTATGTAATGAATACAACCTTTTTTTTGATTACCCTAAGTTTATTTGTGTTGTTCTTTTATTAAAATTATAGATGATATAAGTAAACAAATTAATCATTCATTAGGTGAAGCTGTGAACTTGAATTTTACATTGCATCATCCTATGCAGTGTGTGCGATTTATTATTACACATTGTTGTCTATGGGCTATTTTAGTCATTTAAATAACATGAATTGTCTTAATTTATTGAATAATGACAATGAATTCTAATATTACACCACACAATTGTGTAGTTACTTCCGTTTAATTCCCTTTGTCAGGGCAGTCTTGTTTATGTTAAATTGACTGTTATGAAAACAGACTAGCCTGCATAAAAATCTATAAACATAAAACAACAGGGCAAAAATATAAGTTGATGACTAGACAATCATTTTTTATGACACTAGACACTCCTTTATCAAGACAGTGGCATAATACAGTGAAATAAAATCTTCTTTAGCCATATCAAAACACTTGTTTGCGCGTGGGTAAAATTTACCCGCATGGCGGTTCTAGTGTCTAAAACTTTTTGAATTTGAAGATCAGGGTAAATTGAACTTATTTTGTCTTTTGGGAAACATTTAAGTATCTTCTAAAGGGCAGTACTAATTGGTTAAAAAAGATATTTAGGCAAAATAAGAAAAGTTTACATATTTTCATTCTGTTCAAAAGTTTACACCCCTGGCTCTTAATGCATAATTTTTCCTTCTGGAGCATCAGTAAGCGTTTTAACCTTCTGTAATATTTGCAAATGAGTCCCTCATTTATCCTCACCGTGTGAAAAGATGGATCTCAACATCATACAGTGGTTGTTGGAAAGTGTTCAAATACACAAAAAATGCTGGAAAACTAAAGAATTTGTGGGATCCTAAGGATTTTTCTGAAGAACAGCAGGCAGTTTAACTGTTCAGCACGAACTAGGGACTCATGAACAACTATCACTAAACAAACAAACACAACTGTGGATCATTCAGGTTACAACACAGTATTATGAATAAAGCATATGTAACCCTTTGAACAGGGTCATTTTTATAAATATAACTATCATTTTGTATTGTGGACTATATTTAAATGTCTCTTATGTGAAATATCTTATTTAGGTCAATTAAATAAAAAATAACATGTATTTTGTATGATCCCTCTTATTTTGGTAAAATACCTAACATTTTGCAGAATCTAGAAGGTGTATGTAAATTTTTGACTTCAGCTGTAGCTGCTATGGAGCTACATTACAGATATATATTAATAGATTATTTGTAAAACAGCATATGCATATGTTGCTAAAATGTTGTTAAATATGTTTTAAATATTACTAGAAAATAACTAGTAGTTTAACTAGTAGTTAGCAAACAATAAGAAAACAAAACTTTTGTTGAGCCCTGCAATTATATTATATAGTTTATTTACCATAGTAGTTTAATAGTTTATTTACTGTTGACTGTGTATTACTTCAGCATTTAGTGAAAGACAGACTTTGAGAACTGTAGTGCCACCTTAATTTGATCATAATTTGGACATTGTGCTGCTCATGTGTGGTTAGTAGGTTCAAAATTGGGGGGTATTTTTTTTTTCACTTACTGAAGTTTTTTTGGAATATATTTATTGAAAAGAAAAAAACAGCTGTGACTGGCTGACAGGGATGGAGAAGTTTCTTGTTCTAGATATAAAAGCTTTTCATTTAGAGAGAGGATAAACATTTCAACCATACACAGCTGGTGGCAGCTATTGCTAGTGTTTGATCATGGCTTGTAAATAACACGAGGGCACTGGTAGCACAGCAGTCCGCAATCAGAGCCTAACGTATAGGAAGCCAATGAAAAGACCTCAGGCGGTGATCTCTGTGTGATTTTGAGAGATTGAAAATGAGATTGGGAGAAATTGGGAGGAAGCAGAACAGAGCTTTGTCATGGCTGAGATGCCTGAGCCTGAGATGATTGACATCAGAGCTGCGGAATTGGAGAGAAAGACGAAGACAAGGAATACAGTATTATGTGTCACTTAAATTCCCTACGATAATTTAAGGTCCGCAGCGGGCACGTGAAGGACATGTGAATGAAATTCCGCCTTGTGAATAAAAGCATTACACAGTGTGTTGCCTGGTTACCTAAAGATGACCGTTATTATAAACTGGTCTCCATAGCAACTCCTTTTACTGGGATATGACAGGCAAAATTGATTCAAGACGGGTGGACTCCAAAAAGTTCCATGTGTGAGACAGAGCGTATAAATACATAAATAAATATAAAATTGACTACCCATCAGTGGGGTGGAGAAGAGTGCATGCTGTTTTTTTATTCAGTTCTAGGCATTTATAGTATTTGTGCACAAATTTCATTAACATTATTCATTAAATATCAGGCTTGTATGATCCAGTGAAGATGAATGTAGCATCTCTGATCAAATCTCTCCGTTTCACTCTGAGAAGTATGTAAGGTGCATCTGTAAACACAACCTCCATTAGTAGTGCATAAGAAGGTGTGGAAGATTATAGATTAGAACTGTCACAAGAAAGAAACGTGGGCTGAATTCCTGTACTTTCACAGGATGTAATGAAATTGATGCAAAACTGACTTCCTGACTGCTAATGAAGTGCAAACTTTAGGTTTGCAGCTGTGTAGTGTAATATATTTTTTAGAGCTGCAAAACGATTAGTTGCGATTTAATCGATTCAGAATAAAAGTTTGCTTACATACTATATGTGTGTGTACTGTGTATGAAGAGTTCAGATGCAAAAGCCCCTAATGTCACGGTACGTGCTGGATAGATGAGTCGAGAGACGAGATACGATACAAATAACAATTTAATATAACTCTTAGTAGGAACAGGCAGGAACAGGCAGGAACAGGCAGGAACAGGCAGGAACAGAACGATAATCCACACACATCCAAATAACGTCAAGGACCGACAGCAAACTCAAATCACAAGCAGACTTATAAAGGGTGGTGATTAAGACACAGACAGGTGTAGTAAATAAACTAATCAGGACAAAATGAGGACAGGAAGAACCAAATATGGGCACAATGGGAAAAACAAACATAAACAGTCCAAATGGCACACAGAACTCTGACATTACTCCCCCCTCCCGGAAGGCGCGACCTCGCGGCGTGGAAAGGGGAGTGAAAATAATAAAGTCATTGTGGGAGGAGGCTCTGGTGGCGGACGGTCTTCCGGGAGGAGGACAATAAACAAAGTCCAGGGTGGTGACGACGGAGGGAGGAGCCAGGGAGAACTCAGGAGGGACCCGGAGCAGGAGGAGCCATGCGCGACCCAGACCACAGCCATCATGACGACCCACGGTGGAGCCGACGGAGGGAGGAGCCATGGTGGAGAAAAGGCTGACGACTCCAGGGGGGCGACCGACGGAGGCGGAGCCGCTGGCGGAGGAGCCCGAGGCGGAGACGGAGAGCCGAAGATCCAGGGCGACACCGAGGATCCGGAGGGCCAAGGCGGAGCCCTAGGCTCTGGCGACCGAGGCGTAGGCGGAGATCCGAAGGTCCGCGGCGGAGCCGGAGCGACAGAGGATGGAGGCTGTGCCAGAGGGAGGAAGGAGGTCCACAGAGCCGGTGGGACGGAGTGACGAGGCGCAGCCGTAGGAACAGAGTCCTGAGGTGATGAAGGGCCGACGACCGACCAGGGCGGAGCCGGAAAGACGAGGGAGCCCGGTGGAGCTGGTGGACCGATGGGCGACGATGGAGACGAGGGCGCTGAGAGCCGTGGTGAAGCCGCAGGGTCGGAGGGCTGAGGCGGAGTTCTGGACTCTGAGGCTGGAGGCGGAGATGAGGGATCCTCCAGCCCTGACGCCGATGGAAGCTGGCAGACCCGCGGCGCACCCACTGCACAGGTGGTGGGCTGAGGGTGAGCAGAGGGGCTGTCAGGGGACAGCGGTGAGCAGACAGATGTTGACATAGGCAGAAGAGGGAGGGTGGGTGGGGATTCCATACAGGCAGGCATAACGAGACAGGTAGATACTTCTGTAAAGAAGTCTATTAAATCCCCAGAGTTATTCTCTAGATCTTCCGTAGAAAAGTCAATCAAGTCCCCAGAGTTATCCTCTAGATCTTCCGTAGAAAAGTCAATCAAGTCCCCAGAGTTATCATCCAGCTCACCCCCAGCAGTGGTGCAGTGGGCAGGGCTCTCCATAGCCCTCACACGCTCCATCTTGCACTCCCCGTCATGGTAGATGTAGCCGGCTCTCGCACCTGATCGGATGTGTAGGGCTCTGGCTCTGTGGCGATCTTTAGCTCTGTCGCTCGTGGCTCTGGCTCGTCATCCGCGGTGGGCTCGGGCTCAAACTCCGCGTGTCGGGGTGCTGGTTGGCTGGGCTCTGGGTCTTGAGTGGGGCTGGTGTCATCCTCCGCGGTCAACGAAGATCTACAGGACACCAGCACCCACTCCATGTAGTCGGCGAAGCTCTCTCGTGGACCCTCCCCGGACAGCTGCGCTTTCGTGGCGATGTTCAGTCCTGCACGGTAAAATGTGCAAAGGCTGCTGTCCGGGAAGTGTGTGAGTGGTACGAGGTGGACAAAGTCTCTAGTGTGGTCCACGAGAGAGCGATTCCCCTGCTCCAGGAGAAGGAGGAGGACAGCAGGGTTATCCATAACGAAAAACAAAAAAACAAACACTGAGAAAAAAAAAAAAAAAAGGAAAAAAATAAAGCAGGGAAACGCCGGGGATAAACTGTAGGGTCGGTCCTTCTGTCACGGTACGTGCTGGATAGATGAGTCGAGAGACGAGATACGATACAAATAACAATTTAATATAACTCTTAGTAGGAACAGGCAGGAACAGGCAGGAACAGGCAGGAACAGGCAGGAACAGGCAGGAACAGGCAGGAACAGGCAGGAACAGAACGATAATCCACACACATCCAAATAACGTCAAGGACCGACAGCAAACTCAAATCACAAGCAGACTTATAAAGGGTGGTGATTAAGACACAGACAGGTGTAGTAAATAAACTAATCAGGACAAAATGAGGACAGGAAGAACCAAATATGGGCACAATGGGAAAAACAAACATAAACAGTCCAAATGGCACACAGAACTCTGACACCTAAATCCATCTGACATATTTCTTTAAAATTAGCATTTCTTTCTGGCTACTTTTTATAGGTTTCTATGTAAGTACTGTTCCTTCTGATTGGGCTGAGGCTGGAATTTAGCGAGTTTGAAGTAAAAGTATTTGATGGACGTATACTGTGTGTCAGGAGCATTCACTCAGTTTCATTATCTCATTTTTGACTGAGATGGCTTTTAGCTGGTTTTGCATATTTATTATGTATATATAAATACACACACATATATATATATATAAAAAATATTTGCATGTATTGTATGTAAACACTTGTATATAATTTAAATTATATATACATTTAAAATGTTTTACATATAAATCTAACATATTTTTCTTTTGTCATGGATCTTTAATATATGCATGTATATGTGTGCGTTTATATATACATAATAAATATACACAGTACACATACATATAGTATGTAAACATAAACTTATATTTTTAATAATAACGATTAATCGCAACTAATCATTTTGGAGCTAATATTTTTTGTGACCCTGTGTGTTGTTTGGCAAATAACACATAGTTTTGCATAAAATGTGAAAGCTATAGGTAAAAACATTCTTAGAATCTATAGCTTTTACAATTTTAAGAAATTGTTCACCGAAAATAATAATTTACTGAAAATGTACTTGTCCTCAATCCAACCAAGAAGTAGATGAGTGAGTTTGTTTATCAGGACAGATTTGTATAAATTTAACATGACTGCATTTGCTCACCAGTGGATCCTCTGAAGTGAATGGGTGCCGTCAGAATGAGGGATAAAAACATCATCATTAGGAAAATGCATTATTTATGGCGAGTCCATAATCCATACTAACTCTTTATCCCACGTTTATCCTGTTGTCCTTTCAAATCAAAATTTAGATGAGACTGATTTGCTTAAAGGGGTAAAAAGAAGATCATTTATTTTTTATTAACAAGGTTTGGGAGGAGCTCGTCAGATACCTAGCCTAATTAACACAACAGGAGCCCACTCAAGTTAATCAACGCTATAGATTTGAATCTATATTTGTATGTATATATTCATTTCATAGAAATGACAAACAACAAGCACTACTCTACATTGCTCAAAACTTGTGTTTGAATAGTCAGTAGCAAATTCTTTAAATATGAAAACATACAGGCTGTGAGTCAGAAGCGCCAGACTGTCCTTGCAAAGTTGGAATTGCCCCACTTTATAGAAACAGACTTTGTGCACAGCTGGCATTGTAGGCTACTCTCCCAGGTTCAGGAAACAATCCTCCATAAAATGCGCTGCACATAATCGAATATTTGCGTTGTACTATTCTGGAACATTGTTGTAAATTTAACTTAACCATTGATTTCTAGTTGTGTACTCATTTGGAAAGGCAAGATAGTTTCACTTTCACATTGAAACACACTGTCGCATCTCTACGACATGACAGTGGCAACAACAATACTGCAGCATGATTAAAAGTTACGCTTTCTTTCTTAGCGTATACATTTAGGCTTTGTTATGCAAATCATCCCACACAGTGATTTGTGGGGGTGTTTGATTGAGCTGTTTTAGTCTTAACTTTTATAAAGGATATCTCTTTGGGTTTGAGACTTCAATCTTTGCAACTTTACAGATCTTATATATGCACAAACAGCTTGTAACACTCCAAAGACATATGACCCATTTAAAACTGTTTTTGCTTTTAATTAGTGCTTGATCTGTGGATATTTTTTTTCCTGATTCAAATTAGATGATGTTTTCACTAGAGAAAACAAACATTCTGGATAGAGGAAGCCAGAAGCAACTGTTTGAAGATGAAAATTGTCTCAATGATGGATTTGTTTGGTACAAACACACAGCTTTTTAGTTAACAAGACATTAATTGAGTTGTGTGGATGAGTTGTGGGTTATTGTGATGTTTTAATTAGCTGTAACTCACTCACTGCAACTTTCACATGCTTGGACACAAAATTGCTGTCAAGTAAGATTTTATGTACACTAACCACAGCTAATTTGGAATCTTAGCAAGTACATTTTAATGAGGATTGGAATAATAAAATATAGAAAATGTATGTGACTAATTCAAGTCAGCATGAAACAGAAATTGTGATTACCCGTGAAATGACAAGACTGTAGGACAGGGTTTGATTTTGTTCACTGGGAATTGATTGGATTGTTGGGTCATTATCATTTGCTAATTGCTGCGATCTTCTGATTTGCCTTTGACAGAAGGGATGGATTATTGTCTCGCTGTCGCTCGATTAAACATCATCAGAGAAGAGATGTGGTTGCGAGGGGGAGGGGAAGTTAATGTTTTTGATTTAACATTGCAAGGGCACGTTCATTGTGAGAAAATAATGATGTGCACAGATAAATCATTTAGAATAATCACTGCACTATTCCTTACAGAAGCAAGAACTGTCAATTTTGATTTCCTGGGGACTTTAAAAGAACATGAAGGGAGAGATGAATCACAGATGGATCTATAATGAGCAGTTGAATGTGTGTGACAGTGCAGATGCTTTTGTTTCTCAACATCCCAAGATGGCATATTATTTATGCAGCGCATTCTCACACTGTGTCCGAACCCAATTAATCCAGCCAATTAGTGTGGACGAGAGCAGGCTATTTGAGTAAACCGCTAATTGTAAATGTGGTTAGAATAGTTCACCATGCCCAGGACTATGTAAGACGATGCCTTTTGCATGTGCTTTCAGAAAAGAACAGCATGAGTCAATCAGTGGATAGTTACATCCCCTGCTGTCCGCAGATCCCTACGGTGTCTACGAAATGCTATTTTTCCTGTGGAAGTGCTACAGAGCATTCCATTCCCTCTGTATGCTTCTTAATTTTCCATTCCTTTGGGCTTGTTTGGATCTGTAATGAGTAAGGAGTAAATGATTGATTGAACTTTTTTTCTCCGAGACAAGTGAGGATCTCTACGCACATGCCAGACGTACACACACACACACTTTGGCGTCACGTACGGTCTGTGCTATGAAGACTTTAAACTAATGTCTAAACACTCTAGAACTTGGACAGAAACAAGGTGGCAGTCATCTAGCATACACAGTGTGTCCACCTCAGACACATTGACATGCTCCGATGAATGTACAACACAAATCTTTTGAAAACATTTCGTAACGCAAGTCGTAAACTTCATGAGCTGGTTTGTGCAGCGCTTCGATCTCTGATGTATGAGCTGCTGTAGTCAGCGTTTACGTTTGCAGGCCAGCTGTGTCTGTTTTCCATATTGATGATGTTTCGCGTTTTTCCATCTGTCGTTCAGGTCGCTGCGCTCATCCAGTACCTGATAGAAAACACGCCCGCCATATTTGGAGATGATCTGGAGAGTCTGTTCGCCAGGCAGATGAATTCAGCGCAGGAAACATGCGACTGCACAGGTAATTGGGAAGTTATGCCCTTTGGACCCCATCTTCACTGAGATGTAGATGCCTATTGAGGTACTTTAAAGAAAGAATTAGCCTTTCTGACAGTGCAATTTCACAGTGCTCCCACACACATTTATGCTGCTGGTGGATGTGGATGTTTTAGAATTTGAGTTAGCTCTAAATTAATTGAAAGTAATATATTTTAGATAACTCTTTTGTAGAACTGCCTTGGCAGTTATTACATTTTTGAGCATTCTTGTAGAATATTGGTGTACCAGCTTTGCTCGTTTAAATTTCAGACCTTACTCTCATAAAACCCCTTTTAAGCTCTCTCAGACTTAACTGAAATGTCAATAAACTGTTCAGAATACAGCCTGTTTCAGCTTATGGGCTGAAAGAAGTGTGCCATTTTTGTATGAGTATTTGAAGTGCAAAAACTCTCTTTCACTGACCTTTACTTTCTAACCTGCTCATGAGTTATGTCATTGTCAGTATTTTCAGTGCAAACTCATCTACTTTTTTTAAAAAAAAAAAAAAAAAATAAAATAGTGGTGACCTAGAGCAGTGGTTCTCAACTCCAGCCCTCGGGGCCCACTGCTCTGCACATTTTATATGTTTCTGAATCTGACACATTCATTTCAGTTTATGGATCTTTCTCCTAATGAGCTGATGATCTGAAGCAGGTGCGTTAAATGAGGGAGACATACAAAATGTGCAGAGCAGTGGGCCCTGAGGACTGGAGTTGAGAACCACTGACTTACAGCAATTAATGTTGCATTAAGTAGAATTTTAAAATATATTGTATGCATTTTCTTTTAATCGTGGCAACAGTAATTCTTCAAACGGACGGCCAGTTATTCAGATGTGTGGTGTAGTTGATACTTTTGTCATTTTAAAGTGACAAGTTCACCAAGAATATTGAAACTCTATCATCATTTCCACATCCTCATGTCATTCCAAACATTTGAAGAAGAGCCTACTTTGATCAAGTGAGTCGAAAACAACCTTTGACGCCACTGACTTTGATTTCTTTTGACAAAGAATATCTTCTTTTGTGTTGGTAAACTCTCCTTTCGCTGAGCCACTTCAGATGCTTGGATTGCTCTGTTGGAGTGATGCTGTCTCAGTGAAGTATGATTGATCACAGTAGTTATGTATTCTCCAGATCCGACCTGGAATTGCACCATGTAAATTGCTTTCAGCATATTCGCTCTGCTCTGTTAACTGATTTACATAATCCCTTTAGTGAACTGTGTGCTATTACACGGCAGACAGCCCAAGACAAATAATCATTCTTAATGAATTCTTTTTTTCCCTCCTCACTCTACATTCCTAGAACAGTATGTGAAAAACATACAGGGTGCAATAATAAACATTTTAAACAGTAGCATGCAACACTGTTGGGATATGGATAGTCTTTTGTGTAAAAGTGTCCTGGTTTTGGCAGTTCAATTAAATGTCATGAAATAGATCTGAGATGTAAGTTTGCTTCTTGTTTATTGCTTTATTGTTCATTTTGAATTAAATTTGACCGTGCTGGTAAAATAAGTCACCATGCACACAGACTGATTTTGAGTTACAAGCAAAAAAAAAAAAAAAAAAAAAAAAAAAAAAAAAAAAAAAAAAAAGACAAATGTCATTTTTGGTCAGATTTTAGGTTTTCACAAAAATTAGTTCATTAACCCTTCGTCTAGCAATTGCAGTGCTCCAAGTAGTAATTAAACTGAGAGGTGTATGAATTCTCATTAGTCTAAACCAGTGAAATGTGATGTTCAAACCCAAGCTGATGTAAACAAAACAATTGTGCTGTCGCTGACTAACACATCTGAAGCGTCCGTCTCTCAGACATATTGGGTTTGCATAGCTATACACTGAGCTTTGCTGTATACTGCATATATGCACATTTCAGCTAATGTGGATCATCATGGTATGCATATAGAAAATATGCATGATTTTCAGTCTATACACACAACATACCCAGTGGTTTTCTGATCTAATTAAAGATTTTCATTGGATTTCATGTCTGTGCTTTGGGACACTTATACATTCGATCACTGCTTTCAGTGCCATTCTGGTATGGTTTTGGCAGTTTGGTCACGTTTAGGATGAAAGGTGAATGTTTGCCCTGAGGAATAGGTTTCCTTCTAGGATTTCTCTCTTTTCTTCAATTCAGACTAGCTCACCAGTCACTGATGCTGATAGTAATCCCCAGAGTATCCCTGGAAAATTGACCAGGAGAAAATGTGGCTTTTGTCATAATAGTTATCAATTTTAGTCTCATAGAACCTCATTCTCTCAGAGTGCTATTGTAATTTCAGACAGGCTGTCACACTCTTTGCTTGTGTATCAAACCATACCATGGAAACTTTATTCATGCACTGATGGTACCCTTATGGCAGGATCGCTAATCTCTGCAGGAATCTCTGATTCACTGTCATAAGTGGCCGTTGGGTTCTTATTCACTCACTCTTATTCACTTTATTGAGTATTTGTGGCTTTGGCAGCCTGTGTTAACCTGCTCCAAAAGCAAAAGAAAATACTCATTTTTGGTCATACAGACAAAAGTATTACATCTTTCGAATCTGTAAAGACTGCGTTTATTTTTGTGTACTCGCAATAACAACAAAACGTGATTTTGTAAAATAATTCAAGCAAACAGGATGTGCATTTCGCCATCTGGGTCTCAGTGAAGCCGAAATTGAGTGCGAAAATTTGAAACTCTTTGTATACTTGACTTACAGACATAAAAGATAGATCTATAAAGAGTGAACTGTCTACTTTTAAATGAACCAACTGATTATGTAATCCATATGAAACATGCATACAGGCGCATCACTTCGGCGGAGATGATGAGTCGGTGACACCAACTTCATCTCTTAAACCGAAAACAAAGAAAGCACTAGTTTATCAATAATTAATTAAGAAGTTAATGCAGTCTCCTTGCTGTTTTTCCCTGACACATTCATAATTTTTATATCTGCCAGTGGGCTGTGGCAAGCTTTATGCATACGTTTGAGCGTTTATTAGGCTACGTAGGCAAATAAAGGCTCATTATTATGATTTATATGGTTTATTAATAAACGTAATAGATTAACACTGATAACTTCTCTAATTTTGATCGAAATTCTTTTTCGAATATCTCATTTAAGTTGTTTTGTACTGTGCTTCAGAATACAATTAATTTATGAAATGTGTTTAAAAAACTGCCCATCTACTCCTGTTAGGATAACTTCAAATAAGACTAAGCAGTGGCCTTGAAATTTAGGAAATTATCGGTTGTTCTCTAATTTAAATTTGTATATGTTTATATTGCTTATTTTATGCATTTATACAGTACACACTTTTCACAGTGGTTGAAATACTCTTCAGTCATGCATTAAGTTTTGCTAAATGTCTTAAAACTCTTTCTCTTCTCTAGATGGTTCATATTTTCTTCAGCACTCTTCTTCGGAGGACACAGATCAAGACTTAACAGTTTCTTCCCAACTGTTGCCTGAAGTTCATCCTCTTTTCCTCCCTCTGGCTGCACTTTCCCTGAAAGAAAAGGGGAGACCCCGTCCCTTTCACACTGAAATGCCATCAACAGAAGGCGCCTACAGCTGTGGAACACTGGATTCCATTTCCTCACAATCCAGTGCTTCTGTTAGCATGCTTGGGGTGAGGGAACTCAGCCAATCACGTGACCGTTGCCTCTCTGAGCCTTCTATGTATTTTTCTGCACCTCAAACACCTGTACCGACTCACACACCCGTTATTCGCCAATCCAGCTATGATGCAGCTGTAACGGACAGCAGAAGTGAGCAGTCACACAGCTCCTTGGGGTTAAGCCCAGAACATCAATCGCACAATTCTGGAATGGGCACAAGGCGACGCCGCTACACTTTCTGGAAGTCGCCACAAATCCCCACACGCTTCCGTCATCCTGCGCAGAGACTAGCCAGCATGTCAAGTCTGTCATCTACTGCCACTTCTTCCCTTAGCTCACTGGATAGTACGTTGTCTCTCAGCTCCGCCGATCTGATCCCCAGCCCTCAAGATACACAGTCCCGGCCTTTTCTGTTTGGAGCTGCTGCAAGACTGCGGCCTCTCACACCTGAAATGTCCAGAAAGCGGTGGACAAGTACTTTCACTTATGAAGAGGAAGAAGATGTCTGGAGAGAGAGAGTTCAAGAGACAGAAAATGAAAAAGAAAGTGATTGTGAAGAATCTTTTCATGACTGTGAAGGAGAGAGCGCAGTAAAGGATGGAGAAAGAGCTGAGAATGAGGATGCCGTAAGCTGTGAGTCCTTCAGTGACATTCTTGAGGTTAAAGGCACAACAAGACCACGTGCATCAGAGTGTCTTGCTGAGACTGTGTGCAGCGTGGAGTTTAGCGTGAATCCATTACAGTCCTCTACCGCATGTCAGATAGAGCCCAATCCTGACATGAATTCACAAGCAATCTCACAGAATCCATGCAGTATATGGACGGTCCCACAGGTGAATCTGATTGACAATGTGATACATGAAACACAGGTCACACAAATGCTCACTAACACACCCACAACGACACAAAAGCAATCCAGTAGCAAAGGAGAAATCTCTGTGAGTCAGATGCAACAGGAGCCAAATGCTCGCTCAAACATTCATGCCTCAGGAGGCCAGAAAGTGAGCAGAATGAAAATCACAGTCTTTCCTTCTGCAGGAAGAGTGATGCTGAAACATTCTAACGTCACAGGTCTAGCTCAAAACGTCCCGGTGGAAACAGAGCAGAAAGCTGAGGGAAAAATGCGAGAATCTGTCAAGGTACAAATCCCACAGACACTGTTTTACGGTCATAATGTTCCGCTAGTGTTACTCACTACACCTCCTCAGCAAACATCAGTCCAGGTGAGGGCACACTGTACTCCCCCTGATGATGCAGATATGACAGACGCAGACTTGAGTGATGAAGCTAATGTTAGCATTGTCGCAACTGAAATTAGTAATGGCGTAAGCAGTTACCTAGCAGAGAAAAGTTCTACCGTTCAGAGCGTCAAAGCGATTAGTCATAGCGTGAGCACTGTTGATGACCTGCACCACCCTGGCTGTATTGCTGAAATTGCTAGCCCTGCTGTTAGCATAAGTGGTGTTAAACCCAGTATAAAGGTCTTTCATACCAATGCTAATCAGAGCATGACCTATCCCAAACCCACTAACAAATCCTCAGGAACGTTTCGTCACACAATCTGTATCAAGCTCCCTGGCAACAGGGGGACAGCACAAAACAAGCCGTTATCATAATTATATCTGGTGATGTAATTCTACATGTTGGTGAGGTATATGCAATATAATTTCAGTGCATTTTACGTGAGAACAAGCTTGGGTATGGAGTTTGTATGCTGGACATCTATCTTTCATGTCTGCAGGAGCAAGTGTGTTTACTTGTATGTAGTCGAGGCATAAAATGAAAATGCATTTCCGCAGGGATTTCACTGTGGCGTGCACCTTCTCAAAGGCATCTGCAGAGACACACACAGAGAAGGGAGTGATGCAGTTGTGTGAATGGAAAACTTATATTGTTAGATTTAGTCTGTGCTTGTAACAAAAGAAGAAAAATCTCGGCGCAGAAAGCAGAAAGTGTAAAACTATACACTGTACTAAGAAATTATCCACGTTCAAGATTTACATTACAAAACTAAAACAGACCAAAGCTTAAACTAAAGTAAGCTATTATGATTAGCATTTTTAACAACGTTAAACTGCCCCTATTATGCCGTTTTTAAGGTTCCTACTATAATATTGTTTCAGTAGTCTCCTACAGTAGGTTTACATGTATGCAAGGTCAAACAATGCTTTTGTTTTCTCAAAATATGCATTTTATATCACCTAATTTTTCAGCGATTCTCAAACAATTTGTTCAAAGCAGTTCAAAGATTCAGTCTCTCTAAATCCTTCCTTTCCGTGAGCCTATTCTGCCCTGATTGGTCAAATGGCCCAGTCTGTTGTGATTGGTCTACCACGTAACAGCGCGTTTCAGAAACAATACACCCATTGTCATAGTTCCTTATATTGAATGCTCCATAGAAAATATAAACATCTATTATTTATCATACTTACAGGTTGTGACTCAATGGAGTCAGCTCGTCTAAGTAAACTATGTACTGAGCCTTCTTTCAAGAGCGAGTGTTTTGTGAATCCCCAAAATTAGAAAAGCAGTCGTCAGTTAAATTATGTGTTGTTTGCGGCCGGCCAACGTACAACATAGATGGGCATTATGCAGATGTGTTCACAGAAGTGGGCTTCGAATTACTAATGACTTGTTCAGGCTGTTCAGAGATGATTTTTTTTTCTTTTGGGAGACAATAACTTTATTTATCGTGCACTTTCGGTTTTACACTTTGCAGATCGTTTGCATTCACATATAGATACATTACACACTGCATGAAAGGCGATATTTTAAAAAATGGCATAATAGGGGTACTTTAAGCCTAATGTTTTATACAGAATAGGTTTACAATGGCAGCACGAAAATGTCCTGCAAAGCAGGATTAATGCTCGAAACAGATCAGTTCTCTAAAAACACATTTTGTGGTATGTTGGTGTCTAAACAACACTGGACCCAGTTTTGTGGACAAAATCAGCTGACATATTTCTCAAAATATCTTTTGTGTTCTAAGGTCATAAAAGTTTGAAATAACATGAGGGTGAGAAAATGATGACAGAATTTTCAAGTCATGATTTATATGGTTAACAATGATTTTTTTAAACTTAATTTGACATTACTGCTGTTTACTACTACTACTTATTTTTCAGTGTGCTTTCTAAATTCTAGTCAGAAATAATGAAATTAATTGTGAAAGTTGTATGCACATTAACTTTGTCAGCCCAAAAATGTACATTTTGTAAAATCTCTAAAATGTTCCAGTGGTTTAGAGTACATGGCAATAGAAACCAGTACTTGTTAATATTTAAAGTCAGTCACAACAATTAGCTTTAAAAAGACAATAAAAATATGCATGTGCTTTAGGCAGAATTGGAAGTTAATGTGATGGTAATCACACATTTGGGGTAGGAGGTTTTAAGTGCTTTAGTGAAAAAGGGTAAGCAGCAGACGTCACAAAAAGCGTCACTATAGTAACAAAGCAGGTGGCAGGAGAAGGGACTTCTGTGAAGACGGCAGGAAAAGGTATAACCAAGGGAAGCACCGTGATCTGCATAAGATGCTGTGATAAGACCATTAGAAGAACATTAAGGAGAAACAAGCGGGTGGGAAGTGTTTAGACGTGAGTGTGCATAGTGTAGATCCAGTGTAAGACATTAGTGGATAATCGAATGATGTTTTGAATAATCATGTGGTTCAGAGTCATGTTTGTTTGTAGTTGTAATGTAAGATGCGCCAAGCGTGTGCCATGGTCAAGAAAGCAGACAGCAGACTTCCTTGAACGAGTCGTGGCAATAGTACTTGGATAGATGTGTGTGTATATATACATTAGTAATATGATAATTCCTGTTATGCAGTGCCTTTTGAGTTTAGAAAAAAAAAAATATATATATATATATATATATATTTAAAAAAAAAAATTAAAAAAACAACAAATATTATTCACAAGAAAATGTTTTTTAACATTTTGATTAAAGAAAGGGAAAAAAGTTCCTTAGTCAATTCCAGCTTTTCATGTTAGAATATTTAAAGAGATCCAAAGAGATTTAAAGAGTCAATAAATCTCTATCAATAAAGAGTCTGTAATCATTTATGCTACCTCTTCCAGTTCCAAATATGAATGACTTTATTTCTTATATAAAATACAAAAGAAGATATCTTGAAAAATGTTTCAGCCAGTGGGATCCAGTGTTGCTTTGTGTCAGCATGCTTAGTCAGCACATCTAATTAGTATTATGACCCAGTATGGCTTTAAAAAATATGGTTTGCTCACCAATGAAGCATTTGAACTTAAACGCACACTGTATCTGCCTTATAATGTAGAATTCTTCTGACAGATCAGTAAGATTTTTTTATGTTTTTTTAAAAAAGCATCTTATGATCATTATTTGATCAAAATACAGAAAGAAGTAATATTCTGAAATACTGCAATTTAAATGTAACAGTTTTCTGTTTGAGTTAACTTTAAAATATAATTAATATGATGGAAAGCTGAATTTTCAGCATCATTACTTCAGTCTTCAGTGACACATGATCCTTCACAGAAACATTCTAATATGCTGATTTATTATCGATGTTGGAAACCATTGTGCTGCTTTATATTTTTGGAACCTGTGATACTCTGAATAAAACACTAAAAAGAGCAGCATTTATTCAAAACAGAAATCTTTTCTAACTATGTCTTAACTGTCACATTTATCAATTTAACACATTCTTACTGAATGAAAGTATTAATTTCTTTTAAAGAATAAAATGAAAAAATTACCCCAAACTTTGAACTGTAGTGTATATTGTTAGAAAAGATTTCTATTTTAAATAAATGCTGTTCTTTTTAACATTTTATTTGTCAAGGAATCCTGAGAAAAAGTACCACAGGTTCCAAAAAAATAAAATAAAAAAAAATAAGTAGCACAACTGTTTTCAACACCTGAGTGTTGATTCTGAATTCAGCTTTGCATCACAAAAATAAATTCTGTTTTAAAATATATTAAAGTAGAAAACCACTATTTTAAGTTGCAATAATATTTCACAATATTACTGTTTTTTCTGTATTTTTAATCAAATAAGCAGCCTTGATCAACAAAAAAGACTTAATTAAAAACAAAAAATCTCACTGATCCCAAACTTTTGAATGACAGTGTTTGTGTGTGTGTGTACACACGCATATAGACAGGTAACACTTTGCTTCATGAAACAAACATACATAAGGTCTTTACTTAGAGCATGTTAGACAAGTTGGGTTAGTTGGAATTAGTTGAAAGAAACATTTCTTTCTTTAAGCACAAGAAACACTGTGCTGTCAGTAATTTCAGCAAGGCCATTTAGATCAACAACTAGAATTGTACACGTGGGGAAAGAATTTGACATTATGTCTTTTTCTACGGGTCCTGTATTCAGGATGTTAGGTAATATAATGATACTAATCAAAGTAGAATATTTGCTGAAACTCTTAACAAGCTCTCAAGTATGTTAATCTTGAGCTTTTTTCTCGTCTGTAAAAACTGAATGGCAGTGATTGCTACGCAAAACCATGACAGATTTTTTCTGTTATCAAAATGACCTTCCTCTTTTCATAATGCAAGTAGATAAAATGGACTTTGCAATGATGTGTATTATGAAAATCTCTATTTGTAATCGATGACAAAGAATGGTAAATTCTATATTTACATTTTGGAATTCTGACTTTTTGTTTTGATAAATAAGTAAAAAGTGAATTGCGACTTTTTAATTCCACAATTCTGACCTTTTCCCTGCAATTTTTAAAAAATAAGATAATATATTTAACATTTTGAATGTATTATTTTTTTTATGTGTATGTTAATTATTTATTAAAAAAGAGAACAGTGTGCGTGATGTCCTGTTGACCATTAAGTTCAAATCATTTCACATGATCAAAACCTAGGCTGCATCCAAAATCTCATACTCTCAAGTAGGAACTTATTTTGAATAATAATTACTATGTGACTATTAAAAATGTATGTTCTGTATAGTATGAATGTATGTAGTATGAATGTAATCTGGACGCACTACATTCATCATGCTGTCATTATCATATCAGGGTCAGGTGCATCGTTTCACTGAGATTCACAAATCCCGTGGCCGCTTGGGACAGTAAAGTATCTATTGTATGCACACTTCAGAATCTCGACCGGAAGTAGTAGGTCAACTGGTTACTTTTTGTCTACACTTTTGTGAGTACTGTGAATTCAGACATGCTTCTTTTGTCACACTGTTTTTCCGCCAACTGTACAGTAGGGAAATATGCGATTTTGGATGCAACTGTAGTGTGAATGCACTGCTAATTGGTGAGGGAAGGATACTGATCTTCTGCCAATTTGGAGAACTGGCAAAATGAAGGGTTGCAGGAAACTGTGGAATGTGCATTTGAGCAGGAAGCAGCTTTAACTTTCACATAGATAAATCAAAAGAGCCACCACATTTAGCCACCGTTCTCTTTTCCACCCACTCTCTGAGCCATGTGAATAATTTCTTTAGGTGTTTCTGATGAGCTCTAAATGTCCGCAGCTGTTTCTCACATCACACGTCCACACAATATTCCACGTTTAAGACATTCTGTTTATCTGCTGAAACAGTATGCAGTCTGAGATTTGTGTGTGTGAACAGACACATATATGTGCTGGTAATTCATTGTAAGATGAGACAAATGATACAGTTAGAGCTCTTGAACTCTTGTGACATTTAACACTGCTCCCAACTAATGCTCAGAAGCTGTGTACAAGTACTCATTATGTTCATGTTAATCACATATGGTTTACTCCTCATTAGTCTATAGAGACCAAAGCAACAGAAATCAGTGGGGAGCTGCAGAAGTAACGGTAGGCGAGAAGCAAATCGATCAATGCACTTTCATTCATTTAACAGAATGTATCTTTATGCACAGGGTTTATTTTCACCTAATTCAAGACTTGCGTATTCTTATCTTGATGTTTTTCATGTTTCTTGATTTATAATTGTACTTACATTTTGTAAATCTAAACACTATGTTCACAGATTGAATATTTAAAAACACATTTTGTGCAATTGCTATTGTTGTAACTGCTATCACAGGTGGGATATATGTATACAAAAACTGCTTGATCAAATATGTAAAAGTGATTAAATCAATTCTAAAATAAATTGCATAGCTGATTTTAAGATCTGGAGTTCAATTTGGTTCATTTGGTTCCAAATAGGACCTTTTTTTTTATATATATATATAACCTGAAGTACAAAATGTGCCAGAGATGGTGAAGTGTTGTTTTTCTGTGAAGATGTTTGGCTAGTTTTTAAATAAATGCCCATAAAAACAGTAAATGGAGGTTCACTAAATCAGAAGAGTTACTGTACATCAGTTGTAATCTTGGTTCTCTACTCAGTGTCCTCAGAATTGATATGCTTAGAAGTTTTTGCCAATATCTGCAACCATTTGGTGGATATTGCATATCTGCAACAACAAATCACTTGAGCAAGATTAAATTTTGACTGAAGAAGTAGGAAACAGGGTATTTTAAAAGCATATGATGGCAGAATAATTATACTCGATATTGCACTAACACTGTAAGCCCGGATTTTGTATCTAATTAAACCATTTAATTACAATTGAACACAATATTTAAGTTTTACTGCATTGCTTATAAAATATAAGTAGATTCTACTAATTTGTAGACATATTTGAACCTGTGAATAAACTTAAGTTAAATTAACTCGTATTATGAAATTTATCTCCTGACCACGCCTCCTCCACCGGTGCTGCGAGTAACAGCGCCATTTTGTCACTGTGATTGTGTATGAATTTAAGCTGTGGATGAATGTGGAAATTTAGATTTAGATAGTTCTATTGGCATTGTTTTCCGCCATTTATCTTTTATCACGTCCCTCGAGAAACTCTTTGTGATCGGCAAAAGTTGTTGTTCGTCTAAACGACGGGGCATTTCTCATCCGTTGATAGCTAGTGTTCTCACTCGCCTGCGCTTGAACCCCTGACTGGCGAGTTCGACTAACATTTTTGCCTTTTTCTTTCAATGATTTCTTTTTCACTCGAGGAGCTGTTGTTTGTGAGGAGCGTAAATTTAGTTTTACTCATACAGTAGCCGCGATTCCAGCCGAGGAGCGACAAAGGTGGAGCTAATATGGTGAGTGCAGTACGTTAATGTACCACGTTTAATTTAGACATGGCTATTGTTTGAAAGCGTAAGTTTTCGTTAATTAGCGGTATAAATACAAAGGCGGATGAATATACTTCTGTTCTGTCTAGGTTCAGAGTCCTCTTAACGACTATCTTGTTTTGGAAGAAAGAAGAAATGGAAGAGATGCTTTGAAAGTGTAAGTATGATCCTAATAACTGATAAGAGAGCACTGCTATTTACACATTTTCCTCCTGGTTTCACAGACAAGGCTTAAGGCCAGTCTCAGAATAAAATAACATGTTTAATAACATGACAAGGAGTCTTTACTGAAAATACCTTGTAATGACATATTTTAAAATATGTCAGTGCCATTTTTCTTTCTCAAGATGCACACCAGTAAAGCTTTTAAGGTGTTTTTATAAAAGCTATTTAAGTATCTTAATTTAACTAAGGCCTAGTCCTGGCTTAAGCTAAGCCCTGTCTGTGAAGCCCTGTCTGTGAAACCCTGTCTCTTTGTTCAAACATGGAAATTATTCAAGAACAAAACAATTTCCTTGTTCACATTTATGCCACCTTCACACCAAAGTTCAAGATCAACTGTATGTCGTGGGTTAACTGAGACCTGTTCTGAGGATGATCACTTTGACTAGCACAGTGTGTGTCAGAAGATTATTCATAATGATGATGGTGTGAGTCTGTCCTGCACTCATTCCTGTTGTTTACAAGCTTTCCTGAATAACACCGATCTTCCTGACCATATGCCAGTAGTGTTTGTATGTGGATTTTACTTTAAATATTCTGTAGATGTACAATTAAACGTAAACCCTAAAGTCTAATTACCATCTGTAAACTGGAAATTTTCTGAGAGCTGTACCACCTAACCACTGTATCTGACTGCTCCAGATTAATTTAGACATTGATAGTGTTGCCATAGAAAAGCGCAATTCCCAGTCTATTGACATGAACAGCTCACAAGCTGAACATCACAATGTTGTCCTCTCAGAATTAAAGTAATTATGACATGGTGTGAAGGCAGCATATGACTTTGAGTATTTAACAACAGCATTGTCTAACTGACTTGATAATGTATTTGTCGTTCTGTTTCTTCCTCTGTTAGGAGGCAGCTGACAAGACAGACTTCAGTAAGGATCCTCAGCGTTGATCAAGAAAGTTCACAGCTCACCTCATCTAGAGTGGGAATCATCTTGGAAGAAAGCTTGGTAATGGATGAACTGACCAATCTCAGGCCTTCTATGTCCATTGTTTTCAGACTGATTTCCCTGCCTACACCTGGACTATCCTAAGTGTATGAAAAGTATTTTATATTTTTTGTCGGGAAAAGGTGAGCTGACACCTAAAATTCAGTATTGCCAATAGTGTGAACTCAGAGTGTGGAAAAAACATATCGTTTTGATGCTGTTTGTTGCGATTCTGAGGAAAACTTGTTTGTGTGCTTAACGATAAGTTAATTTGTTGAACTAGTATCTTTTTGAACTTTTTTTTTTCTCCCATGTTTTATGGGGAAATGTTTTCAGGATATGAAAAAATGGTTTTGTTGTGTTTTCAATTGAATATTTGTAATTGAATTGATTTAAAATAAAAGGGAAAATTGCATTAATGTTCCTTTATTTGTTTGCTTTTTTCTTAATTTTCTAGGTTAACAAATTGGAAAAATAAAACATTTGATATAGATTTAACTTGGAAATTAGTATATTTGACTTAAATATAATAGTTATAATAATTGCAAATGAAATTATGTTACAAAACATTTTAAGTTAAATGAAATGACCTTTGTAATTCATATTACAAAACATTTTAAGTTAAATAAACTTTACATTACTTAAATTTTTTAGGGCAACCAGTTTCCTCCAATTTTTTTTAAGTAAATTCAACTTATCCGGGTTTAGAGTGAATGACAATATAGCTTCATATAATTTTCCCATGAATTATTTATTTTTTAAATAATTTTTAAGCACCATAAAATGCTCATCTTACTTGTGAGTGCACACTTTGTTTGACAAGTGTGAAGAGTATCCAAGACGTTACTCATGTTTCCAAGGGTCATTCACTTAACTTAAAATCAAATTAAAGGAAATGAATGTAATGATTTTTTAATGTGGAGGCCTAGATGAGAAAGCTCTAGCGCGAACCACAGGATAATTCAAATCAATAAAACAGAGTGAGATAAACAAGTCCTTTAATTGTATTCTGGCACAAAAGTGTCTCTGTTATGTATGGTAACCCTTAGGGGTCAAACTTGGAAGCCCAAACACCTCTGACATCATAAGAAAAGGCAAATGTGCATAGCTCTCCATGCCTCAGTTTTCTCTGTATAAATAGGCCAGTGCTGTATTCGCTCACTCGTTTTGTTCTGAGGAGTTGAGAAAGCATCTCAACCCATTCAGTGGTAGTTCAGAGTTGTGGCATAAGTGACACAACATCTTTGTTCCCTCCATCAGGGAGGGTTAACATATGTAACTGGGACGTTCCCTTTCAGTCAGTCACTTCAACATTGAAACTGCTGAACTGCGTTACGAGTCCATGGTGGACCAGACCAGTGTCTCACAAACAAGTGCACCTCTCATCCTCGCAACCTTCCAACACCCAGGAAGTATATTCTTCCTTCTCCCTATTCTTGGAAGAGCTGCCATGTAGTAGTGGAAGCCATCTCAGCCAGGAGCCTTTTCTTTCTTTAGAAAAGCTTAAATCCAGCGGCTGGAGAGCCTGTCCTAATAGGAACTGAGCAGTGGACTGCCATAGGGAGTCACAACATATGGAGCACTAACCCACTTCACGAGTTCACCCTTACATATAATCTGATTGAGCAAAGAGTAAGAATATTTGGCGTGCTGACATGAGGGAGGGCTCCGAGCTCGGAATACCAGGGAACTCCCCTATCCCCAGTATGGGGATAGACCAGGGATAGGCAACGTCGGTCCTGGAGTGCCAACGTCCTGCAGAGTTTAGTTCCAGCCCTGAAAACACCTCACCTGCCTGTACCCCTAGTAATCTTATAGACATTGATTAGATTGTTCAGGTGTGCTTGATTAGAGTTGGAACTAAACTCTGCAGGTCATCGGCACTCCAGGTCCGACGTTGCCTGTCCTTGGAATCGATTATGAGTGAGGAGTTGGGGTGGAGGAGGGAAACGTCGGAATGTCGGAAAACTGTTGTAGGACAGAGGTGAGTTGGCTATATATATACTAGGGGTGTAACGATACATGTATTCAGCATAGCAAGCATAGTAGATTTGGTTTTTTTTTGGTTTTTTTTCCCTGTTGTACCGAAATGGTATCTAACCGTGACCCCTGAACAGAGGTACGTACCAAACTGTGTACTGTTACACCCCTAATATATACATATCTAGTTAGTTAGGATGAGTTCCACCTGTGCCGAATTGGTTGATTATCTGATCGTGCTCCTCCCGAACTTTGTTTATAAAACATCATCACAAGTATCCAGAACTCTGAATGAAACTGGCTCCTTTCACAAATTATAGAATCTAGTGAATGTATCGGGTGTAGCCCAGCATGCAGCTCTACAAATGTCTGCTAGAGAGGAGCCAATTTGCCAATGATGACGAAGCACTGGTCAAGTGCGCCCTCACTTACAAGGGACATGGTAAGCCCAGAGGCTATAAGCCAGGGGTGCCTAAACTTGGTCCTGGAGGGCTGGTGTCCTGAGTTTTGGAGCTACACTCTGCAGGACATCGGCCCTCCAGGACTGAGTCTGGGCAGCCCTGCTGTAAGCCATGAGAATTGCATGCGCAATCTAGTGGCAGACTATCTGTTTGGAGACAGCCTTCCCCTTCTGCTGTCCTCAAAAGCAAACGAAGAGCTGTTTGGACAATCTAAAAACTATGTGCAGTCTAAATAAATGCACAGAGCTTGCACTAGGCACAGCAGAGACAGGTCTAATGCCACATCTCCATGAGTGTCACTTCAGGTCATATAACTGCCTCATAGAGGGAGCTGTGGCCTGAGTAATAGAATTCCCCACTGCAGGTGAAAAGCCTCTGAATTCCTCCACCCCCCATCCAGGGTCTAGAAATGGAGATTCCAGAGGCCTGGGGCGGGTACCAGATTGTGCCCTGCTCCTGAGAAAGAAGGTGGGGATTCACCAGGGAATGGGGTCCAAGAACCATGTCATGTTGGGCCAATTCGGCTTTACCTCTGTGCAATGAGACTCACTGAGGTAAACGCATACTTGCATAGATCCCTGGGCCAGCTGTGCGCCAGTGCATCCATGCTAAGGGGTGCCTCGGTCAGGGAATATGACAGTGGGGAGAGGGTGTATTCGTGCGAGGCAGATTGACCTGTGCCTGGCCGAATTGACTTCAAATCAGCTGGATCATCTGTGCATCGAGGCTTTTTTGCACTTTTCAGCACCCCTCTATGACCATAATGACACTTGTTTTTCACTGCAGTGAGGAGAAAAGGCAGTGGAGATGTTATGATTATACATTTCCCACTGTTTCACTTATTTCCTTTTTCTCTTCTTTTGCCCTTTTATTTCTTCAAACACCCCTTTGCTCTTATGGCTTTTTGAGATATCAGTGATTCTTACTATTTAACAACCAGCTACAAAAGCTTCCAATGCACACAAAAATATTTATTAGGCTTGCTATTTATGTTATGCAATAAAGAGCTGTTTAATCATTGACAAACAATAGAAGTATTGTGGACTTTAGATACTGTATATCTTCTATATCCAGTGCTCTCTTTTTGTGTCTTATATCCTGTTTCTGAATTTGTGTGTGAAACCGCTACAAACGATTCAGTGTGGGAATGAAATTTCAGAATTAATCAGACTGAATCAGAAACAATGTCAGACCTTTTTGCAAACCCCATTCATTGGTATTCTAAGTGTACTCCAATGTGCTATTTTGAAACACCATGAATATGAACTAAAATGTACTATTATCTCTGTATTTAAAAATGTTTTATTTAGTTACCTCTTGTAGTACAAATGAACGCATCTTTCATACACTAGTGGGTTGAAGTGTACTACAAGTGGCAACTAATTTTCTTTTTATACAGAGATATGTTAAAATATAATACAGAGCATGTTAAAAGCCCATTTTAGTACATACTCATGGTGTCCTGAAATAGCACGTTATCTTAAGAAGTACTAAAGAATAATTTTTAGTATACAAAGGTAGTGCATGAAAATAGAGCACTTTAAGTACATTGTGGAACTGCACTGTTTTTCTTTTTTCTCCAAATTGGGTTGTTTTTAACCCAGTGTTTTTTTTAGAGTGTAGGTGCAAATGAGAAAACATGGATTATGTTGAAGCTCCAAACTGAATAAAATGAAATCATAATATCATAAAACTACTTACTTTCCTGCTGTTAAACAACTTAGTAGAGGCAACAGCTACAGTTAAAGCATCTAAAATGTAAAAAAATAAAATTATAGTTTATTTATTTATTTTTTTAATGCCTGCATGGTTTTGTTGTTTACTTCTAACCCCAGTCTCCCTATGTATTCAAGGGACAGTCTGCTCGGTTAGATTTGTACTATTACCTGCAACCTGACCACAAAAGACCCCATGCTGATTTCTTTTAACACCCTCTTCACATCACTGCTTGAACACCTAAGTGCTTTTGTTTTGTATGTAATATAAAAGCCTCTGTGAAAAGCATCATCACTAATTACCATTATTATATACTTAATGCGTATGTGTTAAATTCAGAATAGAGTAATTGCCTGTTTTTTTAGTATTATTTTGGTCATAAGATTAGACATCATGCTACTGGTGCTATGTTTGTAATTATTGTCTAGCCTTTGATCTTTGATGGTTTCACATCTCACACGTTTCACATCAAATATATTTTCACCTGTCTCATTTTTCTGGTTTATGCTCTGGTCTTTCAATTTTTGGAGCTAATCATATCTTGTGTATACAGCCATCTGCAAATCAATGCTGTTTACTTTAAGTGGTCTGTGTGGACAACTATTTATAGTGTACCCTTTTCTTCTTGTTAACTGTGTTTTCATCCAGCGTCTGAGAAAACTGAAGCTAAATTTTCATGTAAATGAATATGATTGTGCTTACCCTTCTGCTATTTAGGTCTCTGAAAGCTGAATCAAAATTACACCATCATCTTGTTAAACGCTGATGTGATGTAGATTGAACTGTTTATCAGTGTATGTGAACTGATGTTTATTTATCGCGTCTGTTTTTTTCCTGATAGGCAAAAATGCTTGTACAAAGAGCTTGTTGAAATGGTTTTGGAATTGCTGTCGTTGACTGCCTTGTAAGTGACAAATCAGATTACAGGCTGTATGATGATCTACAGGCAGGTTGTCTGTAGTTTTGGGTTTGTGGTGTAACATGATGTAAACAATGTAAATTTGTCCAATAAAGCTATCTAATAATTCTATATAACAAAGAAATAATAAATAATAAGCATTTTTGAAGCTTTTCGATCACTCATTTCAGTCAGTGCCAAAAATTTAAAACTCCCAAAAAACATAAAATGGACAATATGGAACAAGTTAATAATGTTTTTCTGATTTCTCAGAGGTAATGTTCTTTCACAGTGAGTCATTTGTTTTTTCTCTGTAATTTAGAAGCTGTATTATTTTGGGGTTAGATGAGTCACAAAAACAAGTTTCTTCTGCATTTAGGACATTCACATTTAAGCATTTTGGCCCATGTTATTATTTTTCATTAATAATAACTAGGGCTGTCAGTCGGTAAAATTTTTTAGTTTAATTAATTGCATGATGTTTTGTTTAATTAATCTAATGAATCACAAAATTTATTTGACTGTGAAAATACCCAAAAAAGATTTTTTAAAGCTATATGTGTTAACTGAGAAAGTATCAAGTAGACATTACCAATTGTAGCTATAGAAAGAAATATTTAATTTGATGCAACACAAAATGTATTACACAAACATTCAGGCTGCAACGGCTTATTGTAAACGATGTAACATAAAAGAAGATCATTTGAGAAACATCTCTATTTTTTTGTTGATACAATGAAAGTCATTGGTAACCAAAATGGCTTTGTTACCAACAGTTTTTAAAATTCTTTCATATTCCACAAAAGAAAGGTTTGAAATGACATGACAGTGAGCAAACGATGACTAAATTTAAATTTTTTGGTTGAACTATCCCTTTAATGTTTTTATTTGTATTATTTTATTTTTTTTTTATTGAAATGATACTCTAAATGAGAAACTAAATCTGCCAGCAGGTGGCGGTAAATGTCTTTATAAGTCATTCATTCGAATCATTCAAACGGCTGATTCATTCAGGTATGAACTAAACGGCTCTCTTTATGAATGGACGTTTGACTCAATGGTTCACACGATTCGTTTAAAACGCGAATTCATTCAAAAGCTAAACACCCCTGTGTTGCTTGGAAACGCGCAACAATTCTGCTATGACATCAAAGGTAATATGTTCTCTGGAAAATTGAGCAAAAACACATTGTGTTTAAAATATTACACAATATCAACTTCTTATTTACTGAACTGTTGTATAAAATCACATTTAAGCTTGTGATAGATCGGGACAAAATCAGCACTCATGTCATATTGCTCTTGCTGCCCATGTGATATCATGTGATATGTGATATATATATATATAATGAGATATATGAGACAAAACACAGAGGCATTTTTTTGCACCAGTGTCTTGAATTTTGGGCATAACTGCATTTATGGAGTTGTTGCCCTGCGTCATATTTGTCAACAGTCAACTCTATGAAATATAAGATGACACACAAATCTGGGAGTGGGGCCAGATCGTTAACTGTGTTAAAATATTTTAAATGCATTATTATTATTATTATTATTATTTAAACTAATTAATTAAGTTAACGTGTTAAACTGACAGCCCTAATATTAACATATCTTTGATATTTTTTGTTTCTGCACATATGGATTGTACTGTATAAGAGATTTATGGATGGTATAAGAGAACTCCCAGCACAACCTTTTCTGCTGTAACAAATAAATTAATAAATAAATACTTATACCTTTAACAAATTAAAAAAAGTTTTTGGCTCATGTATTTTGATTATGTCCGTTAGCAAATTTCAGGTGTGTTTGTCTTTGTGCCTCACCATACCGTACAATGAGATTTGCTCTAAGAATATTGACAGGTTACATTTAAATGGCTGAATTACTCTTCAAATTATCATTGGCAAATGTTTTTTTCTTCTGAATGGTCTAATTTGCATGACACATGCAAGGTCATTTGATGTTTATTTTTGTTGCTCTCATCTTGGCTACTAGAGCATAAATTGGCATAAATGTAAGGTTATGTACTGTATGATGTACACAGGGTTACAATGATCTCCTCCAAGGGCTCTTGTAAATTCTACCAAGGGGAACCGCACCCCTCCCAACGAGCCCAGAAACAGAAATCTTGTTTAACTGAAGAACATTTTGAAGTACACACTTCAAAACACGTTGTCCTTCTCGCATGAGTAATTAACAGTGAAGAGCTACTCTTTTATAAGGATGTTGTTTTTGTTATTGGAGGTTATAAAATAGAATGTTAAAATAATTCTTTATAGAAAAAAAGATTATATTGTTTCATAAAATTTAAGTACCACTTGCTCAAAGCAATGTGAACAGATTTTGGTGCTTTTATAAAAAATATCTTCTGTGATTGCATCTTATGCAACCTTATAAAATAAGTAAAAAGCCTAGAACATTTACATCTTATAGCAAACTGATGAGTCACTTTCTAAGCTCTTTACATGCTTAATAATACCAACAAACTCCAAGGACCTTGACATCTCTGCTGACCAATGATCAAAAAACAGGACTGCTTTTAGATCACTCTTAAAAAACCTCCTTAGGCATTGCTTTGTGACTGCCGTCTGAGGGGCCAGAAGCCAGACTGAGCTGTGTAGGATACAGAGGAGAAAATTGCCAAAGGAAAAAAATGGAGGAAATTTCAGTGGTTTTACAAATGTATTCACTCAGTAACACTCTGATACTCTCAAGGCATGATATAGTAGAAGTTATTGAATTTAAGGCGCAGATAAAACCAGCAGTTGGAGATGACACGTAATTGCGTCAGGATGGATCCTCTACAGTGAATGGGTGCGAGTCCATGAGAGTCTAACAGCTGCTAAAAGCATCACAATATTCCACAAGTAATCAACACAATGCCAGTCCATCTGTTAATGTCTTGTAACCGGTAGAGATTTTGGACTATCGCGGTTACAGGTTCATGTGATGTTGTTGTGCTACGTGGTCACGAAAACATATTGTTTGCACGCGTTTTTAAACATTGTGGTTTGAAAGATAAACAAACATTGAAAGAGTCTGTCTGAAGATAGAATGCTCATGGAATGCGTGAGTATTGAACAGAGTTATTTTTGCCGCGTTATAGGCGTTAAATACACACACTTGCATGCGTCAAAATGTCTCGTAAACACAGTAATTTAGGTCTTAATTGAAAGCAGCTGAGAAAGAAAACACATGTGGTACTGTATATCGGATCTGGTCAGCTCTTAAAGGAGAAGTCCACTTCCAAAACAAAGATTCACATATAATGTACTCACGCACCCCCTTGTCATCCAAGATGTTTATGTTTTTTGAGGAAAACATTTTCCAAAAGGTAGTTTAAATGCGGCTGTAAACGATCCCAGCCGAGGAAGAAGGGTCTTATCTAGTGAAACAATCAGTTATTTTCGTTAAAATAATACAATTTAAATACTTTTTAATCTCAAATGCTCTTCTTGCCTTTCTCTCCATGAACTCTGTGTATTCTGACTCAAGACAGTTAGGGTATGTCGAAAAAATCTGACCGTATTTTCTCCCTCAACTTCAAAAATCATTTCAAAATCATCCTACATCGCTGCAGAAGTACCGGCCCAGTCTTTGCAACGTGAACATGCAAAGAAAATCAAACACCCTTAACAAAAAAGATAAAACAGCAATATAGGACGATTTCGAAGTTGAAGGAGAACATGAGATGGGAGTTTTTCGACATACCCTAACTGTCATGAACCGGAACAAAAACAGTCAAAGCACACGATCATTTGGCATTAAAAAGTATATATATTTGTATTCTTTTTATTAAAATAACTGGTCGTTACGCTAGATAAGACCCTTCTTTCTTGGCTGGGATAGTTTACAACCGCATCTGGGATCGTTTGAAGCCACAATTAAACTGCATTTTGGCAGTTCCAAATCGGGCACCATCAGTCCATTATATGGAGAAAAATGCTAAAAATGTTTTCCTCAAAAAACATAATTTCTTTACGACTGAAGAAAGAAAGACATGAACATCTTGGATGACAAGGGGGTGAGTAAATTAAATTATTTGTAAATTGTTCTGGAAGTGGAGTTATCCTTTAAAGGGGTCGTCGGATGTCAATTTTCCACAAGTTTATATGATTCTTTAGGGTCTTAATGAAAAGTCTATAATATACTTTGGTTAAAAATTCTCAGTGGTTGTGTAAAACAACACCCTTTTTACCTTGTCAAAATGAGCTCTGCAAAAATCATCCCATTCTGAGGGATTGTTCAAATGCAAATGAGCTCTGCGCGCCCCACCCCTCTCTACTCTGCTCTGAGAGATTGTTTACCTTAGCCGCATTTAGCATGTTTAGCCACGAAACTTGCTAACTAGCACGTTATTAGGAAGGGTGATTGCAGAGATTCATAAAAAAAAAAAAAAAACATATATTATGACGACCACTATGTCCATTATTACATCCAGCAACACAACACCTCAATCGCTCAACGCACAACGACAGGCATCTGAGAATGGCTCGATTTGAAAAAGGGGATATTATTTTTACAGACTAATTAAAAACCACTGCATGGATTTTTATCATTATAGGGTAGATTTGTACATACACTGCCAACACACATTAATGTTCAAACAACATGAAAAAGTAAAGTTTGCATCCGATGACCCCTTTAAACAAGCCAAGAACAGTTCTAAACAAATGATTGCACAGCACAGCAGTTTACATAGAATCTTTATAAATGTCTGTTTTATCAATGTAAGTGAATTACAAACACAATGAATTAATAAATTATCTTTTTATAATAGCTGTTAAATTAGTTCATTTTAATTAAGAAAACTGAACAAGCAACACAAATTGTTAGCACAATTGGAGCTCCAATAATGACATCATCTCATTCAGAAATAATTATTTAATGTTTCTAACTGCTGTTACAACTGCATGTGCGCGGACATATTGACCCCATTTCACTTATGATGTAAACAAATCCTGTATTCTGTCTGCTGCTATGCTCAGATTCTCCAAAACATCTTCACATTTAAATATGTTCTTTTCTGTTTTTATCTTAGTAAATAATGTGCATTTTCTCAACAAATAAATCCATCAATCTTATACAATTGAACAGTTCAACAGCTTTTTTATATATATTTGGGCTTTTGTTACTTTATTAGTCAGATAGGACAGTGGAGAAATGATAGGAAAGTATTAGGTGTAGAGAGTGGAGCGGGATCGGCAAAGGACCTCGAGACGGGAATCGAACTCGGTTCGCCATGAGCGCAGCTGCGCTGTATATCGGCGCACTAACCTTGATAGACTGATATATTCTCCACAGAAACTGACATAGACAATAATTTTCCACATCTGCTGCAGTCTGCATTTTATATTTAAAAAGTTTTTGTTTCCACTCACTATTTAGTAATGCCATATAGAGAAATATTCGCCCACATCCACAAACAAACACACATGCACACACTTACAGGACAAACTTGACTAGTCTAAATCCAAACACCGCCTATAAATAAATAATCACACCGTGTTTTGCTACCAGCAGTGAAACAAATGTAAATCACATGGCAAAACATATTTACAGATAGAAAGACCACCTGTATAAAAGTTTTTAATCATTTATTTAAATGACAACCACACAGAAAATACAGGCTTTTTGTCATAATTATTAAAAAAATGATCAAACTCTAATGCAGATGGTTATCCACTCAAAACATTTGGGCTTTGTTACTTCACATCCTACACTTGTTTGGCTTTTTAATGAATCCATGGAAACAATGTTGTGTGAGTTATTACAGCTGTTTGTGAAGCTCCTTCAAATAAGAACTGCTGATAAATCACCAACAGGACACACATCAAAATATATCATGTATGAAAAAAAAAAACATGGAACTAATACTTTAAAATATTGACATTTTCAAATGAATGTATCATTTTGTATCAAGATATACATAACATTGAATTGACAGGCACAGAGGAAACAGGCACAAGCTGAGCGCCATCTTTATAATTTAAGACCAATAAGAGCTTCACAACTATAGACACAAAACACTTAAAGCTGCAAATAATTCCCACTGCAACTGGGAAATCAGATTGTGAAATTCATTCTCGCAGAACTGTGAAAATCCAGATGGATGTTTGTATCTCACACACGGCAAGCCGTGGGCAAACACCGTCCCACACACACACACAAGCATCACACAAGATTAAATGGCAACACAGAGGGATTTAACACATCAAAAATAACTGTCCAACAATACATTTGGTTGTTCTATTTAATGGTATATGTAAAATTCTCTTTTTGCAGTAGTTCAAAGCAAAACACCCACCCACTGGGCAACAGTATCCTATAAGGATGATCCAATACAACAGAAGTCTCCTCTGCGTCACCTCGGTTAGACAGTTAGCTTGGTCCTGACACAATGCCACAATCTGACAGGCTTGACAAATCTCATTCGGAGTAAATGTGCTTTTGGTGTATTTTAAGATGTCAGCATAATTGGATGTCAAAGAGATTATTAGAAAGCTGTTTTTTTTTTTTTTTTACAAACTTTTCCCAGAGCACAGTATCTACATTAAAAAGCAAAAGCGTCACATTTAGTATATACAGTATAATACTCTTTTGATACACAATGGTGGTTGTTTAAATACATTCAACCAAATGTTTGTCTTTATATTTTGATATGTATGAATACATCAGGGTTTGGATGAGGTCATCCTCCACCATCTTCAACTTGCCTTTGAGCCTTTTAAAATCACAGTAGATCACTTGAAATTACGGCCAGCCTTGATATCTGGTTAAATGTCCATTTGGATATTAGCATTTGTGCTACAAAAACATGTCCTACTTATGTTATTTAATTTTGTGCTCCAAAAATGCGGTCGATTTTGAAATTAGACACTATTAAGATAATAGCAGTTTTGTTTTCTTTGTTTTAATGTGTTAATATCTCGTTAGTTCTTATTCTCATACTTTGACAAACACCCCACAGACTCACTGAATACACTGAAATCATGGCTTTTGTTGCTATGGCACCACATAATTGGTGGTGCTGCTGAGGTAATTAAATATCAGATATTTTGGGATTTTAGGAAGGAATTTGTAAGATCTTTTACAAATTCAGAACAGAAACTGACGTAAACTTATGTCATGCAATGCACAAAAATAGCGCCATAAGAGTACATTGCGTAGTGATCAGAAAAGTACCCTTCTGATTCAAAGGTGCAAGTTTATTAGGTAGTACTTCTACAATCCTATCATGGTATGTCCTGTGCAAATCATTTCCCCCATTTTACCCCAGATTGGAATGTAACTGCAATTAGGCAAGTAATCATTTTGTAAATATTGCCCCAGATGGCTGCCTGTGCTATTAGCAAGCAAGTAGCAATTCAGCAGGTAATTTTAGCCAAAGCAATATAAATTGCACATTATAAGGACCATCCCCTGGAGCAACTTTAGGGTTAAGTGCCTTGCTCAAGGGCACAACATCTGTAGGAACCGAGCCAGTTACCTTCTGTTCACCCCCGTTTCTGTATTTGCATCGTATTTGTATAGTACAGTACATTAACACCTGGTCTAAATAACAATTTGATATATTTATATTTTTTTATTTAGGGCTGCTTTATTCTTTGCATATGCACATAAAAAGAACCTCAGAAATGTTTTTTGCACAGTTTTAAGACTTGGTCCATTGCATGTCATAAAATGCAAAAACCACTGACTAGGCTAGTGGTCAAACTGATCACAGTTATTCATGCTCTCTGAATGTGCTATGTGTGGGAGTTCAGTTCATTCATACTTGATGGTACAAGAATGAACGTGAGCTCAAACCTGAGACCTGGCCACCCAATAATTTTACAGTCTATATTAAAGCAGGTAGCAGTGTATAAAAAAGAGCCCAGATTGGTTGGTCCAGAAGGGAGCATGCTTTAGTAGCTGTTAAAAACAGCATCTGAAGCTTTGTATATAATAAACTTTACCCTTATAACAGCCCAAAAAACTCATTATTATCAGCCGCTCAGAGGGATACAGTTGCATGAAACAGCAATTAATTTTGCTATATACCTATATTTGACACCAGTAACATCTAAAAATACTGTAAACATTATCTATTGACTGTAACAATATCCATACATTTAATACAGTGTCTAATGCGTTATAAAAACACATTCATAAATAAAACAAATAAACAAGACCCTGATCTGAACTTATTCTAGTGCAATGTCAAAATATGAAAATAAATAAATAATAGCTGTCAAATATCATAAATTAGCCTAACAACCTCAACCTGAAACCAGAATAAGTATCTTGTGTATTGTGCTCATTTTTATGTGATTTTGTTTGTGATGTGGTGCTATTAAAATGCCAAAAAGGCTGAAATGCATTACACAACTTCTGCGCCAATTTACAGTCTGGATGAGTCAAAGCATTTTGGCAAAAGTCATAGACAATCTGCTGATTTTATGTGGTTGGATTTGACAGATCTCACAGAAAATCATGTAGTGTATGACAGGCACTGATTATTGTTATTTTTTAGCTTCAGACTATGATTCCATCAGTCAGGATATCAAACAAGCTTGATATTCTGAGCTGATTGTGGACCACATATTGTTTTCATTTGTCATGTCTCAAAGCAATAAGGAGCATATTTCTATGTGAGTTTGTTGTGTTCAGAACAACTTGAAAGTCTGGTAGTGTTTGAAAGTCTGGTAGTGTTTGATCCTCAGTTGTTTATGATGAATAGTGTTTTCAGATCTGTTTAGATTTGAAAAGTCATGTAGTGTATTTGATTTTCTAGCCATCAGAGGAATTGTTTTTTCTTTAAAAAACATAGTTTCTATTTTAACATCTTATACCTCTCTTTTTTTACATTATCTCTTCCATGGCAACACTTTTTAAGGACATGGGTTGAGGTGTCATTTACAATAGGATGAAGAGGACTAAACGTGAGCTGTGGGTGGGATGAAAAAGAGAAACCACAAAGATGGGAGGTTAGCGGGATGATCTGCTACAGTGCTTCCATATGTGAAAATGTATGTATAAAAACAATAGAATATTAAAATAAAAATTAGAATGGTAAAATATTGGGTGCTTCCTTAGGATTGCTGGATGGCATTGCCCTTGGCTATACGGCCAATTACAGGCAGGGCTCTGAGTTCCGCACGGAAACTGTGATTGAGCCAGCAGTATATAAAGGGGTTGTAGCAGGTTGAGCTCATGGCCAGCCAGTGGAACGTGAAGTACAGGGCATTGTTAGCCTGGATCACTTTACTTGACAGCAGAACGACGTAACAGTTTAGCGGAAACCAGCAGACTGCAAACACGGCCACCACTGCAATTAACATTTTCAAAGTTGTCTTCTTCCTTCTGCGGTGAGCGGCAGACTGAGCCAGCGTGACATCACCGACAGTATTCCGGAACCAGACCTTCTTGGCCACCACAAGGTATGATAAGGAGATAATTGCTAAAGGCAATACGTAGAGCAGGACAAAGGTGGCAAGATCCAGATACTTCCAGAAGAGATCAGAGGGATGAGGAAAGCTGGGCAGACATACCATCCGTACTCTGTTATTGCTAAAAGAGACAAGAAGAGAAATCTTTTAACGTCACACTATTGTTAGTGTCGGTTCACCCAAAAATTGACCCACTCTCAGGAATTCCAAGATAATTTTGTTTCTTTATCAAAACAGACATTTAGTATTACATCACTTGCTGACAAATGAATTCTCTGCAGTGAATGGGTGCTGTTAGAATGACATCCAATGATAATGATTACAGTTAGGGTATGTCGAAAAACTTCAACTTCAAAATAGTCTTACATCGCTGTTTTACATTTTTTTTGTAAAGGCCGATTGACCTTCATTGCATGTTCACTTTGTACTTCTGCAGCAATGCAGGATGATTAAAATAAGGAGAAAATGAGATGGGAGTTTTTCCGCATACCCTAACTGTATTGACCCAGATTACACAGAGTACGCATGCGCATGGCAGAGCTAGAGAAGACGAGCATTTGAGGTTTAAAAGTATATACATCTTTTTTTTTTTTTTTTTAGATAAGACCCTTATTCTTCTGCTGGGATCGTTTAGAGCCGTTTAAAGCTGCATTCAAATAGCATTTTGAACGTTTAAACTCGCGGGTACCACTGAAAGATGCCTTTCTTTCTTTAATCGTAAAGAAATTATGCTTTTTGAGGAAAATTATCTAAATATAGTGGATATATGGAGATAATTCCTGAAATGTTTTCCTCAAAAAAACATAATTTCTTTACGATTAAAGAAAGAAAGGCATGAACATCTCGGATGACTACGGGGTAAGTACATTATCTGTAAATTGTCGTTCTGGAAGTGATCCTGGGTATATATGGCTTTCTTCTTTCAGACGAATACAATCTGAGTTATTTTAAGAAATGTCCTGGCTCTTCCAAGGTTTACTTGGCAGTGAATGGATGTTGAGAAGTCCAATAAAGTGCATCCATCCATCATAAAAAGTAATCCACATGGCCCTGAGGGGTTAATAAAGGCCTTCTGAAGTAAATCAATGCATTTGTGTAAGAAAAATGTCCATATTTAAAACTTTATAAACCATGATCTCTATAGGTTCCACTAACTATCCTATGCACATTTGGAGTCATGTGGAGTACTTGTTATGATGAATGGATGAACTTTATTGGACTTCAAAATCTCAGCACCCATTCACTGCCATTATAAGGCTTGGACATTTTTAAACATAACTCTGATTGTATTTGTCTGACGGAAGAAAAGGTAGCACTTTAGTATAGAGTCCAATTCTCACTATTAACTAGCTGCTTACTAGCATGCCTATTATTAACATACTGGCCATTTACTAGCACTTATAAGACACATATTCTGCATGACCATATTCTACATCCCTAACCCTACCCAATACCTAAACTTAATAACTACCTTACTAACTATTAATAAGCAGCAAATTAGGAGGTTTTTTTTTAAGCAAAGTCATAGTTAATGTTTTGTTAATATTAAGAATTGGTCCTTAAAATAAAGTGTGACTGAAGAAAGTGTATACACAGTCTATATACACCTAGGATGGCTTGAGGGAGAGTAAATCATGAGGTAGTTTTCATTTTTGGGTGTACTATGCCTTTAAGGCATTTTAACTTCTGGCCAAAATACCAGACCATAATCCAATATAATGCTTCATCATTAATATAGATCTATCCATGATGTCCTCTCACATCAAAATCCACAAACATATTTGTTTATAACTGTTTTGCCCTGTTTACATATAAGCATATATATATATAAATAATGGACTGGAGTCATGTGGATTATTGTGGATTATAATTTTGATTTTCGAAAAGAAAAGCAGTTTTTATTTTTTTAACATTTCATGTAAAATAATTTAAGATCAGTGTTAAAATGAATTGCATTTTCAAGCTCAGATCTAGAAGGTACAATTGGGAGTGACATATTAAATACAATGGGAGGCTTCACTAGACACAAAGCGCTCTCTCTGCTTTTCAATCCTTTTAGAATTTAATTGAGTTTCTTGTGCACCCGCACTGAGAACAAAATGTTCTCATGATGATGTTATCAGATAACAATAATGTTGATCTCTTTTTTTTTGCCATTTATTTTTGATAGGGCAGTATAGCAATGACAGGAAACGAAGTGGGAGAGAGAGAGGGGGTGGGATCGGGAAAGGTCCACGAGCTGGGATTCAAACTCGGGACGCCCAGTGCGCAGCGGCACTACATGTCGGCGCACTGCCCACAAGACTATCGGCGCCGAAAATGTTGATCATTTTTACTTGATTTTCATTATCAATAAGAAAAAGAAAGAAAGATCATACACAAATTCAAAGCGCAGCAGTTTCTGGTAGATGGCATGAGGTAGAGAGAAGCATGACCCCATGACCCAGATAACACCAATCCAGGCTATGCCCTGAAGCCGAGACATCCTCTGTTTCATTGGATGCATCACCACCTGTTGGACATCAACAATCACCAATCATGACTGGTCAGCAGACTGGCACACACTGATTCAGAAAGTTTAAATAAGAGTATGAAAAAGCTATTCACTCTAAAGGTTTCAATGTTAAGATGTTTGTGAGAACACTTACCTGGTGTCTATCGATAGCAATAGCGACCAGTGTAAGAACAGAGACATGAACAGAACAATACTGTGCAAAGCGGCTCACATGGCACATTGCCTTTCCAAACACCCATGTGCTGTAAACAAACCGAACCTGTAAGAACACATATGCAAAAGAGTGGCCTTGGATCAAGATGCATGTAAGCATTAAAAAGCACGCACAAGCTCACCCCTACACACTCACAGAGAGATGAATCATGCACCTCCTCTGTAATATCATTACTAACAAATTAATAGAGATAACAAGCGTGTGTGGCCATGCACACACACACACACACGTGTTTGTTTTTGTGAATTGTGGGGACTTTCCATAGACTTCTATAGTTTTTATACTGACAAAACAATATTGTCTATCCCCTAACCCAACCCTAACCCTAAACCTAGCCCTCACAGAAAACATGTTTGCATCGTTGCAGTTTCAGATAAACATCATTTACTATTTTGAATAATTTTTTTTAACATTGTGGGGACCGCAGGCCGGTCCCCACAATGTCAAAAATTTCAGGTTTTACTATCCTTGTGGGGACATTTGGTCCCCACAATGTAGCAAAAACAAGTACACACACACAAGAGCAATTATCATCATAATCATACCAAGGCCTTACCAATACTTCTATACAAATGCTCAGTAGACTAAATACACTGATTATAAAAATGATTGATATAATAAAACTCTCAATAACAAATAAGAATTCCCAAAAGGATAACACAGAGTAATATTTTAAAAATCTTGTTTAAATGCCATGTATCAAATTTTAAACATGTATTCATGATTTATGTTTTTAATGTGCTTCTAGTCCAAAAATGTCAAGCGGCATAAAAATCAAGTAAAGAAATTATTAAAATAGTTTACTTAAACCATATACACACTAATGTACAACAAACTTTATCATTTATCATTAAAAATAAAATAAATTTAGGTACATTTGAACTGAACAAACAATTATCATTAAAAATATATAATAAATACATAATATATAATGGTCTCCTGCATGATGGTCAGTCCACACTGTCTTTTTAAATACAGTTTTTCAATGACAATAAATGATAATATAATGAATGAACTACTTAGGCTATAATACTTTTTTCATATGAGCTATAGCATATACAATTTCAACCTTTATTTATTTATTTATTTATTTATTTTTTTCCATTCTAAGGACAATTACTCATTAACTTTATTCATATCACAATGACTCCTATTTTTCATTGAAAAGGACTACTCTTTTGTATTAATTGTATTGTTTAATGTATTTTTAATAAATCAAAATAAAGACAATGAGCGATTGACCCAATTACAAAATTCTCTAGATTTTGAATGGCATAAAAAGCAGCAAGAGTAAAACTATAACAGCCTTTTTTATTTCAAGAAAAACAAATATATTTTTAAGTGAAACTAGAGTAAACTTACCAGTGTAAACGGCGTGTTGAGGAGAGTTATAAGAATGTCAGCAATGGCTAAATTCATGATGAACAAACTTGTCACTGAGTGCATCCGTTTATTCTTAATAACAACGTGACAAACCACCACGTTTCCGAACAGCGAGATGATGATAATAACGGAATATGCGACGACCAGCAGCGCTCTGATGGTCGGTCTGTGGGATTCAGACTCGTAATTCGCTCCTCTGTCGTACATCGCGTCCAAAGAGAAATTAAAATACATGGAGAAATTCTGCAAGATATAAAACTGCGAGAATAAATCCAAGGAGCTGTTTCTGAATGTCATCGTAGCGAGGTTGCGGGTGCAGTGTCAAAAAACACCAAAGCGCAGTTCTGATCCACTTTCGGACAGTTTGGTGCTGTTCGAGTCAGCCTTCTGCGAGCCAAACGCTGGGAGCGCAGCGTCAAGTGAAGCGGATTGGACGATAGCCACAGTTATTAGTGATTCGTCTCAACCTCTGGTATGATCATAATCACAGTCTTCCCTCTAAGCACTGCCACTTCACACACACACACACACACACACACACACACACACACACTATCCACACTGCGCGCATCATTACCACTTCTCAGCAGTGGTACTCAGAGGCACCCAGCAATCAATAATCAATAAGCAGTAATGTCTTGTCTGATATCAGACAGCGAAGCAACCAATACACACTGTGCAGCAACTGGTGGCTAATTATGCAAACGGTCTATTGCATTGTACACACATAAACTGCTGAAATGTGTGTTTCTGTGTGTGTGTGTTCATGAAGATGCGGTTCCAATACAAGATGCAAATTTCTGAAAGACTGAGAATTCAAAAATTCAGTACCAGACAAAACGGTTATAAAAAGTCAGACAAAATGGTAAGAAAATCAGAAACAATTTCTCCCAAATACAAATCACTTAAATTAAGTCAGAATGAAGTTTCAGCTATATTTTAAACTGTAAATTTGTCTAAATTGTCATGGACTGAACAAATTAAATTTTAATTAAGTGTGGATATTGCCTTATAAGTGTAAGTGTGTGTGTGCATGCTGTACCCAGCGAAGAATATCTACTTCATCACAAATATGTATATGTTTGAAATCACTGAATCGCTATAGAAATCGTGCTTCATTCGATTCTTGGTGTTTTAAATCGATTACTGGCTGAAATCAACGATTCACGATTCAAAAATCCATGTTTCAAGATCGATGATGTGCATTGTCAGGTTTTGTAGCCTAATCGATGCATCGAGAAAACGTATAAATCGCTACACCCCTATCTGGAAATCATCTGCAGTGTGCAAGCATCTGACAGACGTCTGTAAGATGTCAGATTTACATACATTCTAAATCATAAACATCTTAAATACATCCAATAAATGTCTATTTGACATCGAATAGGAAATGTCCTATAGACGTATTGCAGATGAGCAAACACTTTTAAACAAATACGTCTTGCAAATGTAAATGCAGATGTCAAATAGACGTCTCCGTAATGTACACTGCCCTCCAAAAGTTTGGAAACACCTCTGGCAAAGTGTGGTTTTGGACAATTTTCAGTGTAAGTCCCTATCATTTTTTGGTGCAAATACATTGAAGTAACTTGACATTATCATTGAAGACCAGCAATAATAATTTTCATTTTGATTACATAATAATGGAAATATATACATGTCAAAGTCAGACATGCCCCTTTGCCAGCTGTGATGCCTGGTTACTGGTTTAAACTTGGCCCAGGTTTTTAAAAGATTTTTGGGTCAGGACACCTTAATAGCTTCAACAATTGATTGCCAGTTAAGTTTAGAATACAATGAATTTAGGCCCAGATTTTGCAGAGCTGTAATAGCTGCTAATGGTGGATATTTTGATGAATCGAAAATTTAAGTTTTTTCTATGTATAAACTGTTTATGTAATAAAATATGTTTCCGTAGTTTGTGTTTTTTCCGTTATCAGTGCAAAATGATCACAAACTAAAAAGGATTCATGCCAATATTGTCCAAAACCCCACTTTTCTAGGGCATTTCCAAACTTCTGGAGGGCAGTGTATGTGTGCTATCAGGGATGTTTAAATATTTAATATAGCTTCACACTGATAAGGCTAGTAGTGATTTATTACACTAAATTCTTATTAACACTTATGCTTGCATTTTACTATAATTTTCATGTACTGTAGTGTATTTTATGTATTGCCTGGCCCATTTACGTCCATCGTAAGTGCCTTAAATGCAAGAATGATGAGGAAACCTGAAGCGTTCTTCTTTTTAAATTTGAGTTCTCTTGTCGAATCTCACTTCCTGAGAGGTAACATTTTCCATCAGTGACATACAGTACAATACTATTTGATACACATCCTGTTTCAAGAACCTCTTTGTCAAAAAATTCACCAGCGCTGAATGACACAGAAATGATGGCAGGAAAAGTATGATGTAATTAATTTAGAATTAATTTAGTTAAAAAGGAACAAAAAAATCTGCAAAGCCTAATTATTGTACAGATCACTGAATGAAAACTTTAATTTTGTATTTATACACCCATGATAATAAAAAAACGGGTGAGTTTGACCTTTGAATATTAATCAGTATATTCTTACTGTTTCCTTCCTCTACTTTTGTAATTGTAAGGTGTTTAAATGCAAAAGTATTTTATTACATTATCAAATGATCTAATTAATTATAATATAACTATATTATAAAATATTATTGTGACATATTTGGTTTAATATCACTCCTTTTTGTCAATATTATTTAGCTTCATTTTGATCCTTTGATTCGTGTATTTTTCGGTGCTGTGATAAAACTTTGGAAGTTGAACGGTAATGCACTGACCCTTTATTTAGACATCAACATCATGACAGGATGTTAGAAGGTTTTCTTTCTTCACAGCAGTTTATGCTAAATTTCACTTGTCAGTTTTGTCATCTCATACACCAGAACAGGGTATTGCTGGTAATTCTTCTGCCATACAGAGATAATTATTAGCTTGAATTATGGGGTCAATACCTACTGATCTGTTTGATTGGAGTCAGTCAGGCAAACAGAAATATCAGCGACAAAAAGTCTTTAAAAGACTGTGAAGGGCATGCAATCTTGCTTTTGTGCAAGAATAGGATCTGAAGAAATACATCTGGAGGAATATGGATGTTTTCAGAAAGACTCTTGACACATCTAAGGCAAAAACCTGTTGATGTTATAAATGAAATCCAACAACAATCAAGAGTGAACAATGAATGTTGTGTTTTTTTGTAATACATGTGTGGTGCATTATCTGTGACGAAGGTTACCCATCAAATGTGATGCAAGATTAATTCTTGGTTTCAAGCACTCTGGTAAAGGATAAGCATTTCTTAAACTCTGATGTGCAGTTTTTCACATATCGGTAGTAAGAGTAATCAGTAGTAAAAGGGTTTATAAAAGGAACAATTCACACAAAAATCGAAATTAGCTTAAAATGCATACCTCAGGCCCCCTCTTTATTGGAACACATTTGGAGAAATTTAACATTACTTCACTTGCTCACCAATGGATCCTTTGCAGTGAATGGGTGCCGTCAGAATAAGAGTTCAAACAGCTGATAAAAACATCACAACAATCCACAAATAATCCAGTCCATCAATTTGTCTTGTGCAAAGCTGAGTGGTTGTAATAAACAAATCCATGAAGAACCGTAGCTTCCAGCTAAAATATGAGTCCTCAAACCATAATAATCCTCCAGTGAAAATGTAGTCTTCTCTGAATTGTCTGAAATATGCAGATCAAGCACAATGTATAAACAACAACAGTCCAAAACCATAAAAAAAACTGTGTTTTTAATGTGAGAGGACGATAGGGGATGGACTTTTTTCCTGGATGCAACATTTTAGAGATTATGGTCTGGTATTTTACTCAGAAGTTCAAATTTCTTAATGATGGATTTGTTTCTTTTAAACACACAGCTTTTCACCTGACAAAATGTAGTCATGGACAAGAATGTGCTCCACCTGTGCTAAATTAGCTGATTATCTGAACGTGCTCCTCCTAAACGTTGTTAATAAAACATCATTAGTGAGCAAATTATGTAATACCAATTTTTTCTGAATGTTCCAAACTATCTTGGATGGTCTAAGGTTATTAGTAAATTTTTACCATATTTTCATTTCCTTTAATGGCTATGTGCTTTGAGATGGTTTTGAAACTAATGATCAATTATCAGTGTTCTAAATCTAGATCTTCCAGTTTTAGACCTTTGATTTTAGCCACAGCCAGCTGGGATTTCAGAACAGAAATTCTGCTAGCCATAGGTCACGCCTTTTCACTGGTGCTCTCAGTGGGAGGGAGACAGCCATCTGACTCAAAGCTGTTATCATCCCAAATGAGTGTCAGTCCTTTTAAGAATTCTCAGCCTCACCTCTGCATCCATGTGTAGATTTATTTTGCTCACTGACCACAGCTACTGGCAGACTTCAGTGCCCTCGGCTCCTTAACAGAGATTAACAGAGTGTTTAAATCAAATTTAAAAACAAAATTACAGGCTGCAGTAAAGACTGAATAATGAGCATCATAACCTTGCTTGACCTGTGTGCTTTTCTATAAAACACACATTTAACATTTCATGTCATGATTATTACAACACTGTTAATAATGTTCTGCACAAAATATTTATTATATATTTCTTTCATCATTTACAATTCAGCATCTCTGTTAAATGGACCTTTATCGCACTGGAATTGAACACCGGAAGCGCTTGTCGAAGCAGTGTATGGATTCTTCCGGTTATATGTTTTTCAATATGCTGTAATCACCTAGTTAAATAAAAGCCTATTAAAATTAGCATCTGCAGGATGATTACAAAATCCAGACATTTCAGAGACAGGCAAAGAGACATTCTAATGATTACTGTGCACAGAATTTTCCAAACTCAACGGAACTTGTAATTTTAATCCAACGTACCGATCTGAGAAACCTATGGCTCATAAACATGCCTGATTTCACTACACTGTGTCAGTGCGTGCAGTGTGTGTGAGACCTGATGAATAAGATCAGAATCAACATATTTATTCATTTGTATTAAATTTTAGTCTTTATTCTGTCATTTTTCATTCATAGTCATTTCACTGTATGTAATTCATATATTTATGCCAAAATTCTTAATTAATATTCAAAGTCACGCTGTCAACGCATTATACTGTGTAAGATTAATTAGCTAAAATGTTTAACATTGTTACATTTCTTTAAGACAGCACCCGCACATTTATTCGCCCATCCATTTTAATACTGCTCTTACGAAAAGTAACCATGGTATGTGTAGTAAAACCATGGCAATACAAATGGAAATCAGTCCACGGGAAAAAAAACAAAAGTGTGTCATTGTTTAGAATAAAAGCAGCCAGGTACACTGCAGTAACACCGGCGAAAGAAAGGAAAGAGAGGATTCTCCCATCGGTTTTCAGTGTTGCGATGGGACCAGAAGTGGCGATACACTTCTTCGCTTACCGCATATAGGAAGTGAGATAAAGGTCCATTGCGCATCAACCATCTTTGTGTCCCTTTGTGAAAAAAAAAGCCACCGCTCTCAGAAAGATCAGTACAGAGCTATGCAGCAGTGATAATACACTCCATTTTGTTCTTGTTCTGCACTTACCTCATCTTTGCCAATTGATTACAGTATAATCACAGGTCTAAATCCCTAAACAAACACAAAGAACAGCAAAGACATCAAGTTAAGCAAACTGAACACAGAGTAGTATGTGAGATGCTCGGCCCCGAAGGCTCTTTGACCTGTGTGGGCAACACAGTCCTTTTACACTATAAAATTTCCAGAAACATACTAAGATATATGTTTTAAAGATTCACTAATCAAGATATACTGATTGCCCAAAGGCATATGAAACACCAGCTACCCCAGTGTTGCCACGTCTACGGTTTTCCTGTGGAATTGGGCTACTTTTACACTGTTGCAATGGGTTGTTTTTGATGTCCGTGGTCTTAAGCGACCCCAATAACATCATATTTAGTACCTAGTCCCAAACTATCCCAATCACGTTTCGAGGGGGTTTCTGTAGAAAATCATGTTCGGGGTGTAAAATTCACATTTTTTGTCAAGGTTCCCCGGGTAAATTTGCATTCCAGGGGCTAAATTAATGGGGTCGCATAAACCCACGGACATCAAGGACAACCCACAGCAACAGTTTTAAAGTAGCCCAAATTTCACAGGAAATCACAGACTTGGCAACAATTCCCAATAAAAAACATGTATTTTACACCCCTGAAAACTTAACCCTAACCATAATTTATTCCTAATATCAGAGGGACATAATAGCTGATTAAAAAGGGTGTAGAAAAATCTGATCATAAGCCTAAAACTGACATTTCCTGAAAAGGTATTCCTTAATTCTGATTGGTTGATTGAAATATTGTTCCAGGATCAACAAGGATGTTGATCCAGGAACATGTTGTACTTGGTGAAATCTTGTTCACCTCCGATCACGGCGTCCTCCACTCACTGGTTGTTGACGTTTGTAAATGCTGTGAAAAATACGTTGCTATTGGCCGCCTCAGCCTATGTGGTGTGAAAGCAGCTTGATTCAAAGAGGATCATGATCAGTATTTTTAGTATATTCTTACTTTCTTATTTACATATATATATATATATATATATATATTTCTTAGTATATTATACTTTTAGTAGGTCCATAGTAGATCCATCTATTCATTTTATTATTAAGTAAAATGTATTATGTTATTATTATTATCAGTGTTGGGGAGTAACTAGTTACATGTAACGGAATTGGCATTTTTTTATTTTTATTTATCTTATTTTTTTTGTACACTGTAATGGATTATAAGATAACTAACAAACTAGTACTACTACTTAATTATTTATGTGGTGAAATGTTGTGTAAGAAAAGTGGTATGTCTAGTTTGAACTTGCCGTTTTTTAGCAACTGATTTCTTCATGGAAGCTTTGCGTTCAAATATTTCAACTCAGATCAGTGTTTCATGTCTAATTATTTTGACACAAAACATCTAAATAATCTATCAAGCAACTGTGTAATAAGTGGGATAATGTACATCCAGCCAGTTGTTATCGTAAAATAAAGATGTATGTTTTCCCTTACTTATTATAATCTTAATTCAGGTGATAAAGGATTTGGAAAGTCTGACAGTAATCAGTGTTAAAATGCTACTGTAAGGTTAACTCTGCCTGGTTTAAATGTTTCAAAATTATTAACAGCTGAAAATATTAGAAATTTAGAAAAGTAATCAAAAAGTAATTAAAAGTAATAAGTTACATTACTTTAATAAAGTAATTGAAAAGATACACTACTTATTACATTTTAAATCAAGTAACTTGTAATCTGTAACTTATTACATTTCTAAAGTAACCTTCCCAACACTGATTATTATTTGTATTGTTGTATGTTTAACAATTCCAGAAAATTGTGTAAAGCAAAATCTGGGACATGAATCACCGAACTAGAGAGTCTACAAATATTAACTTTTTGTGTGATGCTGTTTACATTTTCATATGACAAGAAGTATTGTGATGTAATTATATATGCCTAGCTATTTACTGTTTCAGAGTGAAGCATGGAATGTTTTTTTTTGTTTGTTTGTTTGTTTTTGCATGCTAACAACTCAGGATTAAATGTTTTCAGATTGGCTTGGCTCACAGTAAATGCCACTTAACATGAGCTTTATCAGTCTGCAATTGTTGTGAGTTTGGGTTGCTTTAACATGGATTGGAAACACAACATGTACCAGCCGTTTTATTTTCTAATAAAATAATAGGTTTGATGTTTGAAAGTAAAGACAGCCATACATATTACTATTGAAATTTTATTGGTGTTCTATACAATAATTATGATTACTTTAAATTTTTATTACTGCTTTGATTATTACGAATCACAAATGAGACCTTGTTTTAAAAGCTTTTTCTCTATAGCAGGCACAAGACAGGCCTTGAGGTGAGGGTCATTAAGGTGGTCATAAGGGTTCTCCATAAAGTGCATAAGTGGTTGAATTTGGCTGATGGAGCTGTGGAACCATTTTCACAGCTCCATCAACCAGCTTGAGCACAAACTCATTTAAACACTAGCCAAGCCATTGCCATTAAATTTAAGGTTTGACCGGTTCAAGACGGTTGGCATGTGAAACAATATTCTTGTCTTTCAAGCCCCATTCTTAGGATGTGATAGTTTTGTAATGGAATTCTATCAGCTCTAATTGGCAACATGTGAATAACAATTTTAGTGAAGATTAAGTTGCATGACAAGTAGTGCACTCAGCACTTAACACAAAGAACCTGCCTGGAAATCAATTTAAATTATCACTGTCTTCAGTACTTAAATTATAATCATTATCTGCTTGAAAAGCTTGAAAATACAGATGAACTGTCAATCTATTCATCAGCATTCTTCAAGGAAATTTTTTCGTACCTCATGTGGACCGATATATCTATAATCTAAATTTTTAAAACGCCCAAAATAATTAATTATTTGAGTAGGGCAAACTTAGGGCAAACAAATTAATTCATTAAAACTAAAAATATTTAGCTTTCTTTTTCTGATTTTTTTTTTATTGTTTTGGGTTTAACACTTTTAATTTGGACTAACTTTAATTGAACTGAAACTGGACTGGGATTTATGTTTCCCACACTCTCAAAGGTACAAAAAAGGTACCACTGATGTGCCTTTATATTTTATTAACCCTTAAAAGGTGCATATTAGTACTTTTCAAGGTTCATATTACTACATCAAGCGTACATATTACCGGTAGTAACTAGTATATATTACTACCCTTCATAAGAGTGATCCTCCAGTGACAGCTTTTGTTCCTTTTTTCTGAGAATATTAAGAATCAAGTGTATGTAAACTTTTGAACGGGGGTATTTTTATAAATTCAACAACTATTTTTTTCTTGTGGACTATATGTAAACATGTTTTATGTGAAATATCTTATTCAGGTCAGTACTAAATCAAAAATAGCATACATTTTGTATGTTGTAGCTAGTTAATTTCCACTGCTAAAAATATTTAAGTTGATAGTACTTGATAATATTAAGTTAAATATGAGTTAGCTCACTCAGTTCTTCCAAGTTAAGAGCAATTCACTTGTATGAGTAAAGTAGAGTATGCTCTGTATACTACATTGTTTAAATGTAATTCATGTCTCATCACAAATTAATGTCAGTTCTCCATACACATGCAATACCATGTGTAATGGTGGGTGGAAAATTGCAGTTTTTTCACCCACCAAAATTGCAGCAGATCTAACAGAAAAGTATAATACGCACAATGTACAGATTCAGAATAGGCTACACAATATATAAATTATTCACAATATAGACCCACACATTATGTACAGTGTGTCGGGTGTAAATACAAGTGTTCTAAATTGTTCCATTTGTGGTGTCAGCAAGAGTGACAATATATCGATTGCTTTATATACAGCATAAATAATGTATAAAGCAATGTACATGTGGGTTTCTACAGGAGTGTCGGTAATGCAGAAAACACTGAAAGTGTGCACAATGCAATACAGTGGGACAATTCAGCTTGTCAACACTGAGAATTAGGCAAAAGGCATTCTCTAGTTATAAAACCGGATCTTTCATTTTGGAGAGTGATAACAGATTTTTTATTAGTGAGTGAGTTCAAATATACAGCCAAGACACATTTTGTCTTTCTCTTCAGGACCATCTGGAAACTGTTGGCAACACGATATATGATGACTTAGTTTACACTACAGTGAATAGTGCTAGACTAGTTCATTAGAATTGGGCATTATTGTATTTATAAATGTGCATGAGTAAAGAATAAAGGCAGTTCATTCTTCAATCTCAATGGGGTTGAGAACTGGGATTCATTTACCCTGACTTGATAAACAGATTAAGCTGCAAATGGCTATAATATACATATTGTTGGCTCAGAGAATGTCACAGACCCATCTGCTGTAATTTGTTTTCAGATACGTCACTTTGAAACACATGACTTAAAATGGAGTTTAATTATGGAGTCTCAAAGGAGTGTAAGTTGAATACACAAACAACAAGGTGTGTATGGGAAATGATGTGTGCACATACTTAATATAGACAACAATGTCTTGATCCATTTATAGATGCGTGATGCACAAAGTGTATCCTCAGAGATGTGGTCGACTGAAAGCTAAGGTGTTGTCCTGACAAAATAACAATGATTATTTTCCTTGGATGGGCTTTTTCCCTGTTGATAGGTAGCTGTTTGGTAGCTTCTATGCACTTCAGCCATCTTCCCGAATAGCAGGGGGTGTTCTCTTTGCAGTTGGAAAAGTCAGATTGCTTTTTCCTTTTGGTGCAGTGAGTGTTTTTCTATCGTTCCTATATATCCTGCTGAAATGAGTTAAGGCAGGTTTGAAGCAGCACCTCTTGGGTTTGAGAACAGGCAGCAGTGCTGTCAGGTGATTTCCACTGCACATTAATGGACATGACAGCTCAGGCTGTTTTCTCCCAGTCAGCAAGAAACGACTACCATGGTCATAAACTCCATCTTACATTTTCTTTAGCCACATGCCAGCTATGGATGAAAAGCATTATTCAAATGTGAAAGCATTTCTGCCAGATAAGATATGTGAAAAGATGTTTTTTATTACTGATTACCTGCCATCATTCATTTGGTTTTGACTGTGATTGCAATCACTCTTCCTGTTTAATATGCATAGTTTGCATTTGTGTGACAGGCTTCTCTGCAGTTTGTTTTTAATGGGCTGCATTCAATACAGTTTCCCAGTAGGGGGCTCCACACAAATCAACCCATGTCAAGTATGGGCAATATTAGTATTCATAACAGCTGATTGCTTTCCAAATGCACCTTCTGCACCACTCTAACCCTTGAGTGGTGTTTAGATGTTGATTTCTGGCTATTTTGGGGTGTTCGTAATAGCACATTTCATTTCTGCCTCTCTTCTAAAATATAAGATTATACCTGGTCTCTTTGTAAACATGCCTGGTCTCTACTGCCATCTAGTGGTGTGCGAAGCATAAGGTATTTTTTATTTGCTTTGCTTTCCTTTTTTTTTTTTTTTTTTTTAATTGCAAAACCACCTGTTTTCTTTTGGTTTAACCACAGTGTCCTATTCTGTATATACAGAAACTTCAGTATCTCAGCTCAGGATATTTATAGCTTCTTCGAAACAAGAACTTCGAAGGCACTAAAGCCATTTATGCATCCACCAAATGCAAATATGTAAATGTAAATCCAGTTTGTTTTAGTCAGTGTTTCTTTAAAGGCAGTAATGTCTGTATTAATCAAAAAAGAAGTGTAAGTATCTAGATACATGTATAATTTACTGTGTCAGCAGAAAAGTATCTGGATGTTTAAATGCATGTGAAAACACAAAACCCAAAAGAGGGGAAAAAAGTTAAAATATATTCAATATCAGTAAGACCTCACTAGCTGCAGACAATAAGAGGTGGATAACACTCTATAATAACCGTAAAAATCTACAGTCTATACTTTAATAATCATAAGAATATGTGAAATTGTAAATCACATTGATATCTCTCAACAATATTGTTCCTGTTCCCCTCAGAGTAATTAAGTATATTGCAGTTATGATGTATATTTTATCATTCAGGAACAGTTTGATGATTATCTGCATAATAACTGTAAATCTGAAATTGATACTTAATATTTAAAATAAATAAAATAAATGAATCTATAACAATGCAGTACTCTATTTCAACTGATCTGAATAGGAGCTGAAACACAAGACTAGTTGTCTCAGTGGCAGGAATGTGCTTTGCTGCACTTTTGCCTAAGTTCACATTTCTAGGTCAAGATAAATCTTAGACATAGGCCTATTCAGTTAACAAAACTTTATTTTGAGAGAAATGGAGTTGGGCAGATTGGAGAGAAATTGTGGAAAAGAGACATACAGTAGACAGAGTCAGACACAGAATCAGGTGAAGTTGTTCAACTCACAAAACAATGTTTCTTCAACATAAAACTATCCAACAAGACAAAGCAAACTTACAACTAAGAAATAGATTTAAACAGGTATCCAAATCAGTTTTGAGTTTGAGCTGACAAAACCCCTTTCGTTCTTATGAAGGACATCCAAATAACCTGATAAAAACACATATAGGTAGTAAATCTTCCATAATGAATAATATAAACAGGAAAAGCTAAGTGCTGTTTTTTTCTGAGTGTGCAAGTGAAAGTAAATGTAGTAAAAGTGAAAGAGATTTGAGTGCTTAACTAGTTTGACAGTGTTTGCATCAGCTGGAAAGACGAAGGCTGCTAACTTGCAGTAACATTGCATTTTTTTTCACACAACTCTTGTGACCACTTCAGGCCTTTGTGCACTCTTCAACTGAGTTAGGCAACTTTAGACAGAAAAGGTAAGTGGAGCAACAAGCCAACGGGCTGTTCACACACTGTGCTCTTGTGTTATAAAAGAATAGAAAAGAACACAGTTTTGAGAAATGTTTTAAAGTAGAACTTCTTTAACATGGCACAGATTTAAAATGAGATGTTTGTCAGTGAGATACTGAAAAAAAGGGGAGAAAACAATTCTTTTAATTCAGATGATTCACGAAAACAAAAATTCTGTTCTAAACAGTAGTCAGACCTGTTATGTTACTGTGACAATGACGTACATACATCCCACAATACTTGAAAGATTAGTTCACTTCCAGAACCAACATTTACAGATAATTTACTCACCCCTTTGTCATCCAAGATGTTCGTGTCTTTCTTTCTGTAGTCGTAGAGAAATTATGTTTCTTGAGGAAAACATTTGAGGAATGTTATCCATATAGTGGACTTCAATGGTGCCCCCAAGTCTGAACTTCCAAAATGCTGTTTAAATGCAGCTTCACAGGGCTCTAAACGATCCCAGCCGAGGGAGAAGGGTCTTATCTAGCGAAACGATCGGTCATTTTCGAAACAAATTGACAATTTATATACTTTTTAACCTCAAAGGCTCATCTTGTCTCATCTGTGCGATGCGCATGCGTAGTCTGTGTAATCGGTTCAATACAGTTGGGGTATGTCGAAAAACTCCCAACTCGTTTTCTTCTTCAACTTCAAAATCGCCCTACATCGCCGTTTAACCCTATTTTGGTAAAGGGCGTTTGATCTTCTTTGCATGTTCACTTTGTAAACTCTGGGTCGGTACCTCTGTAGGTTTGTAGGACGAATTTGAAGTTGGGGAAGAAAACGAGGTGGGAGTTTTTCAACATACCCTGTCTTAAAAAGAGTGTGAAACAGAGTTTACGCAGACTTAGACAAGACGACCGTTTGAGGTTAAAAAGTATACTAGTTGTTTTGAAAATGACTGATCGTTTTGCTAGATAAAACCCATTTAAACTGCATTTTGGAAGTTCAAACTTGCCATTGAAGTCCACTAACTATATGGAGAACATTTCTGAAATGTTTTCCCTCAAGAAACATAATTTGTTATCTACTGAAGAAAGAAAGACACGAACATCTTGGATGACAAGTGGATGAGTACATTATCTGCAAATTTTTATTCCGGTAGTGAACCTCTCCTTTATTAAAGACAGTATAATACGAAGACAAGACATAAACAAACAGTTAATTTTGATTATTAAAATTAAATTGTTACTAGTTGATTATTAAGTCAGTAAAGCAGATAGTGTTGAAAAGTCATTCTTTTGTGAAGGGGTGATGTTGAATAGTTAAATGGAAATCATTAATGTCTCTGACCAGATGTTTTTTTTTCCCCCTATTTAGGAGAGAATAATGGCAAATGCAAGCAACAGTAAGTCTTAAAATAGTTCTGTCTCATGACAGAGTATTTTTTAATTAACACAAAATATATCATAACTTAGGTCATGGGTGTGTTTTTCTCTTTCTTTCTAGATAGGTTTCATCTTATTGTCCCCGATAAAGCTCAGAGTGCTGAGGTCAAACTGGGGTCTGATGTCACTGTATCGTGTCACCTGACACCTGAAATCAGTGCTGCTGACATGGAGATCAGGTGGTTTAAGGAGACAGACTGTGTGTGTCTCTATAAGAACAGACAGTTGACAGAGGGGAGAAAATATGTGGGCAGAACGGGTCTGTCCACTGAGGAGCTGAACAGAGGAAATGTGTCCTTGAAGTTGAGAGACTTCCAAGAATCAGACATAGGAGTTTACCTGTGTCAGGTCATCAGTGAAGACACGACAGAGGAGATAACAGTAGAAGTAGGAGGTGAGCATCCTATAACTCCACTTTACATCAGCTCAATGTTCTCAGCAATCTCCTGTGTGAGCTAAAAGTGAACTAAGTCATAAATCAGTCAAATTCAATCAAACACATGCTCAAATTGTGCGTTGTTCCCGCAGGAAAAGAAGATTCTGGTGTCCCACCTGTGAGTCATCCATCGAAGATTCAAGGTGGACAAGTCCTGAAACTACATGAGGTAAGATAGATTAAGAACTACTTCACTTCTGCTGAGATGTACACTAACACTAGAGTACTAAAAGCTACTGAATCAGATTTAATCATAAGTGTCTCTGTACCATCTTTACTCTATGTTTCCATCTGTAACTGTACAGCCATAATGGATTCTTGTCTGTTTTCTTTATACCTTCACAGTTAGACAGAACATGGGGAGACACTCAGAGAATGAAAATGGAGGAATCTGCTTTAATGACAGGTGAGTGTTGTTAAAGTTCACTTTCTTTGTCTGTTATACATGAGGAAAGACATTCCATTTCTCTGGTAGACTAATGGAGACATCATAAGCATGATTTCCTTTTTCAGAGTTTGAAATGAATTATGTGAAGGTACTTCACCAAACAATATTCAAGGTTTTCAAAAATCAAGGGAAAAAACTGGAACAAACCGAAATACAAATAAAGGCATCCAAGATGGATTTGGAAAGAGTCCTACAACAGCTACAAACAATCACAGAAAAATCTGGTCTCCAACAAAATGAAAAACACCCTGCTGTGAAAGAATCACAAATTCAGCAATTAGAAAGACAACTCCTACAAATAACTAAATACATAGAAGAGACTCAGAATCAGCTTCAGGAGAAAGACACACAACTGGAGAATATGAGCAAACAGATGAGTGAGAAAGAGAAACTACTGGAGAGCACAATCAAAGAGATGGAAACCAGTAAACAACAACTGGAGACATTGAGACAGGAGCAAATGAGAAATAAGGAGATGTTGGAGAAGAGGATTTCAGGTAAGAAATGTGATCAAATTTTATCAAGCACATATTAATATGAGTACTTGCTAAGGACATAACTTGACGTTACATCTGGGATTGTTTCTCTTCTTCTCTCAGAGTTGAATGAAAAATCCAAATGTCTTGAAGAAACAAAATCTCTTCTCGAAGAAAGTGATAAAAAGATTAAAGATCTGGACAAAGAGAAAGAAAGACTTAATGAAGAACTTCAAGACAAGGACAAACGTCTTAAGGACATTAATGCTAAACTGATGCGGACAGTCAGAGAGGTTGAGCAGAAACAAAATCAGCTTCAGGGCAAACACACACAACTGGAGAATATGCACAAAATGTTGAGTGAGAAAATGAAATGCTCAGAGAACAAAGCGATAGAGCTGGAAGCCAGTAAATGTCAATCAAAGGAATAGGAAACTAAAAGCACAAATCAAGAAAAGCATAAAATGATTTAAAACAAAGGATTTTCTCCCTTAATTTTTAAATCCATTTTTACAATATCCTAAGGAATAACAGATACCTTTGTTTTTCTTTAGATCACCTTTGGCCTGCTACATAATTCAGAAGTCCTGCAGATTATGTGTGCATGAAATAAGTAATTTTTTTTTTTAATTAGCTACCTAACAATTAGCTTACAAATCCAGCAGAATGTTATAGTCAAGCTATTGTCCTTATGGCTCATCACCTACCACATTGTTCTCAGTGTCTATTGCATTAAGAGATTCTCAAAAAAAAAAAAAAAAAAAAAAAAAAAAAAAATAGAATTAGGATGACAGGGATAATATACAAAGTTATATTTCTGTAGGAAACATAATGTGAAATGGGTATTTCTGTGGTGATGTCCATTTAAATGATTTCATTTGTGGAATGTATTGATACTTTACTGTGCCTTTCCTCTACAATCTCAGTAAATGTGGTGTAATGGTAAAATGTGTGAAACCTGCAGTGCAAGTTTAATACATTCAAGCTATTTTAAGATGTAAAGTAATTATTTTAATGGCTAAATAAATAAATACGTAATTTTAATCATTAAAGATGAGTTTAAGGGATAAAATTAGTGACTGCAGGGGGACTATTTTTATTTGGTCGAAATCCAAACACCCCAAATAAACAGGGCGTGGGAGTCTCTGCAGTTACAGAGAAATTGAAAGTGAAAGGATTTTTCATCTGACATCAGATCAGTCTGAGGGGTTATTCTGGTCAGTTCTGCGTTGCACTTTAGCTGAGACAGGATACATAAAGAAGAAAGGTAAGTGAGGTCCATGCATACATCCTAACCGAAATCTGCAAGGTAACACTTAGGCTACCGTACATAAATTTAATTGTCCTTGCGTTTCACCAACGGGTGTGACAGTTCTAAAATACATTCGGAACGGTCAGGCTGCCCAAAAAGATCCCTTTTCGGACTGTGGTCTCTACGTGTAGCATATCGAAATCGCAGAAGGGCAAAAAATCCTATCCAATAATGACGGGCAACAACGAGGTATTTGTTTCACATGTTCAATGTTTTGGACGACTGTGTGTTGTGTAATTTCTGATGTGTTTGTACTACGCTCATTACCGAATATAGTTCTTACGGCTTTGTGGCATTAAGGCGTTAAGACGTCAAAGGCGCAAAAGACATAGAAGACAAACCCAAGAATAAAACGCCAGTTTTAAAGAACCAGCCTGTGTCTGTGTTGTCGTGAAGAGAGCTACAAACAGTCATTAGAAAAAGGGTGAAAACACAACAAAAGTTTGTGGTTTTAATGTTATAAATGCAACGGGTATAACGTAAATGTGTTACATGCTGACATGCACTGAAACTAAAGGCAGGAATAGAAAGTGAAAGTGAGTTCCATACTCGGAATTTGTGCTCTGCATTTCAGCCATCCAAGTACACACACACACACACACACACACACACACACACACACACACACACACACACCATTAACAGACAGCAGGAGCAAATGAGGTGTTAGAGGCGATCTTCATTTGGCATGGATTTTATTTACATGCTATTTTAATACTAAATTAAATTAATTAAAATAATGAATAAAATAAAAGCTATATTAAACACTAAAGGAATGGTGAAATAATTTTGAAAAGCATAATAGGTCCCTTTCAAGTAACTATTTTAAACTATGTGTCATTGGAACAAGACACCCATGGGCCACTGTAAGGAGATTTGGTGTATATGGTACAGAACTACTTTTGGTTGGATCAAAGTTTTGTAAAAGCATTGTAGGCTATGCCTAAGTAGTGGTATAAGACTGATTGTACCACTACTTGTTCATCCCTCAGCAGTAGCCACGTTTACATGTACACGTTTTTGATATTCCAATTAAAATCATTCCGTCTGAACAGTACAGTCTTGTAAGAATTAAGTGTGTTGTTAGTGATGAGGTGATGTTGAAATTCTTTTCTTACTGAGTCTTTTGCCCCATTTAGGAGAGAAAATGGCAACTCCATGCAATAGTGAGTTCCTTTAAAGTTACTCATTTTTTTCATATATACTCAAATGTGTGTGTCTCTATATGGAAGAACAGATGATACCGTAGCTTTACAAAAAAGGTTAGCCCACAGCTCTTTATTTGTGTTTTTTGAATATTGTGCAATTTCAGTCCCATAGTTTCCTCATTATCAGTATTATGAGTATTGTTGACTGGATCTTTTCCACATTTTTCTGATTACTCTTACTGTAAGTGTTTTAAAGTAATGTTATTAGGGAAAAATAAATTTGGTTTATATATTTGTTGTGAAATTATTTTTTTAGTTATGCTTGCTATTCAAAACTCAGCACTTGGTCTTTGTTTCCCAATAGCATTAACGGGGCCTGACGGTGCTGAAATGCTTCAAAAATCAATTGAAACGGTGAGAGAACTTTTACTTTATGTTGAATGTAAAATTCTAAGATTCCAAACTTCTGTCTCATGCTGACTTCAAACAAATAATTTTAATCATCTATTCAAGATTTAGAGAGATAACTACACAGCTAGAGATTTTGACAATATTAAACAACAGCATATACTACTCTATGCACAATACACACACACTCTCTATACTGTATAATCCAATCAAGGAATATATTTTTAATTGTAATGTAATGTTAGTTTTTAGAAAGTAATATCAAGCACAATTTACTGACAGCTTCAGCCAAAAGTGATCCATTGACACATCAGTGTAAACAAGTATAATAATTGCAGTGCTGTCATGTGTTGTATTTCACTCACACCATCAAACATGAATCCTTCTTTAAAGCAGACTGCCCCAGAACAGACTGATGACAAGAAAATGGAAAATTCTGCATTAATGGCAGGTGAGTTTTGTTAAGAGTTTAGGATCTTTTTTGGTAGGATGTTTTTCAAAGATCAGTACAGACAGAAGAAACTTCTTTTTCATCTGTTAAAGTCAATGTGAAAGACAAAGGGCACCTTAAAGAAACAAACCATTGTTTTGCCCAAGAAATCATACGTCTACATCATATGACTCTCTTGATTACAGAACACATGAAATATGACGTTATGATGATATTGTGTGTATCCACCTTTTTCCTCAACATGGAAGTCTCGTCTGAACAATACTTTACATTTCTGGCCCCTGGTGTTTATAGTCAAATTAACATATTTTCTGAACTGATAATGTAACATTAAAGGAACACTCCACTTTTTTGAAAATAAGCTAATTTTACAACTCCCCTAGAGTTGAACAGTTGAGTTTTATCATTTTCTATTCCATTCAGATGATCTCCAGGTCTGGCGATAGCTTAGCATAGATCATTGAATCTAATTAGGCCGTTATCATCTCACTCAAAAATGACCAAAGAGTTTTGATATTTTTCCTATTTTAAAACTTGACTCTTCTGTAGTTACATCATGTAGGGGTGCACGGGGCACAAACTAACGTGGGGTTAATTGTAACACACATGGTTTAAATATTTCCACACATGCTAGCATAACCAACTTTAGGGTATTTACTAGTTACCATAGTAACACTCTACAGAGAATTCAAAGGCCTTTTGATGATATCGCTGAATATTTATTTTACCATAGTAAAAGTACATTTTTGGCTGAAGTAAAAAAATGTTGTCAGTTTTTAGTATTCATTTAAAAGGAGACAAATCTGCTATTATTTTAATCGCCAATCTGTCTATCAGTTTAGATAGTTTATTATTGCTTGGCAAGCCAGCAGAAGACACTAACCACTTTTATATTCCAGTTGCGCTGATGGGGAAAGTTGTAACACTGCATTACAATCTGCCCCGCTATTATTTAACTATGCTATTCTATGACACTAGCCATGTAATTTTCACTATTTAATTTTATGGATTTTAAAAAGGTGAAGTTCAGGGGATTTTGTCCACAAAAAGATAAGAAAACACACATAATTTTATTATTTCACACACAGTATTCACTTGTCAGTCTTTAGCATGAATGCAAGGCATATGCTGCCAGACACAGACAGATTTGCTGGTGCTCAAAACCAACCATGTTCCTGGAGCCCCCCCCCCAACACTGCATGTTGTCCATGTCTCCTTAATCAAACACACCACATCTCATTAGTAGAGACTCCAAGAACTGAAATGGGTGTGTCAGACAAAGGAGAGACGCAAAATGTGCAGTGTTGGGGGGCCTCCAGGAACGTGGTTGGGAACCACTGCTTTACAAAAACTTTTTATGTTTTATGGCAGCCACCATAAGGGGGGCGGTGTAATAGATTAAAGACTAATCTTCTATCAGGATACATCCTACAGAATGAAGTAAATTATCAAAATTGTATATTGTATGAAATATAACTGCACATTTATAACATAACCCTTTTTTTTCTTTGTTTTTGAATTTTGCAGAGGAAGTAAAAGTGTTCACTTTTTTTACTGGAAACAACAATACATTGCATGAAGTACACAAGAACCTTATTGGCACTCTGCGAAACCACATTCCGAATCTGAGAGAAGTTAAAACAGTGGACGAGAGTGACTTCGCTTTGATTTTGTGTCTTCTTGTTTCTCGAGCTGGAACTGACATTGATGCAGCACTTAAACAATTTGAAGGCAACACAGGTTGTTACAGTTCACTGCACTATTTTTAAATGAATCTAGCTATGTTCATGTTGTTTTTTTAAGAATATTTTTAAGTGTGAAGTATATATTAATCATAAGGATATGAGATTAATTTGTTTATAATAAGTTTGCCTATTTCCTTGAGCAGGCTCTAAGCTGGCTGTTCTAGTGGTGCTTCATCCCACAATTGACCCAGAGAAAACAGTGCTAGACAGCAGCAAATATGTCAACACGACAGACATACTCACAGTGGACTATCTGTTCAATGAGGATACAGGATTACTGAAGTGTCAGAGGAATTCAGATGCAGACAACAAAGTTAAGAACTGGTTAAAGCAAGTGTTTAACAAAGTTGACTCAAAAATGACTCAGAAATATCAGGGTCAAGGAGAGTCACAAAAATCAAAAAAGGTAAATCGGATATTACATTTAAGTTGCTTTTTATTTTTTAATTTAGATAATGTGACTGAATATCACCACAGCTGTTGTGTGTCTACAGGATAAAAGTGAACCGAAGTCAGTGCAGACAATAATGCAGAGAAAGACAAGTGAGTCTGTGTCTTACGAATGACTTCCCACAATAACTGCTTGTTAAGTCATAAATACTACAAAAAATATTTCAGAACATACAACTGCTTGGCATGAAGAAGTAATTGAATAAGCTTTATTTTATTAAGATGTACTGTAATTCATAAGCTTGCATTTTAAAATATAAATGAATAGAGTGCTGTCACTGAAGAACCTTATATTATTTTCATAAACTATTAACAGATTGTTATTGTGATGAAAAATATTATGAGCTGTGATTCATCCAGATGAATTAGTAAAAATATATCAGCAGTCTATCTGTTGTGATATTGAAGTGTAGTATAATCTGGTGTATGGCTATGATCTATCTTCAGAGAAATCATGGTTTTATGATGATATTGTATGTATCCTAGTAGCCAGCAACAACACAGCTTAATCATGTGCAAATTTTGGGGTGGTTATAGATTAAAAAAACTAATCTTCTATCAGGATACATCCTACAGAATTAAGTAAACTGTATGAAATATAACTGCATATTTATAACATAACCCTTTTTTTGAATTTTACAGAGGAAGTAAAAGTGTTCACTTTTTATACTGGACACAAAAATACATTGCATGAAGTACACAAGAACCTTATTGGCACACTGCAAAACCACATTCCGAATCTGAGGGAAGTTAAAACAGTGGACGAGAGTGACTTCGCTTTGATTTTGTGTCTTCTTGTTTCTCGAGCTGGAACTGACATTGATGCAGCACTTAAACAATTTGAAGGCAACACAGGTTGTTACAATTCACTGCACTATTTTTAAATGAAGCTAGTTCATTTTTTTTTTTTTTAAAGAATATTTTTAAGTGTGAAGTATATATGAGACATATATATACGGAAGTTTTTGTTTATAATAAGTTTTTGTTTATAATAAGTTTGTCCATTTCTTTGAGCAGGCTCTAAGCTGGCTATTCTAGTGGTGCTTCATCCCACAATTGACCCAGAGAAAACAGTGCTAGAGAGCAGCAAATATGTCAACAGGACAGACATACTCACAGTGGACTATCTGTTCAATGAGGATACAGGATTACTGAAGTGTCAGAGGAATTCAGATGCAGATGTCAAAGTTAAAAACTGGTTAATACAGCAGGAATTTAACAAGATGATCTATGAAAATAGGGAAAAGACTCTAAAATGTCAGGGTCAAGAAAAGCCACACAAATCAGAAAAGGTAAATCCGATATTACATTTGTTACTTTTTAAATTATTATTTTTTTTTAATCTAGATAATGTGACTGAATTTCACCACCACTGTTGTGTGTCTACAGGATGAAAGTGAATCTGAGACAGTGCAGACAAAAAGACCGAAAAGGGCAGATGACAAACCTAAGACAAGTGAGTCTGTGTCTTACAGAGGGGCCTTAGACTATAACTTTTGTTTAGTCATGGATATTACGTTCTTGACTGTTGTGAGTTATCAGATCATAATAAGGGGTCTTTCAGGACACCATCCTGGAGAATGCAATTGATTTTTAAAACAGTTATTTTATTATTATCTTGGATTCAATTTGTATAAAAATATTTGTACGTTTGTATGTCTTACTTAATAATTCATTTTCCAGAGGGGGTCAAAGTATTCGTCACTTTGGCTGGAAAGGCAGATCAGTGTCACGAGGAATTTATTGCCATTCTGAAAAACCGAATTGAAAATCTAAGTGTTGTTCACACAGTGGACGAGACTGACATAATTTTGGTTTTCTGCCCTATTGTTTCTCGAGTTGGATCTGACATTGAAGCGGCATTAAAATGCTGCACAGGTATCTCCATATATATATCTCCATATGTAAATATATATTCCGTATATTTATTATTAAATATTAATTTATTATTTATTTATCTTCTTGAACAGACTCTGTACACACTCAGAAGCTAACTGTTCTAGTGGTGCTTCATCACACGTTTGACCCAGACAAAGTGGTCCTAGACAGCAGCAAATTTGTCAACAGAACAGACATACTCACAGTGGACTATCTGTTCTATGAGGATACAGGATTACTGAAGTGTCAGAAGAATTCAGATGCAGACGACAAAGTTGTGAACTGGTTAAGACAGCAGGTATTTAACAAGAACTAAAATGCTCTATAATATCTTTAACACAATGCTGTTTACTAATTAATGTAATATTGTCATTTTTCTTTGCAAATTTAATGTACGGTCACAAACAACCAAAGACAATGATAGTCAAGTGTATGTAATCTACTAACAGGCACAAAATGGGTTAAGACAAGTTTTTAAGTAACACAAACACCAGTAAATTGACTACTGCACACCTTTAAATACTTTTATGCCATAACTTTTATGCCTGTAAGTGAAACTATATGCAATAATGTCAGCCACAAAAAAACTGTCCATGTCTTTTTTCATTGCTAATTTTTCAGTCTTTAGTAGATCATGACAGTAATTTTTTAACACCAAAAGAGGGTTTGTGCTCGTTTAAAACCCTTTGTACCAACTTACATGCTAATAATTTTTTACTTAGTAGTGACAACCTTACTCAGTCAGATTTCATAATACAGTGTGAACAGGAGTTTTGTGAGATCACCAGTTTTTTATACTGTGACTAATTGCAGTGGAAATTTATCTGCAGCTTGTAATTGAGAGTAAATTGCTGTTGCTTGGTTGAATATTGCAGGAAATTGGCACAACATTATCATTTTATCATGGGTGTATGGGGTCTTCACTGATGATGAAGGATTGTGAAGTGTTTAATTTTATTCAAAGGGAAAAATAATCAATAAGTATACTACCAGTATACTTATCTTAAAGTCAAGGATTTGTGTTGGCAAAGACTAAATGTTTAATCTGTGTGTTTGACTGTTTTGCTCTTCAAAGAAAAAGAATCACTGGCAATCTCACATTCATTAATGTCATTCATCTCTGCAGGAGAAGAAACTTGAAGCTTCACGAGAAAGTAGGTTGAAATTATGTTCTATAATTACTTTTGATGTGGAGTTTGTAAATATGAATTTTAATTGAATCTACTATAAACCACATCATATCTCAGTTAAATATGTCTAAATATAATATGCATTTTTTTATGTTTTATGAATATGTTATATAAATATTTAACTGCTGAATCTTGTGAATGGAGTCCTTACCCTTAAAAATAATAACCTAATTTAGCCTTATGTAGTCAGGATAATAATAATTCAGTCATTTATAAGAAAATTTGTAGTTGAGTAAAACAAATGAATTTAGATATTAACACATGAAGAATCTTTACTTCGAAATGTAGTAATAAGTAAAAACCACTTAAAGAGTTATGTTTTCGATCTGGTTTTATAATTGTGTTGTTTTGTTTAGACAAACAGCAGATGACATCTACTTCCTCCCATCCAGTAAAATATTTTGTGAGTGTGACTGGAGATGCACAGGAGCATCATGTGCACTTTATAAAAGCTTTACAGGAAGGTATGAATCTGCAGGTTTCTACAGAGCAGGAGAGTGATGTCATTCTGCTCTTCTGTCCTGACATCAGTGGGTGTCACATGAGAACAGGTAAAGAATGATCAATTTACTGCTCAATAAAAAACTCTACAAATGTGTTGACAGGATACTGTCTTGAGGAAATAGCTTTAAAAAGGAAAATTAAAAACAGGAAAGCAAAAATCAATAATCACTTTATTATTCACTCTTAAATGTGTTCATCACCAATCAATAAATATATTGATCAAGCTGGCATTAGTGGTGTAAATGATCTGCTTTATTTTGAAAGAAGCTTCTTCATCACTTCATTATATGTTCTTTGTGACCCATATGGCATAGAGTTTGACAAAAAAATTTCTCTCTATATCTTTCTCTCTCTTAATCCTCAGACAGGCCTGTTGTTCTCATTTCTCGCCATCAAACACTGGACTCAGACAATTTAAAGAGACGGACTGTTATTCCTGTGAGCTATATTTTCCTTGAGGGTGAAGGTCATTTTGATTGCCAGTTGAACAAAGATGAAATTTCTGCAGTCTCACGGCAGCTACAGGTGATCTGATATTTATAAAAATTATTATTGTTTGTTGCAAATTTGAAGTAGAGAATGATCGAATGAACAACACAATAACAGAGACAAAATAAAGGAGACATTGGATGCCCATTTTCCACAAGATGGTATGATTCTTTAGGACCTTCATTAAATGTCTGCAACAAACCATACTTTGGTTAAAATTCCTCAGTGATCGTGTAAAACAGCCTTTTTACCTGGTCAAAAACAGCTGTTCACAGCGACCTGTTTCATTGGACGCCTCTTTAAATGATAATGAGCTACTGCTCACCCCACCCCTCTTTTCCATGGGGCGTGTTGTGAATATATCTGTATGTGGCTCAGAGGTGGTCATATTCAAATTGAAAGAGTTTGTTGACAGCTTCAGACTCAGACAACCCATAACAAACTGGCTATGTGTTTTCTTTTCTCAGCTGGCTGACACACTACACTGTAAAAAAAGGACCTGTAACTGTAAAAATGCTACAGTAATAACCTGTTAAATGGTTCACAGTAAAAGACTGTAAAATTTACAGTAAATAAGCGTAAATTAACATTCCCAGAATTCCGTGTTACTTTTTTTTTTTTTAATTTGATTGTTTTTTTTGTTGTTGTTTAAATTACTCTTTCTTCTTAGTTTTTTCTTATCAGATTTGTACATTAGTGTTGTATGTTACATATATAATATATATATTTTAATATTTAAAAGCTGTTTGTGATGAGCTTTGGTTCATCATGTGAATCAGTGAAAACTGGTGATCCTTCATATCACCACCTGCTTTTGGCGGTTATCAGTGTATTACAAAGGTACAAAACAGATTTCAGTACTTCAAAAGGTTGGTACATTAACATTATATTAGTTAATGAAATTACAGTATTTACCTGATAATTTAAGTCAAAAGTTATTTTTATATATATATTTTTGAAAGTAAAATTCCGGCAACCACAGCTGCCGTTCTTTTACTGTAAACTTTACAGAATCATTTTACAGTGTAGAAACTTAACTGAATGCAAAAATAAATAAATAAAATAATAATAATAATAATAATAATAATAATAATAAAAAAAATTTGAAAATATAATCCAGTGTCCCCTTTAAATTATGTGGATAGATTGGAGATCAGATTAGTTTGGCATAAAAAAGAAATATAGTTGAATAAGATTTTAATGAATAAGATGTAGTTCTCTAAACTCTAACAACATACTACATGAAACTAATAAAGTACTTTTTAAAGAATCTTATAATCATTATTAATCTCACTGCTGTCTGTTGTTTTGTATACAGGAGAAGAAAGAACAAGCTTCAATAAATTTAAGTAAGTAGGTTAACATTACTTCTTATAATTATGTTTGATATTTAGTATGTAATTTAGAATTTTAATAAAAAAAAACATATCAATATACCCCACTCAAGTATGTGAAAATAATGTATGCTATTTAAATGTTATAAATTCTTTCTAATATTAACTGTATTTTTGATAACTTATAATACAATTAATAAAATAAGATTTGCTTTATAAATGTTATAAATTTATGTTTTATAGGTGTTTTACTCTTGACCCTTTAAAACTGACCTCATGTTGATTCAGTCATATATTCAGTTTTTAATTTAATAAATTAATTACTTAAGGTGTTACTACAAGAAAAAACTTTTTATACCAAAATTGTACTTTGTGTATTTTGTGTGTTTTATCTGTTTTTATAAATGAGTTCTTTTGTTCAGATACAGAGCATCCATCTCCTCCAGTTTCTCCGGTATTCACTTCCTCTCATACAGTTAGATATTTCACCAATTTAACTAAAGATGCAAAGAACTTTTTGCGCTGTATAGATGCTACAGAGAATCAGATTTGTCTGAATGAGGTTACTTCAGTGGAAGACAGTGATGTCATTCTGCTCTTCTGTCCTGACATCAGTGACTGTAACAAAAGAACAGGTGATGAAAGATCAGTTTACTATATATAAAATATATATTATATAAAAGAACATTTTATATATTATGTTGTTTTATTGTGAACATTTATTTAAGACTAAATAAAAAATGATAAACTTCATTGCCCCTTTTAATATATATATATATATATATATTCTCATCTATTTAACATAGAACTATATTGACAATTTCTTTCTTTGTCTTTTTCTTTTCAGACAAGCCTGTTGTTCTCATTTTTCTCCACAAAACAGTATCTTCAGATTCAGTCCCAAGCAGCAATGAATTTGTCAACAAACGAAGAATTTTGCCATTAGACCTTGTTTACGTTGAGGGTGAAGAACTGCCTAACTGCAAAATTAACCGATATGAATTGTCTGCGTTCTTAGAGTTTCTAAGCGCTAAGGTGACCTGATGTTTTTGAACAGAATTCATTTTTACATATTTCAAACTTTAAGCAAAGTATGATCCAAGGGTAATGGCTGAATATATGTCACAATAACAATAAATTTTGTGCTTTGTATAGATCATCAAGGAAAAGTAGTGGAATGAACAGGATCAATACACCTGTCACCTGTCACCTGTTCACCATTCAGAAAGATCCTGTGACACTGACAACTACATACATCAACTCTCCCTACTGATGAAATCCCTTTTAGCTTGTGTCTATCAGCTGCTTGTCAGATATACTGTAGAGCTATAAAAAACAGTTTTGCACCCAACAGGAAAATGCTTTATGAGATGACATGCTTGAAGTTGTATGTGAATAAGTCTAGTGTGTTGTTGTGCATTTACAAAGCATGAAGCTGCATAATTCAGAAATCCTGTTAGAATTATTTGTTTAAATGAATGACCTATAGTGTACAAAAGCAGTAAAACTCTCTAGCCTACTGTATGGCAAAGTTTGTGTATAACCATCAAAACTAAATGTTCAGTACAGTTGTTTAATGCAGTGCCTTATGTTAATAAAGAGGCAAATAGAACTAATTTGTTCTCTCTATACATTTCATTGAGAGATTTTTAGTGAAGAGTTTTAGTGTTAATTATACTGTATTTAATCTGTGCGATGTATTGATAGATTCTGTCTGCTACTGTGGCTTTCCGTTAAATATTTGCGTATAATAATAATAAAAACTGATCTTTACAAATCTTAGTACAATTGGTGCAAGTGTGTTTGTGTGCTTTGCTTAGCTGTGGAAATTAAAAGATTAAAAATAATTAACAAATAAGAGATTTTTGTTTTCAGGATATACTTAAAAAACGTAAAAAACTTTATCAATTCTGCCATTTCATAAAGTTCTTAGATCATTCTGAGAATCATTGAGGGGGTGCAGATAAATGTGTCCAAATTAATCTGTTTAGCAAAACGTGTGGTCCAATTTATAATGCAAACAACGGTAGGCCTTTACAAGCCTATCATTTTACACTTACATTTATTCCTTAATAAAATTATCATGTTGTGCTCATTTTAAATTAGAAAGGAACATCTAATATACAGAGGCGTATTTATGAGAATATAACCAGCAGAAGCTGTTTGATTTGTAAATAGGAGGCGAGGCGTTTAACTGCAGCATAAGTGAAACCGAAAGTTTTCAAGCAGCGTTTCCTGATATTACATCTACAGGAGACCCGTGAAAGGCGAATCACAACAAATTTGTTTGAAGGTTTTTAATGGCAAAATACATTTAATTATGAGTCAGACTACACTCATGAGCAGACTCTCCGTGTGAAGTCAGACAACTTCAAATTCCCTCCGTGTGAATTCTAAAGTAAAGGCAGGAAAATCGCATAGGTAAGTATAGTTAGTTCCATGCTAAAGTACATGCTAACCAACTGCAACACAATGTTTTATTTCGCGTTGAAAATTATCAAAAGACATGATCACAGCATGAATCTTATATCTCTATGCATCTAAATATATTGTGCTTCCGTCGTCGATGTGGTAGTTTCTACGATTAATCAGAAAGAAAACGTTGGATATATGTACAGGCTAGTAGAGGCCATATGCACGTATATGCTGTATAGCCTACTTATTTTTTGGCTCAGGGCTGTTTACGTATTACGATTTCTACGTAAAAGTATTTAGGTATACCACTTGTTTTGCTTCGCAAGTCTGTGATCTACTGTCATGTTAGCTTCTCCTTTAACTGTGTCCCGTGCTGTTGTGTGAAATTCGCGATCTCTGTTGTAATTGGTGCAGTATCACTTCTATCATTCTATGTTCTCTCGCTGTCGTAAGGAAATAAGGTGAGAGGAGACACTAGTGTCACACCCCTGTGGACTGTTTTGTTGGTTTTTCCCTCATGTGTCCTTATTAGGTCTTTGCTGTTCCGTTTCTTGTTATGTCGTCACTTGTTAATCACGTACACCTGTCTGTGTCTCATTAGTGTTCCTATATAAGTTTGGTTCAATTACTTGTTTCTTGTCCGTTCTTAATGTCGCGTTTATGTCACCTTATGTTAGTTTATGTCGTGTTGGATTGTGTCTTCCCGGCTGTTCCGGTTTGTTCCTGTTCCCGTTTGGATTATTAAGTTGGCTTGAGAAAGCCAACTTACTGATATGCTATTTAAACTTCTTATTATTAAGTTGGCTTGAGGAAGCCAACTTACTGAAATCCGACTTAAACTTATAGTTATTATTAAGTTGGCTTGAGAAAGCCAACTTACTGATCTGCTATTTAAACTTCTTATTATTAAGTTGGCTTGAGAAAGCCAACTTACTGAAATGCTATTTAAACTTATTAAGTTGGCTTGAGAAAGCCAACTTACTGATCTGCTATTTAAACTTCTTATTAAGTTGGCTTGAGAAAGCCAACTTACTGATATGCTACTTAAACTTAAAGTTATTATTATTAAGTTGGCTTGAGAAAGCCAACTTACTGAAATGCTACTTAAACTTAAGTTGGCTTGAGAAAGCCAACTTACTGATCTGCTATTTAAACTTCTTATTAAGTTGGCTTGAGAAAGCCAACTTACTGAAATCCGACTTAAACTTATAGTTATTATTATTATTATTCTGAGACTAAAATTATCAACTCTAACTCCTCCTAGAGCTTTAACTCTACAAACTCCAAACTCAGCCCAGATCTTCAGACTGATCTGGCCGGGTGTGCTATATCTTTTCTAACAGATCAGACTTCCGGTTTTCCTAAAAATGACTGTTAAAACTGGGAAAAATCCCATAGACTTACATTGACGGAATGTTCAAATGAGCCAGCACTATTCAAATTTCAACTGTCAAAACTCCCAGAATCCTTTGAGACTCAATCAAACTTCCCTTCTATGTACTGTATTTCTAATCCATTTAAACTCATTCAAACTCATCTATCTATCTATCTATCTATCTATCTATCTATCTATCTATCTATCTATCTATCTATCTATCTATCCCTTACTATCTACCTACCTATCTATCTATCTATCTATCTATCTATCTATCTATCTATCATCTATCTCTATCTATCTATCTATCTCTATCTATCTATCTATCTATCTATCTATCTATCTATCTATCTATCTATCTCTATCTATCTATCTATCTATCTATCTATCTATCTCTAACTCTATCTATCTCTCTATCTATCTATCTATCTATCTATCTATCTATCTATCTATCTATCTATCTATCTATCTATCTATATCTATCTATCTATCTATCTATCTATCTATAACTATCTATCTATCATCTATCTATCTATCTATCTATCTATCTATTCTATCTATCTATCTATCATCTAACTCTATCTATCTATCTATCTATCATCTAACTCTATCTATCTATCTATCTATCTATCTATCATATAACTATCTATAATCTATCTATCTATCATCTAACTCTATCTATCTATCTATCTATCTATCTATCTATCTATCTATCTATCTATCTATCTATCTATCTATCATCTAACTCTATCTATCTATCTATCTATCTATCTATCTATCTATCTATCTATCTATCTATCTATCTATCTATCTATCTATCATCTAACTCTATCTATCTATCTATCTATCTATCTATCTATCTATCTATCTATCTATCTATCTATCTATCTATCTATCTATCTATCTATCTATCTATCTATCTATCTATCTATCTATCTATCTATCTATCTATCTCTATCTATCTATCTATCTATCTATCTATCTATCTATCTATCTATCTATCCATCTATCTATCATCTAACTC